>NW_026291768.1:600000-900000 GCF_023091745.1 Budorcas taxicolor
TCCCCGACATACCCGTCTCCACTCGAGAGGAAACACTAGGGTCCGGCCCACATCCAGAGGAGCCCCGTTTCCGCCTCGTAGCTCGAGGTGAGGGATCCTTTACGTGCTTCTTCAGGAAAGAATTCCCGGCGTTCCGGTCGCATCTCAAGAGGAGGCCCTCTCAACAGGAACGGCGAGAGGAACTCCAGGGTCGTGCCACCATTCCAAGAGTCCTCCAGATGTCTCAGTCCATTCCAGAGGAACCTCTTTTCCCTTCACCGGCTCGTCTTTCACGCCGAGGATCGACTCACACCAACGTGGCTCTTGGCATAGCCCTTTGGGAAAGCCTCGTTTGAAAGCCTCGAGGGAAAGCCTCGAGAGAAGGACACAGATTCCTTGATCCACGTGACAGGAAGTGTGACCCTAGTGCTGCAGCTCGGGAGGGAAGCGCACGTGCATGCCCCCACTCGAGACGAAGCCTGATTCCCCTGGGGAGACTCAGAGGCACCCCAAAATCCATGTCAACACTGGAGAGGAATGCTCAGGTTCCGGCCCCGACTCCACATAAGGTCTAAGGCCCCGGGATCGACGGGAGAGGAATCCCGAGATGGCCCCTAGCAACTCGCATGGGGACTGGCCCTTCCTGAGGCCACCAGAGCGGGTCATTGAGGTTCCCGGCGTAACTCGAGAACACCTGCCGCAACTCGAGAATATCCAGGAGGTTCTCCCCTGCAGGCGAGATGAGGCCCATTTCCGCAGAGGCTTCTCGGAGCTAATCACACCTCACCTCTGGAACGTCAAAAGGGTCCTTCACACCCTTGGTGCAACTCAAGAAGTTCCCCGACATACCGGTCTCCACTCGAGAGGAAACACGAGGGTCCCGCCCACATCCAGAGGAGCCCCGTTTCCGCCTCGTAGCTCGAGATGAGGGATCCTTTCTCTGCTTCGTCGGGAAAGCATTCCCGGCATTCCCGTCGCATCTCAAGGGGAGGCCCTCTCAACAGGAACGGCGAGAGGAACTCCAGGGTCCTGCCACCGTTCCAAGAGTCCCCCAGATGTCTCAGTCCATTCCAGAGGAACCTCTTTTCCCGTCACCGGCTCGTCTTTCACTCCGAGGATCGACTCACACCAAGGTGGCACGTGGCACAGCCCTGTGGGAAAGCCTCGTGGGAAAGCCTCGAGGGAAAGCCTCGAGGGAAAGCCACAGATCCCTTGATCCACGTGACAGGAAGCGTGACCCTACTGCTGCAGCTCGGGAGGGAAGCGAACGTGCATGCCCCCACTCGAGACGAGGCCTGACTCCCCTGGGGAGACTGAGAGGCCCCCCAAGATCCATGTCAACACTGGAGAGGAATGCTCAGGTTCCGACCCCGACTCCACACAAGGTCTTAGGCCCCGGCATCGATGGGAGGGGAATCCCGAGATGGCACCTAGCAACTCGCATGGGGAATGGCCCTTCCTGAGGCCACCAGAGCGGGTCCTTGAGGTCCCCGTCGTAACTCGAGAAGACCTGCCGCAACTCGAGAATATCCAGGAGGTTCTCCCCTGCAGGCGAGATGAGGCCCATTTCCGCAGAGGCTTCTCGGGGCTAATCACACCTCACCTCTGGAACGTCGAAAGGTTCCTTCCCACACTTGGTGCAACTCAAGAAATTCCCCGACATACCCGTCTCCACTCGAGTGGAAACACGCGGGTCCCGCCTACATCCAGAGGAGCCCCGTTTCCGCCTCGTAGCTCGAGGTGAGGGATCCTTTCCCTGCTTCATCGGGAAAGAATTCCCGGCGTTCCCGTCGCATCTCAAGAGGAGGCCCTCTCAACAGGAACGGCGAGAGGAACTCCAGGGCCGTGCCACCATTCCAAGAGTCCCCCAGATGTCTCAGTCCATTCCGGAGGAACCTCTTTTCCCGTCACCGGCTCATCTTTCACGCCGAGGATCGACTCACACCAACGTGGCTCTTGGCAAAGCCCTTTGGGAAAGCCTCGTTTGAAAGCCTCGAGGGAAAGCCTCGAGAGAAAGACACAGATCCCTTGATCCACGTGACAGGAAGCGTGACCCTACTGCTGCAGCTCGGGAGGGAAGCGCACGTGCATGCCCCCACTCGAGACGAAGCCTGACTCCCCTGGGGAGCCTGAGAGGCACCCCAAGATCCATGTCAACACTGGAGAGGAATGCTCAGGTTCGGCCCCGACTCCACATAAGGTCTTAGGCCCCGTCATCGACGGGAGAGGAATCCCGAGATGGCCCCTAGCACCTCGCATGGGGACTGGCCCTTCCTGAGGCCACAAGAGCGGGTCCCTGAGGTCCCCGTCGTAACTCGAGAAGACCTGCCGCAACTCGAGAATATCCAGGAGGTTCTCCTCTGCAGGCGAGATGAGGCCCATTTCCGCAGAGGCTTCTTTGGGCTAATCACACCTCACCTCTGGAACGTCGAAAGGGTCCTTCACACCCTTGGTGCAACTCAAGAAGTTCCCCGACATACCCGTCTCCACTCGAGAGGAAACACGAGGGTCCCGCCCACATCCAGAGGAGCCCCGTTTCCGCCTCGTAGCTCGAGGTGAGGGATCCTTTCCCTGCTTCGTCGGGAAAGAGTTCCAGGCGTTCCCGTCGCATCTCAAGAGGAGGCCCTCTCAACAGGAACGGCGAGAGGAACTGCAGGGTCGTGCCACCATTCCAAGAGTCCCCCAGATGTCTCAGTCCATTCCAGAGGAACCCCTTTTCCCTTCACCTGCTCGTCTTTCACGCCGAGGATCGACTCACACCAAGGTGTCACTTGGCACAGCCCTGTGGGAAAGCCTCGTGTGAAAGCCTCGAGGGAAAGCCTCGAGGGAAAGCCACAGATCCCGTGATCCACGTGACAGGAAGCGTGACCCCACTGCTGCAGCTCGGGAGGGAAGCGTACGTGCATGCCCATACTCGAGACGAGGCCTGACTCCCCTGGGGAGACTCTGAGGCACCCCAAGATCCATGTCAACACTGGAGAGGAATCCTCAGGTTACGGCCCCGACTCCACACGAGGTCTTAGGCCCCGGCATCGATGGGAGCGGAATCCCGAGTTGGCGCCTAGAAAGGCGCATGGGGACTGGCCCTTCCTGAGGCCTCCAGAGTGGGTCCCTGAGGTCCCCGTCGTAACTCGAGAACACCTGCCGCAACTCGAGAATATCCAGGAGGTTCTCCCATGCAGGCGAGATGAGGCCCATTTCCCCAGAGGCTTCTCCGGGCTAATCACACCTCACCTCTGGAACGTCGAAAGGGTCCTTCACACCCTTGGTGCAACTCAAGAAGTTCCCCGACGTACCCGTCTTCACTCGAGAGGAAACACGAGGGTCCCGCCCACATCCAGAGGAGCCGGGTTTCTGCCTCGTAGCTCGAGGTGAGGGATCCTTTCCCTGCTTCGTCGGGAAAGAATTCCGGGCGTTCCCGTCCCATCTCAAGAGGAGGCCCTCTCAACAGGAACGGCGAGAGGAACTCCAGGGTCGTGCCACCATTCCAAGAGTCCCCCAGATGTCTCAGTCCATTCCAGAGGAAACTCTTTTCCCGTCACCGGCTCGTCTTTCACTCCGAGGATCGACTCACACCAAGGTGGCACGTGGCACAGCCCTGTGGGAAAGCCTCGTGGGAAAGCCTCGAGGGAAACCCTCGAGGGAAAACCACAGATCCCTTGATCCACGTGACAGGAAGCGTGACCCTACTGCTGCAGCACGGGAGGGAAGCGCACGTGCATGCCCCCACTCGAGACGAAGCCTGACTCCCCTGGGGAGACTGAGAGGCACCCCAAGATCCATGTCAACACTGGAGAGGAATGCTCAGGTTCGGCCCCGACTCCACATAAGGTCTTAGGCCCCGTCATCGACGGGAGAGGAATCCCGAGATGGCCCCTAGCACCTCGCATGGGGACTGGCCCTTTCTGAGGCCACCAGAGTGGGTCCCTGAGGTCCCCGTCGTAACTCGAGAAGACCTGCCACAACTCCAGAATATCCAGGAGGTTCTCCCCTGCAGGCGAGATGAGGCCCATTTCCGCAGAGGCTTCTCGGAGCCAATCACACCTCACCTCTGGAACGTCGAAAGGGTCTTTCACACCCTTGGTGCAACTCAAGAAGTTCCCCGACATACCCGTCTCCACTCGAGAGGAAACACGAGGGTCCCGCCCACATCCAGAGGAGCCCCGTTTCCGCCTCGTAGCTCGAGGTGATGGATCCTTTCCCTGCTTCGTCGGGAAAGAATTCCCGGCATTCCCGTCGCATCTCAAGAGGAGGCCCTCTAAAGAGGAACGGCGAGAGGAACTCCAGGGTCGTGCCACCATTCCAAGAGTCCCCCAGATGTCTCAGTCCATTCCAGAGGAACCTCTTTTCCCTTCACCGGCTCGTCTTTCACACCGAGGATCGACTCACACCAAGGTGGCACGTGGCACAGCCCTGTGGGAAAGCCTCGTGGGAAAGCCTCGAGGGAAAGCCTCGAGGGAAAGCCACAGATCCCTTGATCCACGTGACAGGAAGCGTGACCCTACTGCTGCAGCTCGGGAGGGAAGCGCACGTGCATGCCCCCACTCGAGACGAGGCCTGACTCCCCTGGGGAGACTGAGAGGCACCCCAAGATCCATGTCAACACTGGAGAGGAATCCTCAGGTTCCGGCCGCGATTCCACACAAGGAATTAGGCCCCGGCATCGATGG
Organism: Budorcas taxicolor; assembly: GCF_023091745.1. Taxonomy (NCBI): domain Eukaryota; kingdom Metazoa; phylum Chordata; class Mammalia; order Artiodactyla; family Bovidae; genus Budorcas; species Budorcas taxicolor. Next base: position 604,650 of record NW_026291768.1, read on the forward strand.
GAGAGGAATCCCGATAAGATCCCTAACAACTCGCATGGGGTTTAGCCCTTCCTGAGGCCACCAGAGCGGGTCCCTGAGGTCCCCGTCGTAACTCGAGAAGACCTGGCGCAACTCGAGAATATCCAGGAGGTTCTCCCCTGCAGGCGAAATGAGGCCCGTTTCGCAGAGGCTTCTCGGGGCTAATCACACCTCACCTCTGGAACGTCGAAAGGTCCATTCCCAACCTTGGTACAACTCAAGAAGTTCCCCGACTTACCCGTCTCCACTCGAGAGTAAACACGAGGGTCCCGCCCACATCCAGAGGAGCCCCGTTTCCGCCTCGTAGCTCGAGGTTGCGGATCCTTTCCCTGCTTCGTCGGGAAAGAATTCCCGGCGTTCCTGTCGCATCTCAAAAGGAGGCCCTCTCAACAGGAACGGCGAGAGGAACTCCAGGGTCGTGCCACCATTCCAAGAGTCCCCCAGATGTCTCAGTCCATTCCAGAGGAACCTCTTTTCCCTTCAATGGCTCGTCTTTCATGCCGAGGATCGACTCACACCAAGGTGGCACTTGGAATAGCCCTGTGGGAAAGCCTCGTGGGAAAGCCTCGAGGGAAAGCCTCCAGGGAAAGCCACAGATCCCTTGATCCACGTGACAGGAAGCGTGACCCTACTGCTGCAGCTCGGGAGGAAAGCGCACGTGCATGCCCCCACTCGAGACGAAGCCTGACTCCCCTGGGGAGACTGAGAGGCACCCCAAGATCCATGTCAACACTGGAGAGGAATGCTCAGGTTCGGCCCCGACTCCACACAAGGTCTTAGGCCCCGTCATTGATGGGAGAGGAATCCCGAGATGGCCCCTAGCACCTCGCATGGGGACTGGCCCTTTCTGAGGCCACCAGAGTGGGTCCCTGAGGTCCCCGTCGTAACTCGAGAAGACCTGCCGCAACTCCAGAATATCCAGGAGGTTCTCCCCTGCAGGCGAGATGAGGCCCATTTCCGCAGAGGCTTCTCGGAGCCAATCACACCTCACCTCTGGAACGTCGAAAGGGTCTTTCACACCCTTGGTGCAACTCAAGAAGTTCCCCGACATACCCGTCTCCACTCGAGAGGAAACACGAGGGTCCCGCCCACATCCAGAGGAGCCCCGTTTCCGCGTCGTAGCTCGAGGTGATGGATCCTTTCCCTGCTTCGTCGGGAAAGAATTCCCAGCGTTCCCGTCGCATCTCAAGAGGAGGCCCTCTAAAAAGGAACGGCGAGAGGAACTCCAGGGTCGTGCCACCATTCCAAGAGTCCCCCAGATGTCTCAGTCCATTCCAGAGGAACCTCTTTTCCCTTCACCGGCTCGTCTTTCACACCGAGGATCGACTCACACCAAGGTGGCACGTGGCACAGCCCTGTGGGAAAGCCTCGTGGGAAAGCCTCGAGGGAAAGCCTCGAGGGAAAGCCACAGATCCCTTGATCCACGTGACAGGAAGCGTGACCCTACTGCTGCAGCTCGGGAGGGAAGCGCACGTGCATGCCCCCACTCGAGACGAGGCCTGACTCCCCTGGGGAGACTGAGAGGCACCCCAAGATCCATGTCAACACTGGAGAGGAATCCTCAGGTTCGGCCCCGACTCCACATAAGGTCTTAGGCCCCGTCATCGACGGGAGAGGAATCCCGAGATGGCCCCTAGCACCTCGCATGGGGACTGGCCCTTTCTGAGGCCACCAGAGCGGGTCCCTGAGGTCCCTGTCGTAACTCGAGAAGACCTGCCGCAACTCCAGAATATCCAGGAGGTTCTCCCCTGCAGGCGAGATGAGGCCCATTTCCGCAGAGGCTTCTCGGGGCTAATCACACCTCACCTCTGGAACGTCGAAAGGGTCCTTCACACCCTTGGTGCAACTCAAGAAGTTTCCCGACATACCCGTCTCCACTCGAGAGGAAACACGAGGGGTCCGCCCACATCCAGAGGAGCCCCATTTCTGCCTCGTAGCTCGAGGTGAGGGATCCTTTCCCTCCTTCGTCGGGAAAGAATTCAGGGCGTTCCCGTCGAATCTCAAGAGGAGGCCCTCTCAACAGGAACGGCGAGAGGAACTCCAGGGTCCTGCCACCATTCCAAGAGTCCCCGAGGTGTCTCAGTCCATTCCAGAGGAACCTCTTTTCCCGTCACCGGCTCGTCTTTCACTCCGAGGATCGACTCACACCAAGGTGCCACGTGGCACAGACCTGTGGGAAAGCCTCGTGGGAAAGCCTCGAGGGAAAGCCTCGAGGGAAAGCCACAGATCCCTTGATCCACGTGACAGGAAGCGTGACCCTACTGCTGCAGCTCGGGAGGGAAGCGCACGTGCATGCCCCCACTCGAAACGAAGCCTGACTCCCCTGGGGAGACTGAGAGGCACCCCAAGATCCATGTCAACACTGGAGAGGAATCCTCAGGTTCCGGCCGCGACTCCACACAAGGAATTAGGCCCCGGCATCGATGGGAGAGGATCCCGATAAGATCCCTAACAACTCGCATGGGGTTTGGCCCTTCCTGAGGCCACCAGAGCGGGTCCCTGAGGTCCCCGTCGTAACTCGAGAAGACCTGGCGCAACTCGAGAATATCCAGGAGGTTCTCCCCTGCAGGCGAAATGAGGCCCATTTCGCAGAGGCTTCTCGGGGCTAATCACACATCACCTCTGGAACGTCGAAAGGTCCCTTCCCACCCTTGGTACAGCTCAAGAAGTTCCCCGACTTACCCGTATCCACTCGAGAGTAAACACGAGGGTCCCGCCCACATCCAGAGGAGCCCCGTTTCCGCCTCGTAGCTCGAGGTTGCGGATCCTTTCCCTGCTTCGTCGGAAAAGAATTCCCGGCGTTCCTGTCGCATCTCAAAAGGAGGCCCTCTCAACAGGAACGGCGAGAGGAACTCCAGGGTCGTGCCACCATTCCAAGAGTCCCCCAGATGTCTAAGTCCATTCCAGAGGAACCTCTTTTCCCTTCAATGGCTCGTCTTTCATGCCGAGGATCGACTCACACCAAGGTGGCACTTGGCATAGCCCTGTGGGAAAGCCTCGTGGGAAAGCCTCGAGGGAAAGCCTCCAGGGAAAGCCACAGATCCCTTGATCCACGTGACAGGAAGCGTGACCCTACTGCTGCAGCTCGGGAGGAAAGCGCACGTGCATGCCCCCACTCGAGACGAAGCCTGACTCCCCTGGGGAGACTGAGAGGCACCCCAAGATCCATGTCAACACTGGAGAGGAATGCTCAGGTTCGGCCCCGACTCCACACAAGGTCTTAGGCCCCGTCATTGACGGGAGAGGAATCCCGAGATGGCCCCTAGCACCTCGCATGGGGACTGGCCCTTCCTGAGGCCACCAGAGCGGGTCCCTGAGGTCCCCGTCGTAACTCGAGAAGACCTGCCGCAACTCGAGTATATCCAGGAGGTTCTCCCCTGCAGGCGAGATGAGGCCGATTTCGGCAGAGGTTTCTCAGGGCTAATCACACCTCACCTCTGGAACATCGAAAGGGTCCTTCCCACCCTTGGTACAACTCAAGAAGGTCCCCGACATACCCGTCTCCACTCGAGAGGAAACACGAGGGTCCCGCCCACATCCAGAGGAGCCCCGTTTCCGCCTCGTAGCTCGAGGTGAGGGATCCTTTACGTGCTTCTTCAGGAAAGAATTCCCGGCGTTCCGGTCGCAACTCAAGAGGAGGCCCTCTCAACAGGAACGGCGAGAGGAACTCCAGGGTCGTGCCACCATTCCAAGAGTCCTGCAGATGTCTCAGTCCATTCCAGAGGAACCTCTTTTCCCTTCACCGGCTCGTCTTTCACGCTGAGGATCGACTCACACCAACGTGGCTCTTGGCATAGCCCTTTGGGAAAGCCTCGTTTGAAAGCCTCGAGGGAAAGCCTAGAGAGAAGGACACAGATCCCTTGATCCACGTGACAGGAAGCGTGACCCTACTGCTGCAGCTTGGGAGGGAAGCGCACGTGCATGCCCCCACTCGAGACGAGGCCTGACTCCCCTGGGGAGACTCAGAGGCACCCCAAGATCCATGTCAACACTGGAGAGGAATGCTCAGGTTCCGGCCCCGACTCCACACAAGGACTTAGGCCCCGGCATCGACGGGACAGGAATCCCGAGAAGGTCCCTAGCAACTCGCATGGGGTCTGGCCCTTCCTGAGGCCACCAGAGCGGGTCCCTGATGTCCCCGTCGTAACTCGAGAAGACCTGCCTCAACTCGAGAATATCCAGGAGGTTCTCCCCTGCAGGCGAGATGAGGCCCATTTCCACAGAGGCTTCTCGGAGCTAATCACACCTCACCTCTGGAACGTCGAAAGGTTCCTTCCCACTCTTGGTACAACTCAAGAAGTTCCCCGACTTACCTGTCTCCACTCGAGAGTAAACACGAGGGTCCCGCCCACATCCAGAGGAGCCCCGTTTCCGCCTCGTAGCTCGAGGTGACGGATCCTTTCCCTGCTTCGTCGGGAAAGAATTCCCGGCGTTCCCGTCCCATCTCAAGAGGAGGCCCTCTCAACAGGAACGGCGAGAGGAACTCCAAGGTCGTGTCACCATTCCAAGAGTCCCCCAGATGTCTCAGTCCATTCCAGAGGAACCTGTTTTCCCGTCACCCGGCTCGTCTTTCACTCCGAGGATCGACTCACAACAAGGTGGCACGTGGCACAGCCCTGTGGGAAAGCCTCGTGGGAAAGCCTCGAGGGAAAGCCTCGAGGGAAAGCCACAGATCCCTTGATCCACGTGACAGGAAGCGTGACCCTACTGCTGCAGCTCGGGAGGGAAGCGCACGTGCATGCCCCCACTCGAGACGAGGCCTGACTCCCCTGGGGAGACTGAGAGGCACCCCAAGATCCATGTCAACACTGGAGAGGAATCCTCAGGTTCCGGCCCCGACTCCACACAATGTCTTAGGCCCCGGCATCGATGGGAGAGGAATCCCGAGACGGCCCCTAGCACCTCGCATGGGAACTGGCCCTTCCTGAGGCCACCAGAGCAGGTCCCTGAGGTCCCCGTCGTAACTCGAGAAGACCTGCCGCAACTCTAGTATATCCAGGAGGTTCTCCCCTGCAGGCGAGATGAGGCCCATTTCGGCAGAGGCTTCTCAGGGCTAATCACACCTCACCTCTGGAACATCGAAAGGTTCTTCCCACCCTTGGTACAACTCAAGAAGGTCCCCGACATACCCGTCTCCACTCGAGAGGAAACACGAGGGTCCGGCCCACATCCAGAGGAGCCCCGTTTCCGCCTCGTAGCTCGAGGTGAGGGATCCTTTACGTGCTTCTTCAGGAAAGAATTCCCGGCGTTCCGGTCGCATCTCAAGAGGAGGCCCTCTCAACAGGAACGGCGAGAGGAACTCCAGGGTCGTGCCACCATTCCAAGAGTCCTCCAGATGTCTCAGTCCATTCCAGAGGAACCTCTTTTCCCTTCACCGGCTCGTCTTTCACGCCGAGGATCGACTCACACCAACGTGGCTCTTGGCATAGCCCTTTGGGAAAGCCTCGTTTGAAAGCCTCGAGGGAAAGCCTCGAGAGAAGGACACAGATCCCTTGATCCACGTGACAGGAAGTGTGACCCTACTGCTGCAGCTCGGGAGGGAAGCGCACGTGCATGCCCCCACTCGAGACGAAGCCTGATTCCCCTGGGGAGACTCAGAGGCACCCCAAAATCCATGTCAACACTGGAGAGGAATGCTCAGGTTCCAGCCCCGACTCCACATAAGGTCTTAGGACCCGGCATCGACGGGAGAGGAATCACGAGATGGCCCCTAGCAACTCGCATGGGGACTGGCCCTTCCTGAGGCCACCAGAGCGGGTCCTTGAGGTCCCTGTCGTAACTCGAGAACACCTGCCGCAACTCGAGAATATCCAGGAGGTTCTCCCATGCAGGCGAGATGAGGCCCATTTCCGCAGAGGCTTCTCGGGGCTAATCACACCTCACCTCTGGAACGTCGAAAGGGTCCTTCACACCCTTGGTGCAACTCAAGAAGTTTCCCGACATACCCGTCACCACTCGAGAGGAAACACGAGAGTCCCGCCCACATCCAGAGGAGCACCGTTTCCGCCTCGTAGCTCGAGGTGAGGGATCCTTTCCCTACTTCGTCGGGAAAGAATTCCGGGCGTTCCCGTCGCATCTCAAGAGGAGGCCCTCTCAACAGGAACGGCGAGAGGAACTCCAGGGTCCTGCCACCATTCCAAGAGTACCCCAGATGTCTCAGTCCATTCCAGAGGAACCTCTTTTCCCGTCACCGGCTCGTTTTTCACTCCGAGGATCGACTCACACCAAGGTGGCACGTGGCACAGCCCTGTGGGAAAGCCTCGTGGGAAAGCCTCGAGGGAAAGCCTCGAGGGAAAGCCACAGATCCCTTGACCCACGTGACAGGATGCGTGACCCTACTGCTGCAGCTCGGGAGGGAAGTGCACGTGCATGCCCCCACTCGAGACGAAGCCTGACTCCCCTGGGGAGACTGAGAGGCACCCCAAGATCCATGTCAACACTGGAGAGGAATGCTCAGGTTCCGGCCCCGACTCCGCACAAGGACTTAGGCCCCGGCATCGACGGGACAGGAATCCCGAGAAGGTCCCTAGCAACTCGCATGGGGTCTGGCCCTTCCTGAGGCCACCAGAGCGGGTCCCTGAGGTCCCCGTCGTAACTCGAGAAGACCTGCCGCAACTCGAGAATATCCAGGAGGTTTTCCCCTGCAGGCGAAATGAGGCTCGTTTCCGCAGAGGCTTCTCGGAGCTAATCACACCTCACCTCTGGAACGTCAAAAGGGTCCTTCACACCCTTGGTGCAACTCAAGAAGTTCCCCGACATACCCGTCTCCACTCGAGAGGAAACACGAGGGTCCCGCCCGCATCCAGAGGAGCCCCGTTTCCACCTCGTAGCTCGAGGTGACGGATCCTTTCCCTGATTCGTCGGGAAAGAATTCCCGGCGTTCCTGTCGAATCTCAAGAGGAGGCCCTCTCAACAGGAACGGCGAGAGGAACTCCAGGGTCGTGCCACCATTCCAAGAGTCCCCCAGATGTCTCAGTCCATTCCAGAGGAACCTCTTTTCCCTTCACCGGCTCGTCTTTCACGCCGAGGATCGACTCACACCAAGGTGGCACGTGGCACAGCCCTGTGGGAAAGCCTCGAGGGACAGCCTCGAGGGAAAGCCACAGATCCCTTGATCCACGTGACAGGAAGCGTGACCCTACTGCTGCAGCACGGGAGGGAAGCACACGTGCATGCCCCCACTCGAGACGAGGCCTGACTCCCCTGGGGAGACTCAGAGGCACCCCAAGATCCATGTCAACACTGGAGAGGAATGCTCAGGTTCCGACCCCGACTCCACACAAGGTCTTAGGCCCCGGCATCGATGGGAGGGGAATCCCGAGATGGCCCCTAGCAACTCGCATGGGGAATGGCCCTTCCTGAGGCCACCAGAGCGGGTCCTTGAGGTCCCCGTCGTAACTCGAGAAGACCTGCCGCAACTCGAGAATATCCAGGAGGTTCTCCCCTGCAGGCGAGATGAGGCCCATTTCCGCAGAGGCTTCTCGGGGCTAATCACACCTCACCTCTGGAACGTCGAAAGGTTCCTTCCCACCCTTGGTGCAACTCAAGAAATTCCCCGACATACCCGTCTCCACTCGAGTGGAAACACGCGGGTCCCGCCTATATCCAGAGGAGCCCCGTTTCCGCCTCGTAGCTCGAGGTGAGGGATCCTTTCCCTGCTTCATCGGGAAAGAATTCCCGGCGTTCCCGTCGCATCTCAAGAGGAGGCCCTCTCAACAGGAACGGCGAGAGGAACTCCAGGGTCGTGCCACCATTCCACGAGTCCCCCAGATGTCTCAGTCCATTCCGGAGGAACCTCTTTTCCCGTCACCGGCTCGTCTTTCACGCCGAGGATCGACTCACACCAACGTGGCTCTTGGCAAAGCCCCTTGGGAAAGCCTCGTTTGAAAGCCTCGAGGGAAAGCCTGGAGAGAAAGACACAGATCCCTTGATCCACGTGACAGGAAGAGTGACCCTACTGCTGCAGCTCGGGAGGGAAGCGCACGTGCATGCCCCCACTCGAGACGAGGCCTGACTCCCCTGGGGAGACTCAGAGGCACCCCAAAATCCATGTCAACACTGGAGAGGAATGCTCAGGTTCCGGCCCCGACTCCACACAAGGTCTTAGGCCCCGGCATCGACGGGAGAGGAATCCCGAGATGGCCCCTAGCAACTCGCATGGGGACTGGCCCTTCCTGAGGCCACCAGAGCGGGTCCCTGAGGTCCCCGTCGTAACTCGAGAAGACCTGCCGCAACTCGAGAATATCCAGGAGGTTCTCCCCTCCAGGCGAGATGAGGCCCATTTCCGCAGAGGCTTCTCGGGGCTAATCACACCTCACCTCTGGAACGTCGAAAGGGTCCTTCCCACCCTTGGTGCAACTCAAGAAGTTTCCCGACATACCCGTCTCCACTCGAGAGGAAACACGAGGGTCCCGCCCACATCCAGAGGAGCCCCGTTTCCGCCTCGTAGCTCGAGGTGAGGGATCCTTTCCCTGCTTCGTCGGGAAAGAATTTCGGGCGTTCCCGTCGCATCTCAAGAGGAGGCCCTCTCAACAGGAACGGCGAGAGGAACTCCAGCGTCGTGCCACCATTCCAAGAGTCCCCCAGATGTCTCAGTCCATTCCAGAGGAACCTCTTTTCCCTTCACCGGCTCGTCTTTCACGCCGAGGATCGACTCACACCAAGGTGGCACTTGGCACAGCCCTGTGGGAAAGCCTCGTGGGAAAGCCTCGAGGGAAAGCCTCGAGGGAAAGCCACAGATCCCTTGATCGACGTGACAGGAAGCGTGACCCTACTGCTGCAGCTCGGGAGGGAAGCGAACGTGCATGCCCCCACTCGAGACGAGGCCTGACTCCCCTGGGGAGACTGAGAGGCACCCCAAGATCCATGTCAACACTTTAGAGGAATGCTCAGGTTCCGACCCCGACTCCACACAAGGTCTTAGGCCCCGGCATCGATGGGAGAGGAATCCCGAGATGGCCCCTAGCAACTCGTATGGGGAATGGCCCTTCCTGAGGCCACCAGAGCGGGTCCTTGAGGTCCCCGTCGTAACTCGAGAAGACCTGCCGCAACTCGAGAATATCCAGGAGGTTCTCCCCTGCAGGCGAGATGAGGCCCATTTCCGCAGAGGCTTCTCGGGGCTAATCACACCTCACCTCTGGAACGTCGAAAGGTTCCTTCCCACCCTTGGTGCAACTCAAGAAGTTCCCCAACATACCCGTCTCCACTCGAGTGGAAACACCCGGGTCCCGCCCACATCCAGAGGAGCCCCGTTTCCGCCTCGAAGCTCGAGGTGAGGGATCCTTTCCCTGCTTCTTCGGGAAAGAATTCCCGGCCTTCCCGTCGCATCTCAAGAGGAGGCCCTCTCAACAGGAACGGCGAGAGGAACTCCAGGGTCGTGCCACCATTCCACGAGTCCCCCAGATGTCTCAGTCCATTCCAGAGGAACCTCTTTTCCCGTCACCGGCTCGTCTTTCACGCCGAGGATCGACTCACACCAACGTGGCTCTTGGCAAAGCCCTTTGGGAAAGCCTCGTTTGAAAGCCTCGAGGGAAAGCCTCGAGAGAAAGACACAGATCCCTTGATCCACGTGTCAGGAAGCGTGACCCTACTGCTGCAGCTCGGGAGGGAAGCGCACGTGCATGCCCCCACTCGAGACGAGGCCTGACTCCCCTGGGGAGACTCAGAGGTACCCCAAGATCCATGTCAACACTGGAGAGGAATCCTCAGGTTCCGGCCCCGATTCCACACAAGGTCTTAGGCCCCGGCATCGACGGGAGAGGAATCCCGAGATGGCCCCTAGGAACTCGCATGGGGACTGGCCCTTCCTGAGGCCACCAGAGCGGGTCCCTGAGGTCCCCGTCGTAACTCGAGAAGACCTGCCGCAACTCGAGAATATCCAGGAGGTTCTCCCCTGCAGGCGAGATGAGGCCCATTTCCGCAGAGGCTTCTCGGGGCTAAACACACCTCACCTCTGTAACGTCAAAAGGGTCCTTCACACCCTTGGTGCAACTCAAGAACTTCCCCGACATACCCTTCTCCACTCGAGAGGAAACACGAGGGTCCCGCCCACATCCAGAGGAGCCCCGTTTCCGCCTCGTAGCTGGAGGTGACGGATCCTTTCCCTGCTTCGTCGGGAAAGAATTCCCGGCGTTCCCGTCGCATGTCAAGAGGAGGCCCTCTCAACAGGAACGGCGAGAGGAACTCCAGGGTCGTGCCACCATTCCAAGAGTCCCCCAGATGTCTCCGTCCATTCCAGAGGAACCTCTTTTCCCTTCAACGGCTCGTCTTTCACGCCGAGGATCGACTCACACCAAGGTGGCGCTTGGCACAGCCCTGTGGGAAAGCCTCGTGGGAAAGCCTCGAGGGAAAGACTCTAGGGAAAGCCACAGATCCCTTGATCCACGTGACAGGAAGCGTGACCCTATTGCTGCAGCTCGGGAGGGAAGCCCACCTGCATGCCCCCACTCGAGACGAGGCCTGACTCCCCTGGGGAGACACAGAGGCACCCCAAGATCCATGTCAACACTGGAGAGGAATGCTGAGGTTCGGCCCCGACTCCACACAAGGTTTTAGGCCCCGGCATCGACGAGAGAGGTATCCCGAGATGGCCCCTAGCACCTCGCATGGGGACTGGCCCTTCCTGAGGCCACCAGAGCGGGTCCCTGAGGTCCCCGTCGTAACTCGAGAAGACCTGCCGCAACTCGAGAATATCCAGGAGGTTCTCCCCTGCAGGCGACATGAGGCCTTTTTCCGCAGAGTCTTCTCGGGTCTAATCACACCTCACCTCTGGAACGGCGAAAGGGCCCTTCCCACCCTTGGTGCAACTCAAGAAGTTCCCCGAAATACCCGTCTCCACTCGAGAGGAAACACGAGGGTCCCGCCCACATCCAGAGGAGCCCCGTTTCCGCCTCGTAGCTCGAGGTGAAGGATCCTTTCCCTGCTTCGTTGGGAAAGAATTCCCGGCGTTCCCGTCGCATCTCAAGAGGAGGCCCTCTCAACAGGAAAGGCGAGAGGAACTCCTGGGTCGTGCCACCATTTCAAGAGTACCCCAGATGTCTCAGTCCATTCCAGAGGAACCTCTTTTCCCTTCAGTGGCTTGGCTTTCACGCCGAGGGTCGACTCACACCAAGGTGGCACTTGGCACAGACCTGTGGGAAAGCCTCGTGGGAAAGCCTCGAGGGAAAGCCTCACGGGAAAGCCACAGATCCCTTGATCCACGTGACAGGAAGCGTGACCCTACTGCTGCAGCTCGGGAGGGAAGCGCACTTGCATGCCCCCACTCAACACGAGGCCTGACTCCCTGGGGAGACTCAGAGGCACCCCAAGATCCATGTCAACACTGGAGAGGAATGCTCAGGTTTCGCACCGACTCCACACACGTCTTAGGCCCCGGCATCGACGGGAGAGGAATCCCGAGATGGCCCCTAGCAACTCGCATGGGACTGGCCCTTCCTGAGGCCCCCAGAGCGGGTCCCTGAGGTCCCCGTCGTAACTCGAGAACACCTGCCGCAATCGAGAATATTCAGGAGGTTCTCCCCTGCAGGCGAGATGAGGCCCTTTTCCGCAGAGGCTTCCCGGGTCTAATCACACCTCACCTCTGGAACGTCGAAAGGGTCCTTCACACCCTTGGTGCAACTCAAGAAGATCCCCGACATACCCGCCTCCACTCGAGAGGAAACACGAGGGTCCCGCCCACATCCAGAGGAGCCCCGTTTCCGCCTCGTAGCTCGAGGTAAGGGATCCTTTCCCTGTTTCGTCGGGATAGAATTCCCAGCTTTGCCGTCGCATCTCAAGAGGAGGCCCTCTCAATAGGAACGGCGAGAGGAACTCCAGGGTCGTGCCACCATTCCAAGAGTCCCCCAGATGTCTCCGTCCATTCCAGAGGAACCTCTTTTCCCTTCAACGGCTCGTCTTTCACGCCGAGGATCGACTCACACCAAGGTGGCGCTTGGCACAGCCCTGTGGGAAAGCCTCGTGGGAAAGCCTCGAAGGAAAGCCTCGAGGGAAAGCCACAGATCCCTTGATCCAAGTGACAGGAAGCGTGACTCTACTGCTGCAGCTCGGGAGGGAAGCGCACGTGCATGCCCCCAGTCGAGACGAGGCCTGACTCCCCTGGGGAGACTCAGAGGTACCCCAAGATCCACGTCAACACTGGAGAGGAATCCTCAGGTTCCGGCCCCGATTCCACACAAGGTCTTAGGCCCCGGCATCGACGGGAGAGGAATCCCGAGATGGCCCTAGCAACTCGCATGGGGACTGGCCCTTCCTGAGGCCACCAGAGCGGGTCCCTGAGGTCCCCGTCGTAACTCGAGAACTCCTGCCGCAACGCGAGAATATCCAGGAGGTTCTCCCCTCCAGGCGAGATGAGGCCCATTTCCGCAGAGGCTTCTCGGGGCTAATCGCACCTCACCTCTGGAACGTCGAAAGGGTACTTCACACCCTTGGTGCAACTCAAGAAGTTCCCCGACATACCCGTCTCCACTCGAGAGGAAACACGAGGGTCCCGCCCACATCCAGAGGAGCCCCGTTTCCGCCTCGTAGCTCGAGGTGACGGATCCTTTCCCTGCTTCGTCGGGAAAGAATTCCCGGCGTTCCCGTCGCATCTCAAGAGGAGGCCCTCTCAACAGGAACGGCGAGAGGAACTCCAGGGTCGTGCCACATTCCAAGAGTCCCCCAGATGTCTCAGTCCATACCAGAGGAACCTCTTTTCCCTTCACCGGCTCGTCTTTCACGCCGAGGATCGACTCACACCAAGGTGGCACTTGGCACAGCCCTGTGGGAAAGCCTCGTGGAAAGCCTCGAGGGAAAGACTCTAGGGAAAGCCACAGATCCCTTGATCCACGTGACAGGAAGCGTGACCCTATTGCTGCAGCTCGGGAGGGAAGCGCACGTGCATGCCCCCACTCGAGACGAGGCCTGACTCCCCTGGGGAGACTGAGAGGCACCCCAAGATCCATGTCAACACTGGAGAGGAATGCTCAGGTTCCGGCCCCGACTCCACACAAGGTCTTAGGCCCCGGCATCGACGGGAGAGGAATCCCGAGATGGCCCCTAGCAACTCGCATGGGGACTGGCCCTTCCTTAGGCCACCAGGGCGGGTCCCTGAGGTCCCCGTCGTAACTCGAGAACACCTGCCGCAACTCGAGAATATTCAGGAGGTTCTCCCCTGCAGGCGAGATGAGGCCCTTTTCCGCAGAGGCTTCCCGGGTCTAATCACACCTCACCTCTGGAACGTCGAAAGGGTGCTTCACACCCTTGGTGCAACTCAAGAAGTTCCCCGACATACCCGTCACCACTCGAGAGGAAACACGAGGGTCCCGCCCACATCCAGAGGAGCCCCGTTTCCGCCTCGTAGCTCGAAGTGACGTATCCTTTCCCTGCTTCGTCGGGAAAGAGTTCCCGGCATTCCCGTCGCATCTCAAGAGGAGGCCCTCTCAACAGGAACGGCGAGAGGAACTCCAGGGTCGTGCCAGCATTCCAAGAGTCACCCAGATGTCTCAGTCCATTCCAGAGGAACCTATTTTCCCTTCACCGGCTCGTCTTTCACGCCGAGGATCGACTCACACCAAGGTGGCACTTGGCACAGCCCTGTGGGAAAACCTCGTGGGAAAGCCTCGAGGGAAAGCCTCGAGGGAAAGCCACAGATCCCTTGATACTCGTGAGAGGAAGCCCTACCCTACTGCTGCAACTCGGGAGGAAAGCGCACGTGCATTCCCCACACGAGACGAAGCCTGACTCTCCTGGGGAGACTGAGAGGCACCCCAAGATCCATGTCAACACTGGAGAGGAATCCTCAGTGTTCGGCCCCGACTCCACACAAGGTCTTAGGCCCCGGCATCGACGGGAGAGGAATCCCGAGATGGCCCCTAGCAACTCGCATGGGGACTGGCCCTTCCTGAGGCCACCAGAGCGGGTCCCTGAGGACCCCGTCGTAACTCGAGAAGACCTGCCGCAAGTCGAGAATATCCAGGAGGTTCTCCCCTGCAGGCGAGATGAGACCCATTTCCGCAGAGGCTTCTCGGGGCTAATCACACCTCACCTCTGGAACGTCGAAAGGGTCCTTCACACCCTTGGTGCAACTCAAGAAGTTCCCCGACATACCCGCCTCCACTCGAGAGGAAACACGAGGGTCCCGCCCACATCCAGAGGAGCCCCGTTTCCGCCTCGTAGCTCGAGGTAAGGGATCCTTTCCCTGCTTCGTCGGGATAGAATTCCCAGCTTTGCCGTCGCATCTCAAGAGGAGGCCCTATCAATAGGAAGGGCGAGAGGAACTCCAGGGTCGTGCCACCATTCCAAGAGTCCCCGAGATGTCTCCGTCCATTCCAGAGGAACCTCTTTTCCCTTCAACGGCTCGTCTTTCACGCCGAGGATCCACTCACACCAAGGTGGCGCTTGGCACAGCCCTGTGGGAAAGCCTCGTGGGAAAGCCTCGAAGGAAAGCCTCGAGGGAAAGCCACAGATCCCTTGATCCAAGTGACAGGAAGCGTGACTCTACTGCTGCAGCTCGGGAGGGAAGCGCACGTGCATGCCCCCAGTCGAGACGAGGCCTGACTCCCCTGGGGAGACTCAGAGGTACCCCAAGATCCACGTCAACACTGGAGAGGAATCCTCAGGTTCCGGCCCCGATTCCACACAAGCTCTTAGGCCCCGGCATCGACGGGAGAGGAATCCCGAGATGGCCCCTAGCAACTCGCATGGGGACTGGCCCTTCCTGAGGCCACCAGAGCGGGTCCCTGAGGTCCCCGTCGTAACTCGAGAACTCCTGCCGCAACTCGAGAATATCCAGGAGGTTCTCCCCTCCAGGCGAGATGAGGCCCATTTCCGCAGAGGCTTCTCGGGGCTAATCGCACCTCACCTCTGGAACGTCGAAAGGGTACTTCACACCCTTGGTGCAACTCAAGAAGTTCCCCGACATACCCGTCTCCACTCGAGAGGAAACACGAGGGTCCCGCCCACATCCAGAGGAGCCCCGTTTCCGCCTCGTAGCTCGAGGTGACGGATCCTTTCCCTGCTTCGTCGGGAAAGAATTCCCGGCGTTCCCGTCGCATCTCAAGAGGAGGCCCTCTCAACAGGAACGGCGAGAGGAACTCCAGGGTCGTGCCACCATTCCAAGAGTCCCCCAGATGTCTCAGTCCATACCAGAGGAACCTCTTTTCCCTTCACCGGCTCGTCTTTCACGCCGAGGATCGACTCACACCAAGGTGGCACTTGGCACAGCCCTGTGGGAAAGCCTCGTGGGAAAGCCTCGAGGGAAAGACTCTAGGGAAAGCCACAGATCCCTTGATCCACGTGACAGGAAGCGTGACCCTATTGCTGCAGCTCGGGAGGGAAGCGCACGTGCATGCCCCCACTCGAGACGAGGCCTGACTCCCCTGGGGAGACACAGAGGCACCCCAAGATCCATGTCAACACTGGAGAGGAATGCTCAGGTTCCGGCCCCGACTCCACACAAGGTCTTAGGCCCCGGCATCGACGGGAGAGGAATCCCGAGATGGCCCCTAGCAACTCGCATGGGGACTGGCCCTTCCTTAGGCCACCAGGGCGGGTCCCTGAGGTCCCCGTCGTAACTCGAGAAGACCTGCCGCAACTCGAGAATATCCAGGAGGTTCTCCCCTGCAGGCGAGATGAGGCCCATTTCTGCAGAGGCTTCTCGGGGCTAATCACACCTCACCTCTGGAACGTCGAAAGGGTCCTTCACACCCTTGGTGCAACTCAAGAAGTTACCCGACATACCCGTCTCCACTCGAGAGGAAACACGAGGGTCCCGCCCACATCCAGAGGAGCCCCGTTTCCGCCTCGTAGCTCGAGGTGACGGATCCTTTCCCTGCTTCGTCGGGAAAGAATTCCCGGCGTTCCCGTCGCATCTCAAGAGGAGGCCCTCTCAACAGGAACGGCGAGAGGAACTCCAGGGTCGTGCCACCATTCCAAGAGTCCCCCAGATGTCTCCGTCCATTCCAGAGGAACCTCTTTTCCCTTCAATGGCTCGTCTTTCATGCCGAGGATCGACTCACACCAAGGTGGCACGTGGCACAGCCCTGTGGGAAAGCCTCGTGGGAAAGCCTCGAGGGAAAGCCACAGATCCCTTGATCCACGTGACAGGAAGCGTGACACTACTCCTGCAGCTCGGGAGGAAAGCGCACGTGCATGCCCCCACTCGAGACGAGGCCTGACTCCCCTGGGAGACTCAGAAGCACCCCAAGATCCTTGGCAACACTGGAGAGGAATCCTCAGGTTCCGGCCCCGACTCCACACAAGGACTTATTCCGCGGCACGGCCGGGAGAGGAATAACGAGATGGCCCCTAGCAACTCGCATTTGGACTCTCCTTTCCTGAGGCCAACAGAGCGGGTCCCTGAGGTCCCCGTAGTAACTCGAGAAGACCTGCCGAAACTCAAGCAAATCCAGGAGGTTCTCCCCTCCAGGCGAGATGAAGCTCATTTCCGCTGAGGCGTCTCGAGGCTGATCACACCTCACCTGTGGAACTTCGAAAGGGTCCTTCACACCCTTGGTGCAACTCAAGAAGTTCCCCGACATACCGGTCTCCACTCGAGAGGAAACACGAGGGTGACGCCCACATCCAGAGGCGGCCCGTTTCCGCCTCGTAGCTCGAGATGAGGGATCCTTTCCCTGCTTCGTCGGGAAAGAGTTCCCGGCGTTCCCGTCGCATCTCAAGAGGAGGCCCTCTCAACAGGAACGGCGAGAGGAACTCCAGGGTCGTGCCACCATTCCAAGAGTCCCCCAGATGTCTCAGTCCATTCCAGAGGAACCTCTTTTCCCTTCACCGGCTCGTCTTTCACGCCGAGGATCGACTCACACCAAGGTGGCACTTGGCACAGCCCTGTGGGAAAGCCTCGTGGGAAAGCCTCGAGGGAAAGCCTCGAGGGAAAGCCACAAATCCCTTGATCCACGTGACAGGAAGCGTGACCCTACTGCTGCAGCTCGGGAGGAAAGCGCACGTGCAACCCCCCACTCGAGACGAGGCCTGACTCCCCTGGGGAGACTCAGAGGCACCCCAAGATCCATGTCAACACTGGAGAGGAATGCTCAGGTTCCGGCCCCGACTCCACACAAGATCTTAGGCCCCGGCATCGACAGGAGAGGAACCCGAGATGGCCCCTAGCAACTCGCTTGGGGTCTGGCCCTTCCTCAGGCCACCAAAGCGGGTCCCTGAGGTCCCCGTCGTAACTCGAGAAGTCCCGCCACAACTCGAGAATATCCAGGAGGTTCTCCCCTGCAGGCGAGATGAGGCCCATTTCCGCAGAGGGTTCTCGGGGCTAATCACACCTCACCTCTGGAACGTCGAAAGGGTCCTTCACACCCTTGGTGTAACTCAAGAAGTTCCGCGACATACCCGTCTGCACTCGAGAGGAAACACGAGGGTCCCGCCCACATCCAGAGGAGCCCCGTTTCCGCCTCGTAGATCGAGGTGAGGGATCCTTTCCCTGCTTCGTCGGGAAAGAATTCCCGGCGTTCCCGTCGCATCTCAAGAGGAGGCCCTCTCAACAGGAACGGCGAGAGGAACTCCAGGGTCCTGCCACCGTTCCAAGAGTCCCCCAGATGTCTCAGTCCATTCCAGAGGAACCTCTTTTCCCTTCACCGGCTCGACTTTCACGCCGAGGATCCACTCACACCAAGGTGGCACTTGGCATAGCCCTGTGGGAAAGCCTCGTGGGAAAGCCTGGAGGGAAAGCCACAGATCCCTTGATCCACGTGTCAGGAAGCCTGACCCTACTGCTGCAGCTCGGGAGGAAAGCGCACGTGCATGCCCCCACTCGAGACGAGGCCTGACTCCCCTGGGGAGACTCAGAGGCACCCCAAGATCCATGTCAACACTGGAGAGGAATCCTCAGTGTTCGGCCCCGACTCCACACAAGGTCTTAGGCCCCGGCATCGACGGGAGAGGAATCCCGAGATGGCCCCTAGCAACTCGCATGGGGACTGGCCCTTCCTGAGGCCACCAGAGCGGGTCCCTGAGGACCCCGTCGTAACTCGAGAAGACCTGCCGCAAGTCGAGAATATCCAGGAGGTTCTCCCCTGCAGGCGAGATGAGACCCATTTCCGCAGAGGCTTCTCGGGGCTAATCACACCTCACCTCTGGAACGTCGAAAGGGTCCTTCACACCCTTGGTGCAACTCAAGAAGATCCCCGACATACCCGCCTCCACTCGAGAGGAAACACGAGGGTCCCGCCCACATCCAGAGGAGCCCCGTTTCCGCCTCGTAGCTCGAGGTAAGGGATCCTTTCCCTGCTTCGTCGGGATAGAATTCCCAGCTTTGCCGTCGCATCTCAAGAGGAGGCCCTCTCAATAGGAACGGCGAGAGGAACTCCAGGGTCGTGCCACCATTCCAAGAGTCCCCCAGATGTCTCAGTCCATACCAGAGGAACCTCTTTTCCCTTCACCGGCTCGTCTTTCACGCCGAGGATCGACTCACACCAAGGTGGCACTTGGCACAGCCCTGTGGGAAAGCCTCGTGGGAAAGCCTCGAGGGAAAGACTCTAGGGAAAGCCACAGATCCCTTGATCCACGTGACAGGAAGCGTGACCCTATTGCTGCAGCTCGGGAGGGAAGCGCACGTGCATGCCCCCACTCGAGACGAGGCCTGACTCCCCTGGGGAGACACAGAGGCACCCCAAGATCCATGTCAACACTGGAGAGGAATGCTCAGGTTCCGGCCCCGACTCCACACAAGGTCTTAGGCCCCGGCATCGACGGGAGAGGAATCCCGAGATGGCCCCTAGCAACTCGCATGGGGACTGGCCCTTCCTTAGGCCACCAGGGCGGGTCCCTGAGGTCCCCGTCGTAACTCGAGAAGACCTGCCGCAACTCGAGAATATCCAGGAGGTTCTCCCCTGCAGGCGAGATGAGGCCCATTTCTGCAGAGGCTTCTCGGGGCTAATCACACCTCACCTCTGGAACGTCGAAAGGGTCCTTCACACCCTTGGTGCAACTCAAGAAGTTCCCCGACATACCCGTCTCCACTCGAGAGGAAACACGAGGGTCCCGCCCACATCCAGAGGAGCCCCGTTTCCGCCTCGTAGCTCGAGGTGACGGATCCTTTCCCTGCTTCGTCGGGAAAGAATTCCCGGCGTTCCCGTCGCATCTCAAGAGGAGGCCCTCTCAACAGGAACGGCGAGAGGAACTCCAGGGTCGTGCCACCATTCCAAGAGTCCCCCAGATGTCTCCGTCCATTCCAGAGGAACCTCTTTTCCCTTCAATGGCTCGTCTTTCATGCCGAGGATCGACTCACACCAAGGTGGCACGTGGCACAGCCCTGTGGGAAAGCCTCGTGGGAAAGCCTCGAGGGAAAGCCACAGATCCCTTGATCCACGTGACAGGAAGCGTGACACTACTCCTGCAGCTCGGGAGGAAAGCGCACGTGCATGCCCCCACTCGAGACGAGGCCTGACTCCCCTGGGGAGACTCAGAAGCACCCCAAGATCCTTGGCAACACTGGAGAGGAATCCTCAGGTTCCGGCCCCGACTCCACACAAGGACTTATTCCGCGGCACGGCCGGGAGAGGAATAACGAGATGGCCCCTAGCAACTCGCATTTGGACTCTCCTTTCCTGAGGCCAACAGAGCGGGTCCCTGAGGTCCCCGTAGTAACTCGAGAAGACCTGCCGAAACTCAAGCAAATCCAGGAGGTTCTCCCCTCCAGGCGAGATGAAGCTCATTTCCGCTGAGGCGTCTCGAGGCTGATCACACCTCACCTGTGGAACTTCGAAAGGGTCCTTCACACCCTTGGTGCAACTCAAGAAGTTCCCCGACATACCGGTCTCCACTCGAGAGGAAACACGAGGGTGACGCCCACATCCAGAGGCGGCCCGTTTCCGCCTCGTAGCTCGAGATGAGGGATCCTTTCCCTGCTTCGTCGGGAAAGAGTTCCCGGCGTTCCCGTCGCATCTCAAGAGGAGGCCCTCTCAACAGGAACGGCGAGAGGAACTCCAGGGTCGTGCCACCATTCCAAGAGTCCCCCAGATGTCTCAGTCCATTCCAGAGGAACCTCTTTTCCCTTCACCGGCTCGTCTTTCACGCCGAGGATCGACTCACACCAAGGTGGCACTTGGCACAGCCCTGTGGGAAAGCCTCGTGGGAAAGCCTCGAGGGAAAGCCTCGAGGGAAAGCCACAAATCCCTTGATCCACGTGACAGGAAGCGTGACCCTACTGCTGCAGCTCGGGAGGAAAGCGCACGTGCAACCCCCCACACGAGACGAGGCCTGACTCCCCTGGGGAGACTCAGAGGCACCCCAAGATCCATGTCAACACTGGAGAGGAATGCTCAGGTTCCGGCCCCGACTCCACACAAGATCTTAGGCCCCGGCATCGACAGGAGAGGAACCCGAGATGGCCCCTAGCAACTCGCTTGGGGTCTGGCCCTTCCTCAGGCCACCAAAGCGGGTCCCTGAGGTCCCCGTCGTAACTCGAGAAGTCCCGCCACAACTCGAGAATATCCAGGAGGTTCTCCCCTGCAGGCGAGATGAGGCCCATTTCCGCAGAGGGTTCTCGGGGCTAATCACACCTCACCTCTGGAACGTCGAAAGGGTCCTTCACACCCTTGGTGTAACTCAAGAAGTTCCGCGACATACCCGTCTGCACTCGAGAGGAAACACGAGGGTCCCGCCCACATCCAGAGGAGCCCCGTTTCCGCCTCGTAGATCGAGGTGAGGGATCCTTTCCCTGCTTCGTCGGGAAAGAATTCCCGGCGTTCCCGTCGCATCTCAAGAGGAGGCCCTCTCAACAGGAACGGCGAGAGGAACTCCAGGGTCCTGCCACCGTTCCAAGAGTCCCCCAGATGTCTCAGTCCATTCCAGAGGAACCTCTTTTCCCTTCACCGGCTCGACTTTCACGCCGAGGATCCACTCACACCAAGGTGGCACTTGGCATAGCCCTGTGGGAAAGCCTCGTGGGAAAGCCTGGAGGGAAAGCCACAGATCCCTTGATCCACGTGTCAGGAAGCCTGACCCTACTGCTGCAGCTCGGGAGGAAAGCGCACGTGCATGCCCCCACTCGAGACGAGGCCTGACTCCCCTGGGGAGACTCAGAGGCACCCCAAGATCCATGTCAACACTGGAGAGGAATCCTCAGTGTTCGGCCCCGACTCCACACAAGGTCTTAGGCCCCGGCATCGACGGGAGAGGAATCCCGAGATGGCCCCTAGCAACTCGCATGGGGACTGGCCCTTCCTGAGGCCACCAGAGCGGGTCCCTGAGGACCCCGTCGTAACTCGAGAAGACCTGCCGCAAGTCGAGAATATCCAGGAGGTTCTCCCCTGCAGGCGAGATGAGACCCATTTCCGCAGAGGCTTCTCGGGGCTAATCACACCTCACCTCTGGAACGTCGAAAGGGTCCTTCACACCCTTGGTGCAACTCAAGAAGATCCCCGACATACCCGCCTCCACTCGAGAGGAAACACGAGGGTCCCGCCCACATCCAGAGGAGCCCCGTTTCCGCCTCGTAGCTCGAGGTAAGGGATCCTTTCCCTGCTTCGTCGGGATAGAATTCCCAGCTTTGCCGTCGCATCTCAAGAGGAGGCCCTCTCAATAGGAACGGCGAGAGGAACTCCAGGGTCGTGCCACCATTCCAAGAGTCCCCCAGATGTCTCCGTCCATTCCAGAGGAACCTCTTTTCCCTTCAACGGCTCGTCTTTCACGCCGAGGATCGACTCACACCAAGGTGGCGCTTGGCACAGCCCTGTGGGAAAGCCTCGTGGGAAAGCCTCGAAGGAAAGCCTCGAGGGAAAGCCACAGATCCCTTGATCCAAGTGACAGGAAGCGTGACTCTACTGCTGCAGCTCGGGAGGGAAGCGCACGTGCATGCCCCCAGTCGAGACGAGGCCTGACTCCCCTGGGGAGACTCAGAGGTACCCCAAGATCCACGTCAACACTGGAGAGGAATCCTCAGGTTCCGGCCCCGATTCCACACAAGGTCTTAGGCCCCGGCATCGACGGGAGAGGAATACCGAGATGGCCCCTAGCAACTCGCATGGGGACTGGCCCTTCCTGAGGCCACAAGAGCGGGTCCCTGAGGTCCCCGTCGTAACTCGAGAACTCCTGCCGCAACTCGAGAATATCCAGGAGGTTCTCCCCTCCAGGCGAGATGAGGCCCATTTCCGCAGAGGCTTCTCGGGGCTAATCGCACCTCACCTCTGGAACGTCGAAAGGGTACTTCACACCCTTGGTGCAACTCAAGAAGTTCCCCGACATACCCGTCTCCACTCGAGAGGAAACACGAGGGTCCCGCCCACATCCAGAGGAGCCCCGTTTCCGCCTCGTAGCTCGAGGTGACGGATCCTTTCCCTGCTTCGTCGGGAAAGAATTCCCGGCGTTCCCGTCGCATCTCAAGAGGAGGCCCTCTCAACAGGAACGGCGAGAGGAACTCCAGGGTCGTGCCACCATTCCAAGAGTCCCCCAGATGTCTCAGTCCATACCAGAGGAACCTCTTTTCCCTTCACCGGCTCGTCTTTCACGCCGAGGATCGACTCACACCAAGGTGGCACTTGGCACAGCCCTGTGGGAAAGCCTCGTGGGAAAGCCTCGAGGGAAAGACTCTAGGGAAAGCCACAGATCCCTTGATCCACGTGACAGGAAGCGTGACCCTATTGCTGCAGCTCGGGAGGGAAGCGCACGTGCATGCCCCCACTCGAGACGAGGCCTGACTCCCCTGGGGAGACACAGAGGCACCCCAAGATCCATGTCAACACTGGAGAGGAATGCTCAGGTTCCGGCCCCGACTCCACACAAGGTCTTAGGCCCCGGCATCGACGGGAGAGGAATCCCGAGATGGCCCCTAGCAACTCGCATGGGGACTGGCCCTTCCTTAGGCCACCAGGGCGGGTCCCTGAGGTCCCCGTCGTAACTCGAGAAGACCTGCCGCAACTCGAGAATATCCAGGAGGTTCTCCCCTGCAGGCGAGATGAGGCCCATTTCTGCAGAGGCTTCTCGGGGCTAATCACACCTCACCTCTGGAACGTCGAAAGGGTCCTTCACACCCTTGGTGCAACTCAAGAAGTTCCCCGACATACCCGTCTCCACTCGAGAGGAAACACGAGGGTCCCGCCCACATCCAGAGGAGCCCCGTTTCCGCCTCGTAGCTCGAGGTGACGGATCCTTTCCCTGCTTCGTCGGGAAAGAATTCCCGGCGTTCCCGTCGCATCTCAAGAGGAGGCCCTCTCAACAGGAACGGCGAGAGGAACTCCAGGGTCGTGCCACCATTCCAAGAGTCCCCCAGATGTCTCCGTCCATTCCAGAGGAACCTCTTTTCCCTTCAATGGCTCGTCTTTCATGCCGAGGATCGACTCACACCAAGGTGGCACGTGGCACAGCCCTGTGGGAAAGCCTCGTGGGAAAGCCTCGAGGGAAAGCCACAGATCCCTTGATCCACGTGACAGGAAGCGTGACACTACTCCTGCAGCTCGGGAGGAAAGCGCACGTGCATGCCCCCACTCGAGACGAGGCCTGACTCCCCTGGGGAGACTCAGAAGCACCCCAAGATCCTTGGCAACACTGGAGAGGAATCCTCAGGTTCCGGCCCCGTCTCCACACAAGGACTTATTCCGCGGCACGGCCGGGAGAGGAATAACGAGATGGCCCCTAGCAACTCGCATTTGGACTCTCCTTTCCTGAGGCCAACAGAGCGGGTCCCTGAGGTCCCCGTAGTAACTCGAGAAGACCTGCCGAAACTCAAGCAAATCCAGGAGGTTCTCCCCTCCAGGCGAGATGAAGCTCATTTCCGCTGAGGCGTCTCGAGGCTGATCACACCTCACCTGTGGAACTTCGAAAGGGTCCTTCACACCCTTGGTGCAACTCAAGAAGTTCCCCGACATACCGGTCTCCACTCGAGAGGAAACACGAGGGTGACGCCCACATCCAGAGGCGGCCCGTTTCCGCCTCGTAGCTCGAGATGAGGGATCCTTTCCCTGCTTCGTCGGGAAAGAGTTCCCGGCGTTCCCGTCGCATCTCAAGAGGAGGCCCTCTCAACAGGAACGGCGAGAGGAACTCCAGGGTCGTGCCACCATTCCAAGAGTCCCCCAGATGTCTCAGTCCATTCCAGAGGAACCTCTTTTCCCTTCACCGGCTCGTCTTTCACGCCGAGGATCGACTCACACCAAGGTGGCACTTGGCACAGCCCTGTGGGAAAGCCTCGTGGGAAAGCCTCGAGGGAAAGCCTCGAGGGAAAGCCACAAATCCCTTGATCCACGTGACAGGAAGCGTGACCCTACTGCTGCAGCTCGGGAGGAAAGCGCACGTGCAACCCCCCACTCGAGACGAGGCCTGACTCCCCTGGGGAGACTCAGAGGCACCCCAAGATCCATGTCAACACTGGAGAGGAATGCTCAGGTTCCGGCCCCGACTCCACACAAGATCTTAGGCCCCGGCATCGACAGGAGAGGAACCCGAGATGGCCCCTAGCAACTCGCTTGGGGTCTGGCCCTTCCTCAGGCCACCAAAGCGGGTCCCTGAGGTCCCCGTCGTAACTCGAGAAGTCCCGCCACAACTCGAGAATATCCAGGAGGTTCTCCCCTGCAGGCGAGATGAGGCCCATTTCCGCAGAGGGTTCTCGGGGCTAATCACACCTCACCTCTGGAACGTCGAAAGGGTCCTTCACACCCTTGGTGTAACTCAAGAAGTTCCGCGACATACCCGTCTGCACTCGAGAGGAAACACGAGGGTCCCGCCCACATCCAGAGGAGCCCCGTTTCCGCCTCGTAGATCGAGGTGAGGGATCCTTTCCCTGCTTCGTCGGGAAAGAATTCCCGGCGTTCCCGTCGCATCTCAAGAGGAGGCCCTCTCAACAGGAACGGCGAGAGGAACTCCAGGGTCCTGCCACCGTTCCAAGAGTCCCCCAGATGTCTCAGTCCATTCCAGAGGAACCTCTTTTCCCTTCACCGGCTCGACTTTCACGCCGAGGATCCACTCACACCAAGGTGGCACTTGGCATAGCCCTGTGGGAAAGCCTCGTGGGAAAGCCTGGAGGGAAAGCCACAGATCCCTTGATCCACGTGTCAGGAAGCCTGACCCTACTGCTGCAGCTCGGGAGGAAAGCGCACGTGCATGCCCCCACTCGAGACGAGGCCTGACTCCCCTGGGGAGACTCAGAGGCACCCCAAGATCCATGTCAACACTGGAGAGGAATCCTCAGTGTTCGGCCCCGACTCCACACAAGGTCTTAGGCCCCGGCATCGACGGGAGAGGAATCCCGAGATGGCCCCTAGCAACTCGCATGGGGACTGGCCCTTCCTGAGGCCACCAGAGCGGGTCCCTGAGGACCCCGTCGTAACTCGAGAAGACCTGCCGCAAGTCGAGAATATCCAGGAGGTTCTCCCCTGCAGGCGAGATGAGACCCATTTCCGCAGAGGCTTCTCGGGGCTAATCACACCTCACCTCTGGAACGTCGAAAGGGTCCTTCACACCCTTGGTGCAACTCAAGAAGATCCCCGACATACCCGCCTCCACTCGAGAGGAAACACGAGGGTCCCGCCCACATCCAGAGGAGCCCCGTTTCCGCCTCGTAGCTCGAGGTAAGGGATCCTTTCCCTGCTTCGTCGGGATAGAATTCCCAGCTTTGCCGTCGCATCTCAAGAGGAGGCCCTCTCAATAGGAACGGCGAGAGGAACTCCAGGGTCGTGCCACCATTCCAAGAGTCCCCCAGATGTCTCCGTCCATTCCAGAGGAACCTCTTTTCCCTTCAACGGCTCGTCTTTCACGCCGAGGATCGACTCACACCAAGGTGGCGCTTGGCACAGCCCTGTGGGAAAGCCTCGTGGGAAAGCCTCGAAGGAAAGCCTCGAGGGAAAGCCACAGATCCCTTGATCCAAGTGACAGGAAGCGTGACTCTACTGCTGCAGCTCGGGAGGGAAGCGCACGTGCATGCCCCCAGTCGAGACGAGGCCTGACTCCCCTGGGGAGACTCAGAGGTACCCCAAGATCCACGTCAACACTGGAGAGGAATCCTCAGGTTCCGGCCCCGATTCCACACAAGGTCTTAGGCCCCGGCATCGACGGGAGAGGAATCCCGAGATGGCCCCTAGCAACTCGCATGGGGACTGGCCCTTCCTGAGGCCACAAGAGCGGGTCCCTGAGGTCCCCGTCGTAACTCGAGAACTCCTGCCGCAACGCGAGAATATCCAGGAGGTTCTCCCCTCCAGGCGAGATGAGGCCCATTTCCGCAGAGGCTTCTCGGGGCTAATCGCACCTCACCTGTGGAACGTCGAAAGGGTACTTCACACCCTTGGTGCAACTCAAGAAGTTCCCCGACATACCCGTCTCCACTCGAGAGGAAACACGAGGGTCCCGCCCACATCCAGAGGAGCCCCGTTTCCGCCTCGTAGCTCGAGGTGACGGATCCTTTCCCTGCTTCGTCGGGAAAGAATTCCCGGCGTTCCCGTCGCATCTCAAGAGGAGGCCCTCTCAACAGGAACGGCGAGAGGAACTCCAGGGTCGTGCCACCGTTCCAAGAGTCCCCCAGATGTCTCAGTCCATACCAGAGGAACCTCTTTTCCCTTCACCGGCTCGTCTTTCACGCCGAGGATCGACTCACACCAAGGTGGCACTTGGCACAGCCCTGTGGGAAAGCCTCGTGGGAAAGCCTCGAGGGAAAGACTCTAGGGAAAGCCACAGATCCCTTGATCCACGTGACAGGAAGCGTGACCCTATTGCTGCAGCTCGGGAGGGAAGCGCACGTGCATGCCCCCACTCGAGACGAGGCCTGACTCCCCTGGGGAGACACAGAGGCACCCCAAGATCCATGTCAACACTGGAGAGGAATGCTCAGGTTCCGGCCCCGACTCCACACAAGGTCTTAGGCCCCGGCATCGACGGGAGAGGAATCCCGAGATGGCCCCTAGCAACTCGCATGGGGACTGGCCCTTCCTTAGGCCACCAGGGCGGGTCCCTGAGGTCCCCGTCGTAACTCGAGAAGACCTGCCGCAACTCGAGAATATCCAGGAGGTTCTCCCCTGCAGGCGAGATGAGGCCCATTTCTGCAGAGGCTTCTCGGGGCTAATCACACCTCACCTCTGGAACGTCGAAAGGGTCCTTCACACCCTTGGTGCAACTCAAGAAGTTCCCCGACATACCCGTCTCCACTCGAGAGGAAACACGAGGGTCCCGCCCACATCCAGAGGAGCCCCGTTTCCGCCTCGTAGCTCGAGGTGACGGATCCTTTCCCTGCTTCGTCGGGAAAGAGTTCCCGGCGTTCCCGTCGCATCTCAAGAGGAGGCCCACTCAACAGGAACGGCGAGAGGAACTCCAGGGTCGTGCCACCATTCCAAGAGTCCCCCAGATGTCTCAGTCCATACCAGAGGAACCTCTTTTCCCTTCACCGGCTCGTCTTTCACGCCGAGGATCGACTCACACCAAGGTGGCACTTGGCACAGCCCTGTGGGAAAGCCTCGTGGGAAAGCCTCGAGGGAAAGACTCTAGGGAAAGCCACAGATCCCTTGATCCACGTGACAGGAAGCGTGACCCTATTGCTGCAGCTCGGGAGGGAAGCGCACGTGCATGCCCCCACTCGAGACGAGGCCTGACTCCCCTGGGGAGACACAGAGGCACCCCAAGATCCATGTCAACACTGGAGAGGAATGCTCAGGTTCCGGCCCCGACTCCACACAAGGTCTTAGGCCCCGGCATCGACGGGAGAGGAATCCCGAGATGGCCCCTAGCAACTCGCATGGGGACTGGCCCTTCCTTAGGCCACCAGGGCGGGTCCCTGAGGTCCCCGTCGTAACTCGAGAAGACCTGCCGCAACTCGAGAATATCCAGGAGGTTCTCCCCTGCAGGCGAGATGAGGCCCATTTCTGCAGAGGCTTCTCGGGGCTAATCACACCTCACCTCTGGAACGTCGAAAGGGTCCTTCACACCCTTGGTGCAACTCAAGAAGTTCCCCGACATACCCGTCTCCACTCGAGAGGAAACACGAGGGTCCCGCCCACATCCAGAGGAGCCCCGTTTCCGCCTCGTAGCTCGAGGTGACGGATCCTTTCCCTGCTTCGTCGGGAAAGAATTCCCGGCGTTCCCGTCGCATCTCAAGAGGAGGCCCTCTCAACAGGAACGGCGAGAGGAACTCCAGGGTCGTGCCACCATTCCAAGAGTCCCCCAGATGTCTCCGTCCATTCCAGAGGAACCTCTTTTCCCTTCAATGGCTCGTCTTTCATGCCGAGGATCGACTCACACCAAGGTGGCACGTGGCACAGCCCTGTGGGAAAGCCTCGTGGGAAAGCCTCGAGGGAAAGCCACAGATCCCTTGATCCACGTGACAGGAAGCGTGACACTACTCCTGCAGCTCGGGAGGAAAGCGCACGTGCATGCCCCCACTCGAGACGAGGCCTGACTCCCCTGGGGAGACTCAGAAGCACCCCAAGATCCTTGGCAACACTGGAGAGGAATCCTCAGGTTCCGGCCCCGACTCCACACAAGGACTTATTCCGCGGCACGGCCGGGAGAGGAATAACGAGATGGCCCCTAGCAACTCGCATTTGGACTCTCCTTTCCTGAGGCCAACAGAGCGGGTCCCTGAGGTCCCCGTAGTAACTCGAGAAGACCTGCCGAAACTCAAGCAAATCCAGGAGGTTCTCCCCTCCAGGCGAGATGAAGCTCATTTCCGCTGAGGCGTCTCGAGGCTGATCACACCTCACCTGTGGAACTTCGAAAGGGTCCTTCACACCCTTGGTGCAACTCAAGAAGTTCCCCGACATACCGGTCTCCACTCGAGAGGAAACACGAGGGTGACGCCCACATCCAGAGGCGGCCCGTTTCCGCCTCGTAGCTCGAGATGAGGGATCCTTTCCCTGCTTCGTCGGGAAAGAGTTCCCGGCGTTCCCGTCGCATCTCAAGAGGAGGCCCTCTCAACAGGAACGGCGAGAGGAACTCCAGGGTCGTGCCACCATTCCAAGAGTCCCCCAGATGTCTCAGTCCATTCCAGAGGAACCTCTTTTCCCTTCACCGGCTCGTCTTTCACGCCGAGGATCGACTCACACCAAGGTGGCACTTGGCACAGCCCTGTGGGAAAGCCTCGTGGGAAAGCCTCGAGGGAAAGCCTCGAGGGAAAGCCACAAATCCCTTGATCCACGTGACAGGAAGCGTGACCCTACTGCTGCAGCTCGGGAGGAAAGCGCACGTGCAACCCCCCACTCGAGACGAGGCCTGACTCCCCTGGGGAGACTCAGAGGCACCCCAAGATCCATGTCAACACTGGAGAGGAATGCTCAGGTTCCGGCCCCGACTCCACACAAGATCTTAGGCCCCGGCATCGACAGGAGAGGAACCCGAGATGGCCCCTAGCAACTCGCTTGGGGTCTGGCCCTTCCTCAGGCCACCAAAGCGGGTCCCTGAGGTCCCCGTCGTAACTCGAGAAGTCCCGCCACAACTCGAGAATATCCAGGAGGTTCTCCCCTGCAGGCGAGATGAGGCCCATTTCCGCAGAGGGTTCTCGGGGCTAATCACACCTCACCTCTGGAACGTCGAAAGGGTCCTTCACACCCTTGGTGTAACTCAAGAAGTTCCGCGACATACCCGTCTGCACTCGAGAGGAAACACGAGGGTCCCGCCCACATCCAGAGGAGCCCCGTTTCCGCCTCGTAGATCGAGGTGAGGGATCCTTTCCCTGCTTCGTCGGGAAAGAATTCCCGGCGTTCCCGTCGCATCTCAAGAGGAGGCCCTCTCAACAGGAACGGCGAGAGGAACTCCAGGGTCCTGCCACCGTTCCAAGAGTCCCCCAGATGTCTCAGTCCATTCCAGAGGAACCTCTTTTCCCTTCACCGGCTCGACTTTCACGCCGAGGATCCACTCACACCAAGGTGGCACTTGGCATAGCCCTGTGGGAAAGCCTCGTGGGAAAGCCTGGAGGGAAAGCCACAGATCCCTTGATCCACGTGTCAGGAAGCCTGACCCTACTGCTGCAGCTCGGGAGGAAAGCGCACGTGCATGCCCCCACTCGAGACGAGGCCTGACTCCCCTGGGGAGACTCAGAGGCACCCCAAGATCCATGTCAACACTGGAGAGGAATCCTCAGTGTTCGGCCCCGACTCCACACAAGGTCTTAGGCCCCGGCATCGACGGGAGAGGAATCCCGAGATGGCCCCTAGCAACTCGCATGGGGACTGGCCCTTCCTGAGGCCACCAGAGCGGGTCCCTGAGGACCCCGTCGTAACTCGAGAAGACCTGCCGCAAGTCGAGAATATCCAGGAGGTTCTCCCCTGCAGGCGAGATGAGACCCATTTCCGCAGAGGCTTCTCGGGGCTAATCACACCTCACCTCTGGAACGTCGAAAGGGTCCTTCACACCCTTGGTGCAACTCAAGAAGATCCCCGACATACCCGCCTCCACTCGAGAGGAAACACGAGGGTCCCGCCCACATCCAGAGGAGCCCCGTTTCCGCCTCGTAGCTCGAGGTAAGGGATCCTTTCCCTGCTTCGTCGGGATAGAATTCCCAGCTTTGCCGTCGCATCTCAAGAGGAGGCCCTCTCAATAGGAACGGCGAGAGGAACTCCAGGGTCGTGCCACCATTCCAAGAGTCCCCCAGATGTCTCCGTCCATTCCAGAGGAACCTCTTTTCCCTTCAACGGCTCGTCTTTCACGCCGAGGATCGACTCACACCAAGGTGGCGCTTGGCACAGCCCTGTGGGAAAGCCTCGTGGGAAAGCCTCGAAGGAAAGCCTCGAGGGAAAGCCACAGATCCCTTGATCCAAGTGACAGGAAGCGTGACTCTACTGCTGCAGCTCGGGAGGGAAGCGCACGTGCATGCCCCCAGTCGAGACGAGGCATGACTCCCCTGGGGAGACTCAGAGGTACCACAAGATCCACGTCAACACTGGAGAGGAATCCTCAGGTTCCGGCCCCGATTCCACACAAGGTCTTAGGCCCCGGCATCGACGGGAGAGGAATCCCGAGATGGCCCCTAGCAACTCGCATGGGGACTGGCCCTTCCTGAGGCCACAAGAGCGGGTCCCTGAGGTCCCCGTCGTAACTCGAGAACTCCTGCCGCAACTCGAGAATATCCAGGAGGTTCTCCCCTCCAGGCGAGATGAGGCCCATTTCCGCAGAGGCTTCTCGGGGCTAATCGCACCTCACCTCTGGAACGTCGAAAGGGTACTTCACACCCTTGGTGCAACTCAAGAAGTTCCCCGACATACCCGTCTCCACTCGAGAGGAAACACGAGGGTCCCGCCCACATCCAGAGGAGCCCCGTTTCCGCCTCGTAGCTCGAGGTGACGGATCCTTTCCCTGCTTCGTCGGGAAAGAATTCCCGGCGTTCCCGTCGCATCTCAAGAGGAGGCCCTCTCAACAGGAACGGCGAGAGGAACTCCAGGGTCGTGCCACCATTCCAAGAGTCCCCCAGATGTCTCAGTCCATACCAGAGGAACCTCTTTTCCCTTCACCGGCTCGTCTTTCACGCCGAGGATCGACTCACACCAAGGTGGCACTTGGCACAGCCCTGTGGGAAAGCCTCGTGGGAAAGCCTCGAGGGAAAGACTCTAGGGAAAGCCACAGATCCCTTGATCCACGTGACAGGAAGCGTGACCCTATTGCTGCAGCTCGGGAGGGAAGCGCACGTGCATGCCCCCACTCGAGACGAGGCCTGACTCCCCTGGGGAGACACAGAGGCACCCCAAGATCCATGTCAACACTGGAGAGGAATGCTCAGGTTCCGGCCCCGACTCCACACAAGGTCTTAGGCCCCGGCATCGATGGGAGAGGAATCCCGAGATGGCCCCTAGCAACTCGCATGGGGACTGGCCCTTCCTTAGGCCACCAGGGCGGGTCCCTGAGGTCCCCGTCGTAACTCGAGAAGACCTGCCGCAACTCGAGAATATCCAGGAGGTTCTCCCCTGCAGGCGAGATGAGGCCCATTTCTGCAGAGGCTTCTCGGGGCTAATCACACCTCACCTCTGGAACGTCGAAAGGGTCCTTCACACCCTTGGTGCAACTCAAGAATTTCCCCGACATACCCGTCTCCACTCGAGAGGAAACACGAGGGTCCCGCCCACATCCAGAGGAGCCCCGTTTCCGCCTCGTAGCTCGAGGTGACGGATCCTTTCCCTGCTTCGTCGGGAAAGAATTCCCGGCGTTCCCGTCGCATCTCAAGAGGAGGCCCTCTCAACAGGAACGGCGAGAGGAACTCCAGGGTCGTGCCACCATTCCAAGAGTCCCCCAGATGTCTCCGTCCATTCCAGAGGAACCTCTTTTCCCTTCAATGGCTCGTCTTTCATGCCGAGGATCGACTCACACCAAGGTGGCACGTGGCACAGCCCTGTGGGAAAGCCTCGTGGGAAAGCCTCGAGGGAAAGCCACAGATCCCTTGATCCACGTGACAGGAAGCGTGACACTACTCCTGCAGCTCGGGAGGAAAGCGCACGTGCATGCCCCCACTCGAGACGAGGCCTGACTCCCCTGGGGAGACTCAGAAGCACCCCAAGATCCTTGGCAACACTGGAGAGGAATCCTCAGGTTCCGGCCCCGACTCCACACAAGGACTTATTCCGCGGCACGGCCGGGAGAGGAATAACGAGATGGCCCCTAGCAACTCGCATTTGGACTCTCCTTTCCTGAGGCCAACAGAGCGGGTCCCTGAGGTCCCCGTAGTAACTCGAGAAGACCTGCCGAAACTCAAGCAAATCCAGGAGGTTCTCCCCTCCAGGCGAGATGAAGCTCATTTCCGCTGAGGCGTCTCGAGGCTGATCACACCTCACCTGTGGAACTTCGAAAGGGTCCTTCACACCCTTGGTGCAACTCAAGAAGTTCCCCGACATACCGGTCTCCACTCGAGAGGAAACACGAGGGTGACGCCCACATCCAGAGGCGGCCCGTTTCCGCCTCGTAGCTCGAGATGAGGGATCCTTTCCCTGCTTCGTCGGGAAAGAGTTCCCGGCGTTCCCGTCGCATCTCAAGAGGAGGCCCTCTCAACAGGAACGGCGAGAGGAACTCCAGGGTCGTGCCACCATTCCAAGAGTCCCCCAGATGTCTCAGTCCATTCCAGAGGAACCTCTTTTCCCTTCACCGGCTCGTCTTTCACGCCGAGGATCGACTCACACCAAGGTGGCACTTGGCACAGCCCTGTGGGAAAGCCTCGTGGGAAAGCCTCGAGGGAAAGCCTCGAGGGAAAGCCACAAATCCCTTGATCCACGTGACAGGAAGCGTGACCCTACTGCTGCAGCTCGGGAGGAAAGCGCACGTGCAACCCCCCACTCGAGACGAGGCCTGACTCCCCTGGGGAGACTCAGAGGCACCCCAAGATCCATGTCAACACTGGAGAGGAATGCTCAGGTTCCGGCCCCGACTCCACACAAGATCTTAGGCCCCGGCATCGACAGGAGAGGAACCCGAGATGGCCCCTAGCAACTCGCTTGGGGTCTGGCCCTTCCTCAGGCCACCAAAGCGGGTCCCTGAGGTCCCCGTCGTAACTCGAGAAGTCCCGCCACAACTCGAGAATATCCAGGAGGTTCTCCCCTGCAGGCGAGATGAGGCCCATTTCCGCAGAGGGTTCTCGGGGCTAATCACACCTCACCTCTGGAACGTCGAAAGGGTCCTTCACACCCTTGGTGTAACTCAAGAAGTTCCGCGACATACCCGTCTGCACTCGAGAGGAAACACGAGGGTCCCGCCCACATCCAGAGGAGCCCCGTTTCCGCCTCGTAGATCGAGGTGAGGGATCCTTTCCCTGCTTCGTCGGGAAAGAATTCCCGGCGTTCCCGTCGCATCTCAAGAGGAGGCCCTCTCAACAGGAACGGCGAGAGGAACTCCAGGGTCCTGCCACCGTTCCAAGAGTCCCCCAGATGTCTCAGTCCATTCCAGAGGAACCTCTTTTCCCTTCACCGGCTCGACTTTCACGCCGAGGATCCACTCACACCAAGGTGGCACTTGGCATAGCCCTGTGGGAAAGCCTCGTGGGAAAGCCTGGAGGGAAAGCCACAGATCCCTTGATCCACGTGTCAGGAAGCCTGACCCTACTGCTGCAGCTCGGGAGGAAAGCGCACGTGCATGCCCCCACTCGAGACGAGGCCTGACTCCCCTGGGGAGACTCAGAGGCACCCCAAGATCCATGTCAACACTGGAGAGGAATCCTCAGTGTTCGGCCCCGACTCCACACAAGGTCTTAGGCCCCGGCATCGACGGGAGAGGAATCCCGAGATGGCCCCTAGCAACTCGCATGGGGACTGGCCCTTCCTGAGGCCACCAGAGCGGGTCCCTGAGGACCCCGTCGTAACTCGAGAAGACCTGCCGCAAGTCGAGAATATCCAGGAGGTTCTCCCCTGCAGGCGAGATGAGACCCATTTCCGCAGAGGCTTCTCGGGGCTAATCACACCTCACCTCTGGAACGTCGAAAGGGTCCTTCACACCCTTGGTGCAACTCAAGAAGATCCCCGACATACCCGCCTCCACTCGAGAGGAAACACGAGGGTCCCGCCCACATCCAGAGGAGCCCCGTTTCCGCCTCGTAGCTCGAGGTAAGGGATCCTTTCCCTGCTTCGTCGGGATAGAATTCCCAGCTTTGCCGTCGCATCTCAAGAGGAGGCCCTCTCAACAGGAACGGCGAGAGGAACTCCAGGGTCGTGCCACCATTCCAAGAGTCCCCCAGATGTCTCAGTCCATTCCAGAGGAACCTCTTTTCCCTTCAACGGCTCGTCTTTCACGCCGAGGATCGACTCACACCAAGGTGGCGCTTGGCACAGCCCTGTGGGAAAGCCTCGTGGGAAAGCCTCGAAGGAAAGCCTCGAGGGAAAGCCACAGATCCCTTGATCCAAGTGACAGGAAGCGTGACTCTACTGCTGCAGCTCGGGAGGGAAGCGCACGTGCATGCCCCCAGTCGAGACGAGGCCTGACTCCCCTGGGGAGACTCAGAGGTACCCCAGATCCACGTCAACACTGGAGAGGAATCCTCAGGTTCCGGCCCCGATTCCATACAAGGTCTTAGGCCCCGGCATCGACGGGAGAGGAATCCCGAGATGGCCCCTAGCAACTCGCATGGGGACTGGCCCTTCCTGAGGCCACAAGAGCGGGTCCCTGAGGTCCCCGTCGTAACTCGAGAACTCCTGCCGCAACGCGAGAATATCCAGGAGGTTCTCCCCTCCAGGCGAGATGAGGCCCATTTCCGCAGAGGCTTCTCGGGGCTAATCGCACCTCACCTGTGGAACGTCGAAAGGGTCCTTCACACCCTTGGTGCAACTCAAGAAGTTCCCCGACATATCCGTCTCCACTCGAGAGGAAACACGAGGGTCCCGCCCACATCCAGAGGAGCCCCGTTTCCGCCTCGTAGCTCGAGGTGACGGATCCTTTCCCTGCTTCGTCGGGAAAGAATTCCCGGCGTTCCCGTCGCATCTCAAGAGGAGGCCCTCTCAACAGGAACGGCGAGAGGAACTCCAGGGTCGTGCCACCGTTCCAAGAGTCCCCCAGATGTCTCAGTCCATACCAGAGGAACCTCTTTTCCCTTCACCGGCTCGTCTTTCACGCCGAGGATCGACTCACACCAAGGTGGCACTTGGCACAGCCCTGTGGGAAAGCCTCGTGGGAAAGCCTCGAGGGAAAGCCACAGATCCCTTGATCCACGTGACAGGAAGCGTGACACTACTCCTGCAGCTCGGGAGGAAAGCGCACGTGCATGCCCCCACTCGAGACGAGGCCTGACTCCCCTGGGGAGACTCAGAAGCACCCCAAGATCCTTGGCAACACTGGAGAGGAATCCTCAGGTTCCGGCCCCGACTCCACACAAGGACTTATTCCGCGGCACGGCCGGGAGAGGAATAACGAGATGGCCCCTAGCAACTCGCATTTGGACTCTCCTTTCCTGAGGCCAACAGAGCGGGTCCCTGAGGTCCCCGTAGTAACTCGAGAAGACCTGCCGAAACTCAAGCAAATCCAGGAGGTTCTCCCCTCCAGGCGAGATGAAGCTCATTTCCGCTGAGGCGTCTCGAGGCTGATCACACCTCACCTGTGGAACTTCGAAAGGGTCCTTCACACCCTTGGTGCAACTCAAGAAGTTCCCCGACATACCGGTCTCCACTCGAGAGGAAACACGAGGGTGACGCCCACATCCAGAGGCGGCCCGTTTCCGCCTCGTAGCTCGAGATGAGGGATCCTTTCCCTGCTTCGTCGGGAAAGAGTTCCCGGCGTTCCCGTCGCATCTCAAGAGGAGGCCCTCTCAACAGGAACGGCGAGAGGAACTCCAGGGTCGTGCCACCATTCCAAGAGTCCCCCAGATGTCTCAGTCCATTCCAGAGGAACCTCTTTTCCCTTCACCGGCTCGTCTTTCACGCCGAGGATCGACTCACACCAAGGTGGCACTTGGCACAGCCCTGTGGGAAAGCCTCGTGGGAAAGCCTCGAGGGAAAGCCTCGAGGGAAAGCCACAAATCCCTTGATCCACGTGACAGGAAGCGTGACCCTACTGCTGCAGCTCGGGAGGAAAGCGCACGTGCAACCCCCCACTCGAGACGAGGCCTGACTCCCCTGGGGAGACTCAGAGGCACCCCAAGATCCATGTCAACACTGGAGAGGAATGCTCAGGTTCCGGCCCCGACTCCACACAAGATCTTAGGCCCCGGCATCGACAGGAGAGGAACCCGAGATGGCCCCTAGCAACTCGCTTGGGGTCTGGCCCTTCCTCAGGCCACCAAAGCGGGTCCCTGAGGTCCCCGTCGTAACTCGAGAAGTCCCGCCACAACTCGAGAATATCCAGGAGGTTCTCCCCTGCAGGCGAGATGAGGCCCATTTCCGCAGAGGGTTCTCGGGGCTAATCACACCTCACCTCTGGAACGTCGAAAGGGTCCTTCACACCCTTGGTGTAACTCAAGAAGTTCCGCGACATACCCGTCTGCACTCGAGAGGAAACACGAGGGTCCCGCCCACATCCAGAGGAGCCCCGTTTCCGCCTCGTAGATCGAGGTGAGGGATCCTTTCCCTGCTTCGTCGGGAAAGAATTCCCGGCGTTCCCGTCGCATCTCAAGAGGAGGCCCTCTCAACAGGAACGGCGAGAGGAACTCCAGGGTCCTGCCACCGTTCCAAGAGTCCCCCAGATGTCTCAGTCCATTCCAGAGGAACCTCTTTTCCCTTCACCGGCTCGACTTTCACGCCGAGGATCCACTCACACCAAGGTGGCACTTGGCATAGCCCTGTGGGAAAGCCTCGTGGGAAAGCCTGGAGGGAAAGCCACAGATCCCTTGATCCACGTGTCAGGAAGCCTGACCCTACTGCTGCAGCTCGGGAGGAAAGCGCACGTGCATGCCCCCACTCGAGACGAGGCCTGACTCCCCTGGGGAGACTCAGAGGCACCCCAAGATCCATGTCAACACTGGAGAGGAATCCTCAGTGTTCGGCCCCGACTCCACACAAGGTCTTAGGCCCCGGCATCGACGGGAGAGGAATCCCGAGATGGCCCCTAGCAACTCGCATGGGGACTGGCCCTTCCTGAGGCCACCAGAGCGGGTCCCTGAGGACCCCGTCGTAACTCGAGAAGACCTGCCGCAAGTCGAGAATATCCAGGAGGTTCTCCCCTGCAGGCGAGATGAGACCCATTTCCGCAGAGGCTTCTCGGGGCTAATCACACCTCACCTCTGGAACGTCGAAAGGGTCCTTCACACCCTTGGTGCAACTCAAGAAGATCCCCGACATACCCGCCTCCACTTGAGAGGAAACACGAGGGTCCCGCCCACATCCAGAGGAGCCCCGTTTCCGCCTCGTAGCTCGAGGTAAGGGATCCTTTCCCTGCTTCGTCGGGATAGAATTCCCAGCTTTGCCGTCGCATCTCAAGAGGAGGCCCTCTCAATAGGAACGGCGAGAGGAACTCCAGGGTCGTGCCACCATT
Organism: Budorcas taxicolor; assembly: GCF_023091745.1. Lineage (NCBI taxonomy): Eukaryota > Metazoa > Chordata > Mammalia > Artiodactyla > Bovidae > Budorcas > Budorcas taxicolor. The sequence goes on from NW_026291768.1 coordinate 642,441, forward strand.
CCAAGAGTCCCCCAGATGTCTCCGTCCATTCCAGAGGAACCTCTTTTCCCTTCAACGGCTCGTCTTTCACGCCGAGGATCGACTCACACCAAGGTGGCGCTTGGCACAGCCCTGTGGGAAAGCCTCGTGGGAAAGCCTCGAAGGAAAGCCTCGAGGGAAAGCCACAGATCCCTTGATCCAAGTGACAGGAAGCGTGACTCTACTGCTGCAGCTCGGGAGGGAAGCGCACGTGCATGCCCCCAGTCGAGACGAGGCCTGACTCCCCTGGGGAGACTCAGAGGTACCCCAAGATCCACGTCAACACTGGAGAGGAATCCTCAGGTTCCGGCCCCGATTCCACACAAGGTCTTAGGCCCCGGCATCGACGGGAGAGGAATCCCGAGATGGCCCCTAGCAACTCGCATGGGGACTGGCCCTTCCTGAGGCCACAAGAGCGGGTCCCTGAGGTCCCCGTCGTAACTCGAGAACTCCTGCCGCAACGCGAGAATATCCAGGAGGTTCTCCCCTCCAGGCGAGATGAGGCCCATTTCCGCAGAGGCTTCTCGGGGCTAATCGCACCTCACCTGTGGAACGTCGAAAGGGTACTTCACACCCTTGGTGCAACTCAAGAAGTTCCCCGACATATCCGTCTCCACTCGAGAGGAAACACGAGGGTCCCGCCCACATCCAGAGGAGCCCCGTTTCCGCCTCGTAGCTCGAGGTGACGGATCCTTTCCCTGCTTCGTCGGGAAAGAATTCCCGGCGTTCCCGTCGCATCTCAAGAGGAGGCCCTCTCAACAGGAACGGCGAGAGGAACTCCAGGGTCGTGCCACCGTTCCAAGAGTCCCCCAGATGTCTCAGTCCATACCAGAGGAACCTCTTTTCCCTTCACCGGCTCGTCTTTCACGCCGAGGATCGACTCACACCAAGGTGGCACTTGGCACAGCCCTGTGGGAAAGCCTCGTGGGAAAGCCTCGAGGGAAAGACTCTAGGGAAAGCCACAGATCCCTTGATCCACGTGACAGGAAGCGTGACCCTATTGCTGCAGCTCGGGAGGGAAGCGCACGTGCATGCCCCCACTCGAGACGAGGCCTGACTCCCCTGGGGAGACACAGAGGCACCCCAAGATCCATGTCAACACTGGAGAGGAATGCTCAGGTTCCGGCCCCGACTCCACACAAGGTCTTAGGCCCCGGCATCGACGGGAGAGGAATCCCGAGATGGCCCCTAGCAACTCGCATGGGGACTGGCCCTTCCTTAGGCCACCAGGGCGGGTCCCTGAGGTCCCCGTCGTAACTCGAGAAGACCTGCCGCAACTCGAGAATATCCAGGAGGTTCTCCCCTGCAGGCGAGATGAGGCCCATTTCTGCAGAGGCTTCTCGGGGCTAATCACACCTCACCTCTGGAACGTCGAAAGGGTCCTTCACACCCTTGGTGCAACTCAAGAAGTTACCCGACATACCCGTCTCCACTCGAGAGGAAACACGAGGGTCCCGCCCACATCCAGAGGAACCCCGTTTCCGCCTCGTAGCTCGAGGTGACGGATCCTTTCCCTGCTTCGTCGGGAAAGAGTTCCCGGCGTTCCCGTCGCATCTCAAGAGGAGGCCCTCTCAACAGGAACGGCGAGAGGAACTCCAGGGTCGTGCCACCATTCCAAGAGTCCCCCAGATGTCTCAGTCCATACCAGAGGAACCTCTTTTCCCTTCACCGGCTCGTCTTTCACGCCGAGGATCGACTCACACCAAGGTGGCACTTGGCACAGCCCTGTGGGAAAGCCTCGTGGGAAAGCCTCGAGGGAAAGACTCTAGGGAAAGCCACAGATCCCTTGATCCACGTGACAGGAAGCGTGACCCTATTGCTGCAGCTCGGGAGGGAAGCGCACGTGCATGCCCCCACTCGAGACGAGGCCTGACTCCCCTGGGGAGACACAGAGGCACCCCAAGATCCATGTCAACACTGGAGAGGAATGCTCAGGTTCCGGCCCCGACTCCACACAAGGTCTTAGGCCCCGGCATCGACGGGAGAGGAATCCCGAGATGGCCCCTAGCAACTCGCATGGGGACTGGCCCTTCCTTAGGCCACCAGGGCGGGTCCCTGAGGTCCCCGTCGTAACTCGAGAAGACCTGCCGCAACTCGAGAATATCCAGGAGGTTCTCCCCTGCAGGCGAGATGAGGCCCATTTCTGCAGAGGCTTCTCGGGGCTAATCACACCTCACCTCTGGAACGTCGAAAGGGTCCTTCACACCCTTGGTGCAACTCAAGAAGTTACCCGACATACCCGTCTCCACTCGAGAGGAAACACGAGGGTCCCGCCCACATCCAGAGGAGCCCCGTTTCCGCCTCGTAGCTCGAGGTGACGGATCCTTTCCCTGCTTCGTCGGGAAAGAATTCCCGGCGTTCCCGTCGCATCTCAAGAGGAGGCCCTCTCAACAGGAACGGCGAGAGGAACTCCAGGGTCGTGCCACCATTCCAAGAGTCCCCCAGATGTCTCCGTCCATTCCAGAGGAACCTCTTTTCCCTTCAATGGCTCGTCTTTCATGCCGAGGATCGACTCACACCAAGGTGGCACGTGGCACAGCCCTGTGGGAAAGCCTCGTGGGAAAGCCTCGAGGGAAAGCCACAGATCCCTTGATCCACGTGACAGGAAGCGTGACACTACTCCTGCAGCTCGGGAGGAAAGCGCACGTGCATGCCCCCACTCGAGACGAGGCCTGACTCCCCTGGGGAGACTCAGAAGCACCCCAAGATCCTTGGCAACACTGGAGAGGAATCCTCAGGTTCCGGCCCCGACTCCACACAAGGACTTATTCCGCGGCACGGCCGGGAGAGGAATAACGAGATGGCCCCTAGCAACTCGCATTTGGACTCTCCTTTCCTGAGGCCAACAGAGCGGGTCCCTGAGGTCCCCGTAGTAACTCGAGAAGACCTGCCGAAACTCAAGCAAATCCAGGAGGTTCTCCCCTCCAGGCGAGATGAAGCTCATTTCCGCTGAGGCGTCTCGAGGCTGATCACACCTCACCTGTGGAACTTCGAAAGGGTCCTTCACACCCTTGGTGCAACTCAAGAAGTTCCCCGACATACCGGTCTCCACTCGAGAGGAAACACGAGGGTGACGCCCCACATCCAGAGGCGGCCTGTTTCCGCCTCGTAGCTCGAGATGAGGGATCCTTTCCCTGCTTCGTCGGGAAAGAGTTCCCGGCGTTCCCGTCGCATCTCAAGAGGAGGCCCTCTCAACAGGAACGGCGAGAGGAACTCCAGGGTCGTGCCACCATTCCAAGAGTCCCCCAGATGTCTCAGTCCATTCCAGAGGAACCTCTTTTCCCTTCACCGGCTCGTCTTTCACGCCGAGGATCGACTCACACCAAGGTGGCACTTGGCACAGCCCTGTGGGAAAGCCTCGTGGGAAAGCCTCGAGGGAAAGCCTCGAGGGAAAGCCACAAATCCCTTGATCCACGTGACAGGAAGCGTGACCCTACTGCTGCAGCTCGGGAGGAAAGCGCACGTGCAACCCCCCACACGAGACGAGGCCTGACTCCCCTGGGGAGACTCAGAGGCACCCCAAGATCCATGTCAACACTGGAGAGGAATGCTCAGGTTCCGGCCCCGACTCCACACAAGATCTTAGGCCCCGGCATCGACAGGAGAGGAACCTGAGATGGCCCCTAGCAACTCGCTTGGGGTCTGGCCCTTCCTCAGGCCACCAAAGCGGGTCCCTGAGGTCCCCGTCGTAACTCGAGAAGTCCCGCCACAACTCGAGAATATCCAGGAGGTTCTCCCCTGCAGGCGAGATGAGGCCCATTTCCGCAGAGGGTTCTCGGGGCTAATCACACCTCACCTCTGGAACGTCGAAAGGGTCCTTCACACCCTTGGTGTAACTCAAGAAGTTCCGCGACATACCCGTCTGCACTCGAGAGGAAACACGAGGGTCCCGCCCACATCCAGAGGAGCCCCGTTTCCGCCTCGTAGATCGAGGTGAGGGATCCTTTCCCTGCTTCGTCGGGAAAGAATTCCCGGCGTTCCCGTCGCATCTCAAGAGGAGGCCCTCTCAACAGGAACGGCGAGAGGAACTCCAGGGTCCTGCCACCGTTCCAAGAGTCCCCCAGATGTCTCAGTCCATTCCAGAGGAACCTCTTTTCCCTTCACCGGCTCGACTTTCACGCCGAGGATCCACTCACACCAAGGTGGCACTTGGCATAGCCCTGTGGGAAAGCCTCGTGGGAAAGCCTGGAGGGAAAGCCACAGATCCCTTGATCCACGTGTCAGGAAGCCTGACCCTACTGCTGCAGCACGGGAGGAAAGCGCACGTGCATGCCCCCACTCGAGACGAGGCCTGACTCCCCTGGGGAGACTCAGAGGCACCCCAAGATCCATGTCAACACTGGAGAGGAATCCTCAGTGTTCGGCCCCGACTCCACACAAGGTCTTAGGCCCCGGCATCGACGGGAGAGGAATCCCGAGATGGCCCCTAGCAACTCGCATGGGGACTGGCCCTTCTGAGGCCACCAGAGCGGGTCCCTGAGGACCCCGTCGTAACTCGAGAAGACCTGCCGCAAGTCGAGAATATCCAGGAGGTTCTCCCCTGCAGGCGAGATGAGACCCATTTCCGCAGAGGCTTCTCGGGGCTAATCACACCTCACCTCTGGAACGTCGAAAGGGTCCTTCACACCCTTGGTGCAACTCAAGAAGATCCCCGACATACCCGCCTCCACTCGAGAGGAAACACGAGGGTCCCGCCCACATCCAGAGGAGCCCCGTTTCCGCCTCGTAGCTCGAGGTGAGGGATCCTTTCCCTGCTTCGTCGGGATAGAATTCCCAGCTTTGCCGTCGCATCTCAAGAGGAGGCCCTCTCAATAGGAACGGCGAGAGGAACTCCAGGGTCGTGCCACCATTCCAAGAGTCCCCCAGATGTCTCCGTCCATTCCAGAGGAACCTCTTTTCCCTTCAACGGCTCGTCTTTCACGCCGAGGATCGACTCACACCAAGGTGGCGCTTGGCACAGCCCTGTGGGAAAGCCTCGTGGGAAAGCCTCGAAGGAAAGCCTCGAGGGAAAGCCACAGATCCCTTGATCCAAGTGACAGGAAGCGTGACTCTACTGCTGCAGCTCGGGAGGGAAGCGCACGTGCATGCCCCCAGTCGAGACGAGGCCTGACTCCCCTGGGGAGACTCAGAGGTACCCCAAGATCCACGTCAACACTGGAGAGGAATCCTCAGGTTCCGGCCCCGATTCCACACAAGGTCTTAGGCCCCGGCATCGACGGGAGAGGAATCCCGAGATGGCCCCTAGCAACTCGCATGGGGACTGGCCCTTCCTGAGGCCACAAGAGCGGGTCCCTGAGGTCCCCGTCGTAACTCGAGAACTCCTGCCGCAACGCGAGAATATCCAGGAGGTTCTCCCCTCCAGGCGAGATGAGGCCCATTTCCGCAGAGGCTTCTCGGGGCTAATCGCACCTCACCTCTGGAACGTCGAAAGGGTACTTCACACCCTTGGTGCAACTCAAGAAGTTCCCCGACATACCCGTCTCCACTCGAGAGGAAACACGAGGGTCCCGCCCACATCCAGAGGAGCCCCGTTTCCGCCTCGTAGCTCGAGGTGATGGATCCTTTCCCTGCTTCGTCGGGAAAGAATTCCCGGCGTTCCCGTCGCATCTCAAGAGGAGGCCCTCTCAACAGGAACGGCGAGAGGAACTCCAGGGTCGTGCCACCATTCCAAGAGTCCCCCAGATGTCTCAGTCCATACCAGAGGAACGTCTTTTCCCTTCACCGGCTCGTCTTTCACGCCGAGGATCGACTCACACCAAGGTGGCACTTGGCACAGCCCTGTGGGAAAGCCTCGTGGGAAAGCCTCGAGGGAAAGACTCTAGGGAAAGCCACAGATCCCTTGATCCACGTGACAGGAAGCGTGACCCTATTGCTGCAGCTCGGGAGGGAAGCGCACGTGCATGCCCCCACTCGAGACGAGGCCTGACTCCCCTGGGGAGACACAGAGGCACCCCAAGATCCATGTCAACACTGGAGAGGAATGCTCAGGTTCCGGCCCCGACTCCACACAAGGTCTTAGGCCCCGCATCAACGGGAGAGGAATCCCGAGATGGCCCCTAGCAACTCGCATGGGGACTGGCCCTTCCTGAGGCCACCAGAGCGGGTCCCTGAGGTCCCCGTCGTAACTCGAGAAGACCTGCCACAACTCGAGAATATCCAGGAGGTTCTCCCCTACAGACGAGATGAGGCCCATTTCCACAGAGGCTTCTCGGGGCTAATCACACCTCACCTCTGGAACGTCGAAAGGGTCCTTCACACCCTTGGTGCAACTCAAGAAGTTCCGCGACATACCCGTCTCCACTCGAGAGGAAACACGAGGGTCCCGCCCACATCCAGAGGAGCCCCGTTTCCGCCTCGTAGCTCGAGGTGACGGATCCTTTCCCTGCTTCGTCGGGAAAGAATTCCCGGCGTTCCCGTCGCATCTCAAGAGGAGGCCCTCTCAACAGGAACGGCGAGAGGAACTCCAGGGTCGTTGCCACCGTTCCAAGAGTCCCCCCAGATGTCTCAGTCCATACCAGAGGAACCTCTTTTCCCTTCACCGGCTCGTCTTTCACGCCGAGGATCGACTCACACCAAGGTGGCACTTGGCAGAGCCCTGTGGGAAAGCCTCGTGGGAAAGCCTCGAGGGAAAGACTCTAGGGAAAGCCACAGATCCCTTGATCACGTGACAGGAAGCGTGACCCTATTGCTGCAGCTCGGGAGGGAAGCGCACGTGCATGCCCCCACTCGAGACGAGGCCTGACTCCCCTGGGGAGACACAGAGGCAACCCCAAGATCCATGTCAACACTGGAGAGGAATGCTCAGGTTCCGGCCCCGACTCCACACAAGGTCTTAGGCCCCGGCATCGACGGGAGAGGAATCCCGAGATGGCCCCTAGCAACTCGCATGGGGACTGGCCCTTCCTTAGGCCACCAGGGCGGGTCCCTGAGGTCCCCGTCGTAACTCGAGAAGACCTGCCGCAACTCGAGAATATCCAGGAGGTTCTCCCCTGCAGGCGAGATGAGGCCCAATCTGCAGAGGCTTCTCGGGGCTAATCACACCTCACCTCTGGAACGTCGAAAGGGTCCTTCACACCCTTGGTGCAACTCAAGAAGTTACCCGACATACCCGTCTCCACTCGAGAGGAAACACGAGGGTCCCGCCCACATCCAGAGGAACCCCGTTTCCGCCTCGTAGCTCGAGGTGACGGATCCTTTCCCTGCTTCGTCGGGAAAGAGTTCCCGGCGTTCCCGTCGCATCTCAAGAGGAGGCCCTCTCAACAGGAACGGCGAGAGGAACTCCAGGGTCGTGCCACCATTCCAAGAGTCCCCCAGATGTCTCAGTCCATACCAGAGGAACCTCTTTTCCCTTCACCGGCTCGTCTTTCACGCCGAGGATCGACTCACACCAAGGTGGCACTTGGCACAGCCCTGTGGGAAAGCCTCGTGGGAAAGCCTCGAGGGAAAGACTCTAGGGAAAGCCACAGATCCCTTGATCCACGTGACAGGAAGCGTGACCCTATTGCTGCAGCTCGGGAGGGAAGCGCACGTGCATGCCCCCACTCGAGACGAGGCCTGACTCCCCTGGGGAGACACAGAGGCACCCCAAGATCCATGTCAACACTGGAGAGGAATGCTCAGGTTCCGGCCCCGACTCCACACAAGGTCTTAGGCCCCGGCATCGACGGGAGAGGAATCCCGAGATGGCCCCTAGCAACTCGCATGGGGACTGGCCCTTCCTTAGGCCACCAGGGCGGGTCCCTGAGGTCCCCGTCGTAACTCGAGAAGACCTGCCGCAACTCGAGAATATCCAGGAGGTTCTCCCCTGCAGGCGAGATGAGGCCCATTTCTGCAGAGGCTTCTCGGGGCTAATCACACCTCACCTCTGGAACGTCGAAAGGGTCCTTCACACCCTTGGTGCAACTCAAGAAGTTACCCGACATACCCGTCTCCACTCGAGAGGAAACACGAGGGTCCCGCCCACATCCAGAGGAGCCCCGTTTCCGCCTCGTAGCTCGAGGTGACGGATCCTTTCCCTGCTTCGTCGGGAAAGAATTCCCGGCGTTCCCGTCGCATCTCAAGAGGAGGCCCTCTCAACAGGAACGGCGAGAGGAACTCCAGGGTCGTGCCACCATTCCAAGAGTCCCCCAGATGTCTCCGTCCATTCCAGAGGAACCTCTTTTCCCTTCAATGGCTCGTCTTTCATGCCGAGGATCGACTCACACCAAGGTGGCACGTGGCACAGCCCTGTGGGAAAGCCTCGTGGGAAAGCCTCGAGGGAAAGCCACAGATCCCTTCATCCACGTGACAGGAAGCGTGACACTACTCCTGCAGCTCGGGAGGAAAGCGCACGTGCATGCCCCCACTCGAGACGAGGCCTGACTCCCCTGGGGAGACTCAGAAGCACCCCAAGATCCTTGGCAACACTGGAGAGGAATCCTCAGGTTCCGGCCCCGACTCCACACAAGGACTTATTCCGCGGCACGGCCGGGAGAGGAATAACGAGATGGCCCCTAGCAACTCGCATTTGGACTCTCCTTTCCTGAGGCCAACAGAGCGGGTCCCTGAGGTCCCCGTAGTAACTCGAGAAGACCTGCCGAAACTCAAGCAAATCCAGGAGGTTCTCCCCTCCAGGCGAGATGAAGCTCATTTCCGCTGAGGCGTCTCGAGGCTGATCACACCTCACCTGTGGAACTTCGAAAGGGTCCTTCACACCCTTGGTGCAACTCAAGAAGTTCCCCGACATACCGGTCTCCACTCGAGAGGAAACACGAGGGTGACGCCCACATCCAGAGGCGGCCCGTTTCCGCCTCGTAGCTCGAGATGAGGGATCCTTTCCCTGCTTCGTCGGGAAAGAGTTCCCGGCGTTCCCGTCGCATCTCAAGAGGAGGCCCTCTCAACAGGAACGGCGAGAGGAACTCCAGGGTCGTGCCACCATTCCAAGAGTCCCCCAGATGTCTCAGTCCATTCCAGAGGAACCTCTTTTCCCTTCACCGGCTCGTCTTTCACGCCGAGGATCGACTCACACCAAGGTGGCACTTGGCACAGCCCTGTGGGAAAGCCTCGTGGGAAAGCCTCGAGGGAAAGCCTCGAGGGAAAGCCACAAATCCCTTGATCCACGTGACAGGAAGCGTGACCCTACTGCTGCAGCTCGGGAGGAAAGCGCACGTGCAACCCCCCACTCGAGACGAGGCCTGACTCCCCTGGGGAGACTCAGAGGCACCCCAAGATCCATGTCAACACTGGAGAGGAATGCTCAGGTTCCGGCCCCGACTCCACACAAGATCTTAGGCCCCGGCATCGACAGGAGAGGAACCCGAGATGGCCCCTAGCAACTCGCTTGGGGTCTGGCCCTTCCTCAGGCCACCAAAGCGGGTCCCTGAGGTCCCCGTCGTAACTCGAGAAGTCCCGCCACAACTCGAGAATATCCAGGAGGTTCTCCCCTGCAGGCGAGATGAGGCCCATTTCCGCAGAGGGTTCTCGGGGCTAATCACACCTCACCTCTGGAACGTCGAAAGGGTCCTTCACACCCTTGGTGTAACTCAAGAAGTTCCGCGACATACCCGTCTGCACTCGAGAGGAAACACGAGGGTCCCGCCCACATCCAGAGGAGCCCCGTTTCCGCCTCGTAGATCGAGGTGAGGGATCCTTTCCCTGCTTCGTCGGGAAAGAATTCCCGGCGTTCCCGTCGCATCTCAAGAGGAGGCCCTCTCAACAGGAACGGCGAGAGGAACTCCAGGGTCCTGCCACCGTTCCAAGAGTCCCCCAGATGTCTCAGTCCATTCCAGAGGAACCTCTTTTCCCTTCACCGGCTCGACTTTCACGCCGAGGATCCACTCACACCAAGGTGGCACTTGGCATAGCCCTGTGGGAAAGCCTCGTGGGAAAGCCTGGAGGGAAAGCCACAGATCCCTTGATCCACGTGTCAGGAAGCCTGACCCTACTGCTGCAGCTCGGGAGGAAAGCGCACGTGCATGCCCCCACTCGAGACGAGGCCTGACTCCCCTGGGGAGACTCAGAGGCACCCCAAGATCCATGTCAACACTGGAGAGGAATCCTCAGTGTTCGGCCCCGACTCCACACAAGGTCTTAGGCCCCGGCATCGACGGGAGAGGAATCCCGAGATGGCCCCTAGCAACTCGCATGGGGACTGGCCCTTCCTGAGGCCACCAGAGCGGGTCCCTGAGGACCCCGTCGTAACTCGAGAAGACCTGCCGCAAGTCGAGAATATCCAGGAGGTTCTCCCCTGCAGGCGAGATGAGACCCATTTCCGCAGAGGCTTCTCGGGGCTAATCACACCTCACCTCTGGAACGTCGAAAGGGTCCTTCACACCCTTGGTGCAACTCAAGAAGATCCCCGACATACCCGCCTCCACTCGAGAGGAAACACGAGGGTCCCGCCCACATCCAGAGGAGCCCCGTTTCCGCCTCGTAGCTCGAGGTAAGGGATCCTTTCCCTGCTTCGTCGGGATAGAATTCCCAGCTTTGCCGTCGCATCTCAAGAGGAGGCCCTCTCAATAGGAACGGCGAGAGGAACTCCAGGGTCGTGCCACCATTCCAAGAGTCCCCCAGATGTCTCCGTCCATTCCAGAGGAACCTCTTTTCCCTTCAACGGCTCGTCTTTCACGCCGAGGATCGACTCACACCAAGGTGGCGCTTGGCACAGCCCTGTGGGAAAGCCTCGTGGGAAAGCCTCGAAGGAAAGCCTCGAGGGAAAGCCACAGATCCCTTGATCCAAGTGACAGGAAGCGTGACTCTACTGCTGCAGCTCGGGAGGGAAGCGCACGTGCATGCCCCCAGTCGAGACGAGGCCTGACTCCCCTGGGGAGACTCAGAGGTACCCCAAGATCCACGTCAACACTGGAGAGGAATCCTCAGGTTCCGGCCCCGATTCCACACAAGGTCTTAGGCCCCGGCATCGACGGGAGAGGAATCCCGAGATGGCCCCTAGCAACTCGCATGGGGACTGGCCCTTCCTGAGGCCACAAGAGCGGGTCCCTGAGGTCCCCGTCGTAACTCGAGAACTCCTGCCGCAACGCGAGAATATCCAGGAGGTTCTCCCCTCCAGGCGAGATGAGGCCCATTTCCGCAGAGGCTTCTCGGGGCTAATCGCACCTCACCTCTGGAACGTCGAAAGGGTCCTTCACACCCTTGGTGCAACTCAAGAAGTTCCGCGACATACCCGTCTCCACTCGAGAGGAAACACGAGGGTCCCGCCCACATCCAGAGGAGCCCCGTTTCCGCCTCGTAGCTCGAGGTGACGGATCCTTTCCCTGCTTCGTCGGGAAAGAATTCCCGGCGTTCCCGTCCCATCTCAAGAGGAGGCCCTCTCAACAGGAACGGCGAGAGGAACTCCAGGGTCGTGCCTCCATTCCAAGAGGCCCCCAGATGTCTCAGTCCATTCCAGAGGAACCTCTTTTCCCTTCACCTGCTCGACTTTAACGCCGAGGATCGACTCACACCAAGGTGGCACTTGGCACAGCCCTGTGGGAAACCCTCGTGGGAAAGCCTTGAGGGAAAGCCTCGAGGGAAAGCCACAGATCCCTTGATCCACGTAACAGGAAGCGTGACCGTACTGTTGCAGCTCGGGAGGAAAGTGCACGTGCATGCCCCCACTCGAGACGAGGCCTGACTCCCCTGGGGAGACTCAGAGGCACCCCAAAATCCATGTCAACACTGGAGAGGAATCCTCAGTTTCCGGCCCCGACTCCACACAAGTTCTTAGGCCCCGGCATCGACGGGAGAGGAATCCCGAAATGGCCCCAAGCAACTCGCATGGGGACTGGCCCTTCCTGAGGCCACCAGAGCGGGTCCCTGAGGTCCCCGTCGTAACTCGAGAAGACCTGCCACAACTCGAGAATATCCAGGAGGTTCTCCCTTGCAGGCGAGATGAGGCCCATTTCCGCAGAGGCTTCTCGGGGCTAATCACACCTCACCTCTGGAACGTCGAAAGGGTCCTTCACACCCTTTGTGCAACCCAAGAAGTTCCCCGACATACCCTTCTCCACTCGAGAGGAAACACGAGGGTCCCGCCCACATCCAGAGGAGCCCCGTTTCCGCCTCGTAGCTCGAGATGAGGGATCCTTACCCTGCTACGTTGGGAAAGAATTCCCGGCGTTCCCGTCGCATCTCAAGAGGAGGCCCTCTCAACAGGAACGGCGAGAGGAACTCCAGGGTCCTGCAAACATTCCAAGAGTCCCCCAGATGTCTCTGTCCATTCCGGAGGAACCTTTTTTCCCTTCACCGGCTCGTCTTTCACGCCGGAGATCGACTCACACCAAGATGGTACTTGGCACAGCCCTGTGGGAAAGCCTCGTGGGAAAGCCTCGAGGGAAAGCCTCGAGGGAACGCCACAGATCCCTTAATTCATGTGACAGGAAGCGTGACCCAACTGCTGCAGCTCGGGAGGAAATCGCACGTGCATGCCCCCACTCGAGACGAGGCCTGACTCCCGTGGGGAGACTCAGAGGCACCCCAAAATCCATGTCAACACTGGAGAGGAATCCTCAGGTTCCGGCCCCGACTCCACACAAGGTCTTAGACCCCGGCATCGACGGGAGAGGAATCCCGAGAAGGCCCCTAGGAACTCGCATAGGGACTGGACCTTCCTGAGGCCACGAGAGCGGGTCCCTGAGGTCCCCGTCGTAACTCGAGAAGACCTGCCGCAACTCGAGAATATCCAGGAGGTTCTCCCCTGCAGGCGAGATGAGGCCCATTTCCGCAGAGGCTTCTCTGGGCTAATCACACCTCACCTCTGGAACGTCGAAAGGGTCCTTCCCACCCTTGGTGCAAGTCAAGAAGTTCCCCGACATACCCGTCTCCCCTCGAGAGGAATCACGAGGGTCCCGCCCACATCCAGAGGAGCCCTGTTTCCGCCTCGTAGCTCGAGTTGACGGATCCTTTCCCTGCTTCGTCGGGAAAGAATTTCCGGCGTTCCCGTCGCATCTCAAGAGGAGGCCCTCTCAACAGGAACGGCGAGAGGAACTCCAGGGTCGTGCCACCATTCCACGAGTCCCCCAGATGTTTCAGTCCATTCCAGAGGAACCTCTTTTCCATTCACCGGCTCGTCTTTCACGCCGAGGATCGACTCACACCAAGGTGGCACTTGGCACAGCCCTTTTGGAAAGCCTCGTGGGAAAGCATCGAGGGAAAGCCTCGAGGGAAAGCCACAGATCCCTTGATCCATGTGACAGGAAGTCTGACCCTACAGCTGCAGCTCGGGAGGGAAGCGCACGTGCATGCCCCCACACGAGACGAGGTGTGTCTCCCCTGGGGAGACTCAGAGGCACCCCAAAATCCATGTCAACACTGGAGAGGAATCCTCAGGTTCCGGCCCCGACACCACAAATGGTCTTAGGCCACGGCATCGACGGGAGAGGAATCCCGAGATGGCCCCTAGCAACTCGCATGGGGACTGGCCCTTCCTGAGGCCACCAGAGCGGGTCCCTGAAGACCCGTCGTAACTCGAGAAGACCTGCCGCAACTCGGGAATATCCAGGAGGTTCTCCCCTGCACGCGAGATGAGGCCCTTTTCCGCAGAGGCTTCTCGGGGCTAATCACACCTCACCTCTGGAACGTCGAAAGGGTCCTTCACACCCTTGGTGCAACTCAAGAAGTTCACCGACATACCCTTCTCCACTCGAGAGGAAACACGAGGGTCCCGCCCACATCCAGAGGAGCCCCGTTTCCGCCTAGTAGCTCGAGGTGACGGATCCTTTCCCTGCTACGTTGGGAAAGAATTCCCGGCGTTCCCGTCGCATCTCAAGAGGAGGCCCTCTCAACAGGAACGGCGAGAGGAACTCCAGGGTCGTGCCACCATTCCAAGAGTCCCCCAGATGTCTCTGTCCATTCCAGAGGATCCTTTTTTCCCTTCACTGGCTCGTCTTTCACGCCGACGATCGACTCACACCAAGGTGGCACTTGGCACAGCCCTGTGGGAAAGCCTCGTGGGAAAGCCTCGAGGGAAAGCCTCAAGGGAACGCCACAGATCCCTTGATCCCCGTGACAGGAAGCGTGACCCTACTGCTGCAGCTCGGGGGGAAAGCGCACGTGCATGCCCCCACTCGAGACGAGGCCTGACTCCCCTGAGGAGACTCAGAGGCACCCCAAAATCCATGTCAACACTGGAGAGGAATGCTCAGGTTCCGGCCCCGACTCCACACAAGGTCTTAGGTCCCGGCATGGACGGGAGAGGAATCCCGAGATGGCCCCTAGCCTCTCGCATGGGGACTGGCCCTTCCTGAGGCCACAAGAGCGGGTCCCTGAGGTCCCCGTCGTAACTCGAGAAGACCTGCCGCAACTCGAGAATATCCAGGAGGTTCTCGCTTGCAGGCGAGATGAGGCCCATTTCCGCAGAGGCTCCTCGGGGCTAATCACACCTCACCTCTGGAACGTCAAAAGGGTCCTTGCCACCCTTGGTGCAAGTCAAGAAGTTCCCCGACATACCCGTCTCCACTCGAGAGTAAACACGAGGGTCCCGCCCACATCCAGAGGAGCCCCGTTTCCGCCTCGTAGCTCGAGGTGAGGGATCCTTTACGTGCTTCTTCAGGAAAGAATTCCCGGCGTTCCCGTCGCATCTCAAGAGGAGGCCTTCTCAACAGGAACGGCGAGAGGAACTCCAGGGTCGTGCCACCATTCCAAGAGGCCCCCAGATGTCTCAGTCCATTCCAGAGGAACCTCTTTTCCCTTCACCGGCTTGTCTTTCAAGCCGAGGAGTGACTCACACCAAGATGGCACTTGGCACAGCCCTGTGGGAAAGCCTCGTGGGAAAGCATCGAGGGAAAGCCTCGAGGGAAAGCTTCGAGGGAAAGCCACAGATCCCTTAATCCACGTGACAGGAAGCTTGACCCTACTGCTGCAGCTCGGGAGGGAAGCGCACGTGCATGCCCCCACTCGAGACGAGGCCTGACTCCCCTGGGGACACTCGGAGGCACCCCAAAATCCATGTCAACACTGGAGAGGAATCCTCAGATTCCGGGCCCGACACCACACAAGGTCTTAGGCCCCGGCATCGACGGGAGAGGAATCCCGAGATGGCCCCTAGCAACTCGCATGGGGACTGGCCCTTCCTGAGGCCACCAGAGCGGGTCCCTGAGGCCCCGTCGTAACTCGAGAAGACCTGCCGCAACTCGAGAATATCCAGGAGGTTCTCCCCTGCAGGCGAGATGAGGCCCATTTCCGCAGAGGCTTCTCGGGGCTAATCACACCTCACCTCTGGAACGTCGAAAGGGTCCTTCACACCCTTGGTACAAGTCAAGAAGTTCCCGGACATTCCCGTCTCCACTCGAGAGTAAACACGAGGGTCCCGCCCACATCCAGAGGAGCCCCGTTTCCGCCTCGTAGCTCGAGGTGAGGGATCCTTTACGTGCTTCTTCAGGAAAGAATTCCCGGCGTTCCCGTCGCATCTCAAGAGGAGGCCTTCTCAAGAGGAAGGGCGAGAGGAACTCTAGGGTTGTGCCACCATTCCAAGAGGCCCCCAGATGTCTCAGTCCATTCCAGAGGAACCTCTTTTCCCTTCACCGGCTCGTCTTTCACGCCGAGGATCGACTCACACCAAGGTGGCACTTGGCACAGCCCTGTGGGAAAGCCTCGTGGGAAAGCCTCGAGGGAAAGCCGGGAGGGAAAGCCACAGATCCCTTAATTCACGTGACAGGAAGCGTGACCCTACTGCTGAAGTTCGGGAGGAAATCGCACGTGCATGGCACCACTCGAGACGAGGCCTGACTCCCCTGCGGAGACTCAGAGGCACCCCAAAATCCATGTCAACACTGGAGAGGAATCCTCAGGTTCCGGCCCCGACTCCACACAAGGTCTTAGGACCCGACATCTACGGGAGAGGAATTCCGAGATGACCCCTAGCAACTCACATGGGGACTGGCCCTTCCTGAGGCCAACAGAGCGGGTCCCTGAGGTCCCCGTCGTAACTCGAGAAGACCTGCCGCAACTCGAGAATATCCAGGAGGTTCTCCCCGGCACGCGAGATGAGGCCCATTTCCGCAGAGGCTTCTCGGGGCTAATCACACCTCACCTCTGGAACGTCAAAAGGGTCCTTCACACCTTGGTGCAAGTTAAGAAGTTCCCCGACATACCCGTCTCCACTCGAGGGGAAACACGTGGGTCCCGCCCACATCCAGAGGAGACCCGTTTCGGCCTCGTAGCTCGAGGTGAGGGATCCTTTCCCTGCTTCGTCGGGAAAGAATTCCCGGCGTTCCTGTCGCATGTCAAGAGGAGGCCCTCTCAACAGGAACGGCGAGAGGAACTCCAGGGTCGTGCCACTATTCCAAGAGGCCCCCAGATGTCTCAGTCCATTCCAGAGGAACCTCTTTTCCCTTCACCGGCTCGTCTTTCACGCCGAGGATCGACTCACACCAAGATGGCACTTGGCACAGCCCTGTGGGAAAGCGTCGTGGGAAAGCATCGAGGGAAAGCCTCGAGGGAAAGCTTCGAGGGAAAGCCACAGATCCCTTAATCCACGTGACAGGAAGCTTGACCCTACTGCTGCAGCTCGGGAGGGAAGCGCACGTGCATGCCCCCACACGAGACGAGGCCTGACTCCCCTGGGGACACTCGGAGGCACCCCAAAATCCATGTCAACACTGGAGAGGAATCCTCAGATTCCGGGCCCGACACCACACAAGGTCTTAGGCCCCGGCATGGACGGGAGAGGAATCCCGAGAGGTCCCCTAGCAACTCGCATGGGGACTGGCCTTTCCTGAGGCCACCAGAGCGGGTCCCTGAAGCCCCGTCGTAACTCGAGAAGACCTGCCGCAACTCGAGAATATCCAGGAGGTTCTCCCCTGCAGGCGAGATGAGGCCCATTTCCGCAGAGGCTTCTCGGGGCTAATCACACCTCACCTCTGGAACGTCGAAAGGGTCCTTCACACCCTTGGTACAAGTCAAGAAGTTCCCCGACATACCCGTCTCCACTCGAGAGGAATCACGAGGGTCCCGCCCACATCCAGAGGAGCCCCGTTTCCGCCTCGTAGCTCGAGGTGACGTATCCTTTCCCTGCTTCGTCGGGAAAGAATTCCCGGCGTTCCCGTCGCATCTCAAGAGGAGGCCCTCTCAACAGGAACGGCGAGAGGAACTCCAGGGTCGTGCCACCATTCCAAGAGGCCCCCAGATGTCTCAGTCCATTCCAGAGGAACCTCTTTTCCCTTCACCGGCTCGTCTTTCACGCCGAGGATCGACTCACACCAAGGTGGCACTTGGCATAGCCCTTTTGGAAAGCCTCGTGGGAAAGCACCGAGGGAAAGCCTCGAGGGAAAGCCACAGATCCCTTGATCCACGTGACAGGAAGTCTGACCCTACAGCTGCAGCTCGGGAGGGAAGCGCACGTGCATGACCCCACTCGAGACGAGGTCTGTCTCCCCTGGGGAGACTCAGAGGCACCCCAAAATCCATGTCAACACTGGAAAGGAATCCTCAGGTTCCGGCCCCGACTCCACACAAGGTCTTAGGCCCCGGCATCGACGGGAGAGGAATCCCGAGATGGCCCCTAGCAACTCGCATGGGGACTGGCCCTTCATGAAGCCACCAGAGCGGGTCCCTGAGGTCCCCGTCGTAACTCGAGAAGACCTGCCGCAACTCGAGAATATCCAGGAGGTTCTCCCCTGCACGCAAGATGAGGCCCATTTCCGCAGAGGCTTCTCGGGGCTAATCACACGTCACCTCTGGAACGTCGAAAGGATCCTTCACACCCTTAGAGCAACTCAAGAAGTTCCCCGACATACCCGTCTCCACTCGAGAGGAAACACGAGGGTCCCGCCCACATCCAGAGGAGCCCCGTTTCCGCCTCGTAGCTCGAGGTGACGGATCCTTTCCCTGCTTCGTCGGGAAAGAATTCCCGGCGTTCCCGTCGCATCTCAAGAGGAGGCCCTCTCAACAGGAACGGCGAGAGGAACTCCAGGGTCGTGCCACCATTCCAAGAGGCCCCCAGATGTCTCAGTCCATTCCAGAGGAACCTCTTTTCCCTTCACCGGCTCGTCTTTCACGCCGAGGATCGACTCACACCAAGGTGGCACTTGGCATAGCCCTTTTGGAAAGCCTCGTGGGAAAGCATCGAGGGAAAGCCTCGAGGGAAAGCCACAGATCCCTTGATCCACGTGACAGGAAGTCTGACCCTACAGCTGCAGCTCGGGAGGGAAGCGCACGTGCATGCCCCCACTCGAGACGAGGTCTGTCTCCCCTGGGGAGACTCAGAGGCACCCCAAAATCCATGTCAACACTGGAAAGGAATCCTCAGGTTCCGGCCCCGACTCCACACAAGGTCTTAGGCCCCGGCATCGACGGGAGAGGAATCCCGAGATGGCCCCTAGCAACTCGCATGGGGACTGGCCCTTCATGAAGCCACCAGAGCGGGTCCCTGAGGTCCCCGTCGTAACTCGAGAAGACCTGCCGCAACTCGAGAATATCCAGGAGGTTCTCCCCTGCAGGCGAGATGAGGCCCATTTCCACAGAGGCTTCTCGGGTCTAATCACACGTCACCTCTGGAACGTCGAAAGGATCCTTCACACCCTTAGAGCAACTCAAGAAGTTCCCCGACATACCCGTCTCCACTCGAGAGGAAACACGAGGGTCCCGCCCACATCCAGAGGAGCCCCGTTTCCGCCTCGTAGCTCGAGGTGAGGGATCCTTTCCCTGCTTCGTCGGGAAAGAATTCCCGGCGTTCCCGTCGCATCTCAAGAGGAGGCCCTCTCAACAGGAAGGGCGAGAGGAACTCCAGTGTCGTGCCACCATTCCAAGAGGCCCCCAGATGTCTCAGTCCATTCCAGAGGAACCTCTTTTCCCTTCACCGGCTCGTCTTTCAGGCCGAGGATCGACTCACACCAAGGTGGCACTTGGCACAGCCCTGTGGGAAAGCCTCGTGGGAAAGCCTCGAGGGAAAGCCTGGAGGGAAAGCCACAGATCCCTTAATTCACGTGACAGGAAGCGTGACCCTACTGCTGAAGTTCGGGAGGAAATCGCACGTGCATGGCACCACTCGAGACGAGGCCTGACTCCCCTGGGGAGACTCAGAGGCACCCCAAAATCCATGTCAACACTGGAGAGGAATCCTCAGGTTCCGGCCCCGACTCCACACAAGGTCTTAGGACCCGGCATCGACGGGAGAGGAATTCCGAGATGGCCCCTAGCAACTCACATGGGGACTGGCCCTTCCTGAGGCCACCAGAGCGGGTCCCTGAGGTCCCCGTCGTAACTCGAGAAGACCTGCCGCAACTCGAGAATATCCAGGAGGTTCTCCCCTGCACGCGAGATGAGGCCCATTTCCGCAGAGGCTTCTAGGGGCTAATCACACCTCACCTCTGGAACGTCAAAAGGGTCCTTCACACCCTTGGTGCAAGTTAAGAAGTTCCCCGACATACCCGTCTCCACTCGAGAGGAAACACGAGGGTCCCGCCCACATCCAGGGGAGCCCCGTTTCCGCCTCGTAGCTCGAGGTGAGGGATCCTTTCCCTGCTTCGTCGGGAAAGAATTCCCTTCGTTCCCGTCGCATCTCAAGAGGAGGCCCTCTCAACAGGAACGGCGAGAGGAACTCCAGGGTCGTTCCACCATTCCAAGAGGCCCCCAGATGTCTCAGTCCATTCCAGAGGAACCTCTTTTCCCTTCACCGGCTCGTCTTTCACGCCGAGGATCGACTCACACCAAGATGGCACTTGGCACAGCCCTGTGGGAAAGCCTCGTGGGAAAGCATCGAGGGAAAGCCTCGAGGGAAAGCCTCGAGGGAAAGCCACAGATCCCTTAATACACGTGACAGGAAGCTTGACCCTACTGCCGCAGCTCGGGAGGGAAGCGCACGTGCATGCCCCGACTCGAGACGAGGCCTGACTCCCCTGGGGACACTCGGAGGCACCCCAAAATCCATGTCAACACTGGAGAGGAATGCTCAGGTTCCGGCCCCGACACCACACAAGGGCTTAGGCCCCGGCATCGACGGGAGAGGAATCCCGAGATGGCCCCTAGCAACTCGCATGGGGTCTGGCCGTTCCTGAGGCCACCAGAGCGGGTCCCTGAGGTCCCCGTCGTAACTCGAGAAGACCTGCCGCAACTCGAGAATATCCAGGAGGTTCTCCCCTGCAGGCGAGATGAGGCCCATTTCCGCAGAGGCTTCTCGGGGCTAATCACACCTCACCTCTGGAACGTCGAAAGGGTCCTTCACACCCTTGGTGCAACTCAAGAAGTTCGCCGACATACCCGTCTCCACTCGAGACGAAACACGTGGGTCCCGCCCACATCCAGAGGAGCCCGGTTTCCGCCTCGTAGCCTGAGGTGACGGATCCTTTCCCTGCTTCGTCGGGAAAGAATTCCGGGCGTTCCCGTAGCATCTCAAGAGGAGGGCCTCTCATCAGGAAGGGCGAGAAGAACTCCAGGGTCGTACCACCATTCCAAGAGGCCCCCAGATGTCTCAGTCCATTCCAGAGGAACCTCTTTTCCCTTCACCGGCTCGTCTTTCACGACGAGGATCGACTCACACCAAGTTGGCACTTGGCACAGCCCTGTGGGAAAGCCTCGTGGGAAAGCATCGAGGGAAAGCCTCGATGGAAAGCCTCGAGGGAAAGCCACAGATCCCTTAATCCACGTGACAGAAAGCGTGACCCTACTGCTGCATCTCGGGAGGGAAGCGCCCGTGCATGCCCCCACTCGAGACGAGGCCTAACTCCCCTGGGGAGACTCAGAGGCACCCCAAGATCCATGTCAATACTGGAAAGGATCCTCAGGTTCCGGCCCCTAATGCACACAAGGTCTTAGGCCCCAGCATCGATGGGAGAGGAATCCCGAGATGGACCCTAGCAACTCGCATGGGGACTGGCCCTTCCTGAGGCCACCAGAGCGGGTCCCTGAGGTCCCCGTCGTAACTCGAGAACACCTGCCGCAACTCGAGAATATCCAGGAGGTTCTCCCCTGCAGGCGAGATGAGGCCCATTTCCGCAGAGGTTTCTCGGGGCTAATCACACCTCACCTCTGGAACGTCGAAAGGGTCCTTCACACCCTTGATGCAACTCAAGAAGTTCCCCGACATACCCTTCTGCACTCGAGAGGAAACACGAGGGTCCCGCCCACATCCAGAGGAGCCCCGTTTCCGCCTCGTAGATCGAGGTGAGGGATACTTTCCCTGCTTCGTCGGGAAAGAATTCCCGGCGTTCCCGTCGCATCTCAAGTGGAGGCCCTCTCAACAGGAACGGCGAGAGGAACTCCAGGGTCGTGCCACCATTCCAAGAGTCCCCCAGATGTCTCTGTCCATTCCGGAAGAACCTCTTTTCCCTTCACCTGCTCGTCTTTCACGCCGAGGATCGACTCACACCAATGTGGCACTTAGCACAGCCCTGTGGGAAAGCCTCGTGGGAAAGCCTCGAGGGAAAGCCTCGAGGGAAAGCCACAGATCCCTTGATCCACGTGACAGGAAGCGTGACCCTACTGCTGCAGCTCGGGAGGGAAGCGCACGTGCATGCCCCCACTCGAGACGAGGCCAGACTCTCCTGGGGAGACTCAGAGGCACCCCAAAATCCATGTCAACACTGGAGAGGAATCCTCAAGTTCCGGCCGGGCCTCCACACAAGGTCTTAGGCCCCGGCATCGACGGGAGAGGAATCCCGAGATGGCCCCTAGCAACTCGCATGGGGACTGGCCCTTCCTGAGGCCACCAGAGCGGGTCCCTGAGGTCCCCGTCGTAACTCGAGAAGACCTGCCGCAACTCGAGAATATCCAGGAGGTTCTCCCCTACAGGCGAGATGAGGCCCATTTCCGCAGAGGCTTCTCAGGGCTAATCACACCTCACCTCTGGAACGTCGAAAGGGTCCTTCACACCCTTGGTGCAACTCAAGAAGTTCCCCGACATACCCTTCTCCACTCGAGAGGAAACACGATGGTCCCGCCCACATCCAGAGGAGCCCCGTTTGCGCCTCGTAGTTCGAGGTGAGGGATCCTTTCCCTGCTTCGTCGGGAAAGAATTCCCTGCGTTCCTGTCGCATCTCAAGGGGAGGCCCTATCAACAGGAACGGCGAGAGGAACTCCAGGGTCGTGCCACCATTCCCAGAGTCCCCCAGATGTTTCAGTCCATTCCAGAGGAACCTCTTTTCCCTTCACCGGCTCGTCTTTCACGCCGAAGATCGACTCACACTAAGGTGGCACTTGGCACAGCCCTGTGGGAAAGTCTCGTGGGAAAGCCTCGAGGGAAAGCCTCGAGGGAAGCCACAGATCCCTTGATCCACGTGACAGGAAGCGTGACCCTACTGCTGCACTCGAGAGGAAAGCGCACGTGCATGCCCCCACTCGAGACTAAGCCTGACTCCCCTGGGGAGTCTCAGAGGCACCCCAAGATCCATGTCAACACTGGAGAGGAATGCTCAGTTTCCGGCCCCGACTCCACACAAGGTCTAAGGCCCCGGCATCGACGGGAGAGGAATCCCGAGATGGCCCCTAGCAACTCGCATGGGGACTGGCCCTTCCTGAGGCCACCAGAACGGGTCCCTGAGGTCCCCGTCGTAACTCGAGAAGACCTGCCGCAACTCGAGAATATCCAGGAGGTTCTCCCCTGCAGGCGAGATGAGGCCCATTTCCGCAGAGGCTTGTCGGGGCTAATCACACCTCACCTCTGGAACGTCGAAAGGGTCCTTCACACCCTTGGTGCAACTCAAGAAGTTCCCCGACATACCCTTCTCCACTCGAGAGGAAACACGAGGGTCCCGCCCACATCCAGAGGAGCCCCGTTTCCGCCTGGTAGCTCGAGGTGAGGCATCCTTTCCCTGCTTCGTCGGGAAAGAATTCCCGGCGTTCCCGTCGCATCTCAAGAGGAGGCCCTCTCAACAGGAACGGCGAGAGGAACTCCAGGGTCGTGCCACCATTCCAAGAGGCCCCCAGATGTCTCAGTCCATTCCAGAGGAACCTCTTTTCCCTTCACCGGCTCGTCTTTCACGCCGAGGATCGACTCACACCAAGATGGCACTTGGCACAGCCCTGTGGGAAAGCCTCGTGGGAAAGCATCGAGGGAAAGCCTCGAGGGAAAGCCTCGAGGGAAAGCCACAGATCCCTTAATACACGTGACAGGAAGCTTGACCCTACTGCCGCAGCTCGGGAGGGAAGCGCACGTGCATGCCCCGACTCGAGACGAGGCCTGACTCCCCTGGGGACACTCGGAGGCACCCCAAAATCCATGTCAACACTGGAGAGGAATGCTCAGGTTCCGGCCCCGACACCACACAAGGGCTTAGGCCCCGGCATCGACGGGAGAGGAATCCCGAGATGGCCCCTAGCAACTCGCATGGGGTCTGGCCGTTCCTGAGGCCACCAGAGCGGGTCCCTGAGGTCCCCGTCGTAACTCGAGAAGACCTGCCGCAACTCGAGAATATCCAGGAGGTTCTCCCCTGCAGGCGAGATGAGGCCCATTTCCGCAGAGGCTTCTCGGGGCTAATCACACCTCACCTCTGGAACGTCGAAAGGGTCCTTCACACCCTTGGTGCAACTCAAGAAGTTCGCCGACATACCCGTCTCCACTCGAGACGAAACACGTGGGTCCCGCCCACATCCAGAGGAGCCCGGTTTCCGCCTCGTAGCCTGAGGTGACGGATCCTTTCCCTGCTTCGTCGGGAAAGAATTCCGGGCGTTCCCGTAGCATCTCAAGAGGAGGGCCTCTCATCAGGAAGGGCGAGAAGAACTCCATGGTCGTACCACCATTCCAAGAGGCCCCCAGATGTCTCAGTCCATTCCAGAGGAACCTCTTTTCCCTTCACCGGCTCGTCTTTCACGACGAGGATCGACTCACACCAAGTTGGCACTTGGCACAGCCCTGTGGGAAAGCCTCGTGGGAAAGCATCGAGGGAAAGCCTCGATGGAAAGCCTCGAGGGAAAGCCACAGATCCCTTAATCCACGTGACAGAAAGCGTGACCCTACTGCTGCATCTCGGGAGGGAAGCGCCCGTGCATGCCCCCACTCGAGACGAGGCCTAACTCCCCTGGGGAGACTCAGAGGCACCCCAAGATCCATGTCAACACTGGAGAGGAATCCTCAGTGTTCGGCCCCGACTCCACACAAGGTCTTAGGCCCCGGCATCGACGGGAGAGGAATCCCGAGATGGCCCCTAGCAACTCGCATGGGGACTGGCCCTTCCTGAGGCCACCAGAGCGGGTCCCTGAGGACCCCGTCGTAACTCGAGAAGACCTGCCGCAAGTCGAGAATATCCAGGAGGTTCTCCCCTGCAGGCGAGATGAGACCCATTTCCGCAGAGGCTTCTCGGGGCTAATCACACCTCACCTCTGGAACGTCGAAAGGGTCCTTCACACCCTTGGTGCAACTCAAGAAGATCCCCGACATACCCGCCTCCACTCGAGAGGAAACACGAGGGTCCCGCCCACATCCAGAGGAGCCCCGTTTCCGCCTCGTAGCTCGAGGTAAGGGATCCTTTCCCTGCTTCGTCGGGATAGAATTCCCAGCTTTGCCGTCGCATCTCAAGAGGAGGCCCTCTCAATAGGAACGGCGAGAGGAACTCCAGGGTCGTGCCACCATTCCAAGAGTCCCCCAGATGTCTCCGTCCATTCCAGAGGAACCTCTTTTCCCTTCAACGGCTCGTCTTTCACGCCGAGGATCGACTCACACCAAGGTGGCGCTTGGCACAGCCCTGTGGGAAAGCCTCGTGGGAAAGCCTCGAAGGAAAGCCTCGAGGGAAAGCCACAGATCCCTTGATCCAAGTGACAGGAAGCGTGACTCTACTGCTGCAGCTCGGGAGGGAAGCGCACGTGCATGCCCCCAGTCGAGACGAGGCCTGACTCCCCTGGGGAGACTCAGAGGTACCCCAAGATCCACGTCAACACTGGAGAGGAATCCTCAGGTTCCGGCCCCGATTCCACACAAGGTCTTAGGCCCCGGCATCGACGGGAGAGGAATCCCGAGATGGCCCCTAGCAACTCGCATGGGGACTGGCCCTTCCTGAGGCCACAAGAGCGGGTCCCTGAGGTCCCCGTCGTAACTCGAGAACTCCTGCCGCAACGCGAGAATATCCAGGAGGTTCTCCCCTCCAGGCGAGATGAGGCCCATTTCCGCAGAGGCTTCTCGGGGCTAATCGCACCTCACCTGTGGAACGTCGAAAGGGTACTTCACACCCTTGGTGCAACTCAAGAAGTTCCCCGACATATCCGTCTCCACTCGTGAGGAAACACGAGGGTCCCGCCCACATCCAGAGGAGCCCCGTTTCCGCCTCGTAGCTCGAGGTGACGGATCCTTTCCCTGCTTCGTCGGGAAAGAATTCCCGGCGTTCCCGTCGCATCTCAAGAGGAGGCCCTCTCAACAGGAACGGCGAGAGGAACTCCAGGGTCGTGCCACCGTTCCAAGAGTCCCCCAGATGTCTCAGTCCATACCAGAGGAACCTCTTTTCCCTTCACCGGCTCGTCTTTCACGCCGAGGATCGACTCACACCAAGGTGGCACTTGGCACAGCCCTGTGGGAAAGCCTCGTGGGAAAGCCTCGAGGGAAAGACTCTAGGGAAAGCCACAGATCCCTTGATCCACGTGACAGGAAGCGTGACCCTATTGCTGCAGCTCGGGAGGGAAGCGCACGTGCATGCCCCCACTCGAGACGAGGCCTGACTCCCCTGGGGAGACACAGAGGCACCCCAAGATCCATGTCAACACTGGAGAGGAATGCTCAGGTTCCGGCCCCGACTCCACACAAGGTCTTAGGCCCCGGCATCGACGGGAGAGGAATCCCGAGATGGCCCCTAGCAACTCGCATGGGGACTGGCCCTTCCTTAGGCCACCAGGGCGGGTCCCTGAGGTCCCCGTCGTAACTCGAGAAGACCTGCCGCAACTCGAGAATATCCAGGAGGTTCTCCCCTGCAGGCGAGATGAGGCCCATTTCTGCAGAGGCTTCTCGGGGCTAATCACACCTCACCTCTGGAACGTCGAAAGGGTCCTTCACACCCTTGGTGCAACTCAAGAAGTTACCCGACATACCCGTCTCCACTCGAGAGGAAACACGAGGGTCCCGCCCACATCCAGAGGAACCCCGTTTCCGCCTCGTAGCTCGAGGTGACGGATCCTTTCCCTGCTTCGTCGGGAAAGAGTTCCCGGCGTTCCCGTCGCATCTCAAGAGGAGGCCCTCTCAACAGGAACGGCGAGAGGAACTCCAGGGTCGTGCCACCATTCCAAGAGTCCCCCAGATGTCTCAGTCCATACCAGAGGAACCTCTTTTCCCTTCACCGGCTCGTCTTTCACGCCGAGGATCGACTCACACCAAGGTGGCACTTGGCACAGCCCTGTGGGAAAGCCTCGTGGGAAAGCCTCGAGGGAAAGACTCTAGGGAAAGCCACAGATCCCTTGATCCACGTGACAGGAAGCGTGACCCTATTGCTGCAGCTCGGGAGGGAAGCGCACGTGCATGCCCCCACTCGAGACGAGGCCTGACTCCCCTGGGGAGACACAGAGGCACCCCAAGATCCATGTCAACACTGGAGAGGAATGCTCAGGTTCCGGCCCCGACTCCACACAAGGTCTTAGGCCCCGGCATCGACGGGAGAGGAATCCCGAGATGGCCCCTAGCAACTCGCATGGGGACTGGCCCTTCCTGAGGCCACCAGGGCGGGTCCCTGAGGTCCCCGTCGTAACTCGAGAAGACCTGCCGCAACTCGAGAATATCCAGGAGGTTCTCCCCTGCAGGCGAGATGAGGCCCATTTCTGCAGAGGCTTCTCGGGGCTAATCACACCTCACCTCTGGAACGTCGAAAGGGTCCTTCACACCCTTGGTGCAACTCAAGAAGTTACCCGACATACCCGTCTCCACTCGAGAGGAAACACGAGGGTCCCGCCCACATCCAGAGGAGCCCCGTTTCCGCCTCGTAGCTCGAGGTGACGGATCCTTTCCCTGCTTCGTCGGGAAAGAATTCCCGGCGTTCCCGTCGCATCTCAAGAGGAGGCCCTCTCAACAGGAACGGCGAGAGGAACTCCAGGGTCGTGCCACCATTCCAAGAGTCCCCCAGATGTCTCCGTCCATTCCAGAGGAACCTCTTTTCCCTTCAATGGCTCGTCTTTCATGCCGAGGATCGACTCACACCAAGGTGGCACGTGGCACAGCCCTGTGGGAAAGCCTCGTGGGAAAGCCTCGAGGGAAAGCCACAGATCCCTTGATCCACGTGACAGGAAGCGTGACACTACTCCTGCAGCTCGGGAGGAAAGCGCACGTGCATGCCCCCACTCGAGACGAGGCCTGACTCCCCTGGGGAGACTCAGAAGCACCCCAAGATCCTTGGCAACACTGGAGAGGAATCCTCAGGTTCCGGCCCCGACTCCACACAAGGACTTATTCCGCGGCACGGCCGGGAGAGGAATAACGAGATGGC
Organism: Budorcas taxicolor; assembly: GCF_023091745.1. NCBI lineage: Eukaryota > Metazoa > Chordata > Mammalia > Artiodactyla > Bovidae > Budorcas > Budorcas taxicolor. Next base: position 669,761 of record NW_026291768.1, read on the forward strand.
CCCTAGCAACTCGCATTTGGACTCTCCTTTCCTGAGGCCAACAGAGCGGGTCCCTGAGGTCCCCGTAGTAACTCGAGAAGACCTGCCGAAACTCAAGCAAATCCAGGAGGTTCTCCCCTCCAGGCGAGATGAAGCTCATTTCCGCTGAGGCGTCTCGAGGCTGATCACACCTCACCTGTGGAACTTCGAAAGGGTCCTTCACACCCTTGGTGCAACTCAAGAAGTTCCCCGACATACCGGTCTCCACTCGAGAGGAAACACGAGGGTGACGCCCACATCCAGAGGCGGCCCGTTTCCGCCTCGTAGCTCGAGATGAGGGATCCTTTCCCTGCTTCGTCGGGAAAGAGTTCCCGGCGTTCCCGTCGCATCTCAAGAGGAGGCCCTCTCAACAGGAACGGCGAGAGGAACTCCAGGGTCGTGCCACCATTCCAAGAGTCCCCCAGATGTCTCAGTCCATTCCAGAGGAACCTCTTTTCCCTTCACCGGCTCGTCTTTCACGCCGAGGATCGACTCACACCAAGGTGGCACTTGGCACAGCCCTGTGGGAAAGCCTCGTGGGAAAGCCTCGAGGGAAAGCCTCGAGGGAAAGCCACAAATCCCTTGATCCACGTGACAGGAAGCGTGACCCTACTGCTGCAGCTCGGGAGGAAAGCGCACGTGCAACCCCCCACTCGAGACGAGGCCTGACTCCCCTGGGGAGACTCAGAGGCACCCCAAGATCCATGTCAACACTGGAGAGGAATGCTCAGGTTCCGGCCCCGACTCCACACAAGATCTTAGGCCCCGGCATCGACAGGAGAGGAACCCGAGATGGCCCCTAGCAACTCGCTTGGGGTCTGGCCCTTCCTCAGGCCACCAAAGCGGGTCCCTGAGGTCCCCGTCGTAACTCGAGAAGTCCCGCCACAACTCGAGAATATCCAGGAGGTTCTCCCCTGCAGGCGAGATGAGGCCCATTTCCGCAGAGGGTTCTCGGGGCTAATCACACCTCACCTCTGGAACGTCGAAAGGGTCCTTCACACCCTTGGTGTAACTCAAGAAGTTCCGCGACATACCCGTCTGCACTCGAGAGGAAACACGAGGGTCCCGCCCACATCCAGAGGAGCCCCGTTTCCGCCTCGTAGATCGAGGTGAGGGATCCTTTCCCTGCTTCGTCGGGAAAGAATTCCCGGCGTTCCCGTCGCATCTCAAGAGGAGGCCCTCTCAACAGGAACGGCGAGAGGAACTCCAGGGTCCTGCCACCGTTCCAAGAGTCCCCCAGATGTCTCAGTCCATTCCAGAGGAACCTCTTTTCCCTTCACCGGCTCGACTTTCACGCCGAGGATCCACTCACACCAAGGTGGCACTTGGCATAGCCCTGTGGGAAAGCCTCGTGGGAAAGCCTGGAGGGAAAGCCACAGATCCCTTGATCCACGTGTCAGGAAGCCTGACCCTACTGCTGCAGCACGGGAGGAAAGCGCACGTGCATGCCCCCACTCGAGACGAGGCCTGACTCCCCTGGGGAGACTCAGAGGCACCCCAAGATCCATGTCAACACTGGAGAGGAATCCTCAGTGTTCGGCCCCGACTCCACACAAGGTCTTAGGCCCCGGCATCGACGGGAGAGGAATCCCGAGATGGCCCCTAGCAACTCGCATGGGGACTGGCCCTTCCTGAGGCCACCAGAGCGGGTCCCTGAGGACCCCGTCGTAACTCGAGAAGACCTGCCGCAAGTCGAGAATATCCAGGAGGTTCTCCCCTGCAGGCGAGATGAGACCCATTTCCGCAGAGGCTTCTCGGGGCTAATCACACCTCACCTCTGGAACGTCGAAAGGGTCCTTCACACCCTTGGTGCAACTCAAGAAGATCCCCGACATACCCGCCTCCACTCGAGAGGAAACACGAGGGTCCCGCCCACATCCAGAGGAGCCCCGTTTCCGCCTCGTAGCTCGAGGTGAGGGATCCTTTCCCTGCTTCGTCGGGATAGAATTCCCAGCTTTGCCGTCGCATCTCAAGAGGAGGCCCTCTCAATAGGAACGGCGAGAGGAACTCCAGGGTCGTGCCACCATTCCAAGAGTCCCCCAGATGTCTCCGTCCATTCCAGAGGAACCTCTTTTCCCTTCAACGGCTCGTCTTTCACGCCGAGGATCGACTCACACCAAGGTGGCACTTGGCACAGCCCTGTGGGAAAGCCTCGTGGGAAAGCCTCGAAGGAAAGCCTCGAGGGAAAGCCACAGATCCCTTGATCCAAGTGACAGGAAGCGTGACTCTACTGCTGCAGCTCGGGAGGGAAGCGCACGTGCATGCCCCCAGTCGAGACGAGGCCTGACTCCCCTGGGGAGACTCAGAGGTACCCCAAGATCCACGTCAACACTGGAGAGGAACCCTCAGGTTCCGGCCCCGATTCCACACAAGGTCTTAGGCCCCGGCATCGACGGGAGAGGAATCCCGAGATGGCCCCTAGCAACTCGCATGGGGACTGGCCCTTCCTGAGGCCACAAGAGCGGGTCCCTGAGGTCCCCGTCGTAACTCGAGAACTCCTGCCGCAACGCGAGAATATCCAGGAGGTTCTCCCCTCCAGGCGAGATGAGGCCCATTTCCGCAGAGGCTTCTCGGGGCTAATCGCACCTCACCTCTGGAACGTCGAAAGGGTACTTCACACCCTTGGTGCAACTCAAGAAGTTCCCCGACATACCCGTCTCCACTCGAGAGGAAACACGAGGGTCCCGCCCACATCCAGAGGAGCCCCGTTTCCGCCTCGTAGCTCGAGGTGATGGATCCTTTCCCTGCTTCGTCGGGAAAGAATTCCCGGCGTTCCCGTCGCATCTCAAGAGGAGGCCCTCTCAACAGGAACGGCGAGAGGAACTCCAGGGTCGTGCCACCATTCCAAGAGTCCCCCAGATGTCTCAGTCCATACCAGAGGAACGTCTTTTCCCTTCACCGGCTCGTCTTTCACGCCGAGGATCGACTCACACCAAGGTGGCACTTGGCACAGCCCTGTGGGAAAGCCTCGTGGGAAAGCCTCGAGGGAAAGACTCTAGGGAAAGCCACAGATCCCTTGATCCACGTGACAGGAAGCGTGACCCTATTGCTGCAGCTCGGGAGGGAAGCGCACGTGCATGCCCCCACTCGAGACGAGGCCTGACTCCCCTGGGGAGACACAGAGGCACCCCAAGATCCATGTCAACACTGGAGAGGAATGCTCAGGTTCCGGCCCCGACTCCACACAAGGTCTTAGGCCCCGGCATCAACGGGAGAGGAATCCCGAGATGGCCCCTAGCAACTCGCATGGGGACTGGCCCTTCCTGAGGCCACCAGAGCGGGTCCCTGAGGTCCCCGTCGTAACTCGAGAAGACCTGCCACAACTCGAGAATATCCAGGAGGTTCTCCCCTACAGACGAGATGAGGCCCATTTCCACAGAGGCTTCTCGGGGCTAATCACACCTCACCTCTGGAACGTCGAAAGGGTCCTTCACACCCTTGGTGCAACTCAAGAAGTTCCGCGACATACCCGTCTCCACTCGAGAGGAAACACGAGGGTCCCGCCCACATCCAGAGGAGCCCCGTTTCCGCCTCGTAGCTCGAGGTGACGGATCCTTTCCCTGCTTCGTCGGGAAAGAATTCCCGGCGTTCCCGTCCCATCTCAAGAGGAGGCCCTCTCAACAGGAACGGCGAGAGGAACTCCAGGGTCGTGCCTCCATTCCAAGAGGCCCCCAGATGTCTCAGTCCATTCCAGAGGAACCTCTTTTCCCTTCACCTGCTCGACTTTAACGCCGAGGATCGACTCACACCAAGGTGGCACTTGGCACAGCCCTGTGGGAAACCCTCGTGGGAAAGCCTTGAGGGAAAGCCTCGAGGGAAAGCCACAGATCCCTTGATCCACGTAACAGGAAGCGTGACCGTACTGTTGCAGCTCGGGAGGAAAGTGCACGTGCATGCCCCCACTCGAGACGAGGCCTGACTCCCCTGGGGAGACTCAGAGGCACCCCAAAATCCATGTCAACACTGGAGAGGAATCCTCAGTTTCCGGCCCCGACTCCACACAAGTTCTTAGGCCCCGGCATCGACGGGAGAGGAATCCCGAAATGGCCCCAAGCAACTCGCATGGGGACTGGCCCTTCCTGAGGCCACCAGAGCGGGTCCCTGAGGTCCCCGTCGTAACTCGAGAAGACCTGCCACAACTCGAGAATATCCAGGAGGTTCTCCCTTGCAGGCGAGATGAGGCCCATTTCCGCAGAGGCTTCTCGGGGCTAATCGCACCTCACCTGTGGAACGTCGAAAGGGTACTTCACACCCTTGGTGCAACTCAAGAAGTTCCCCGACATACCCGTCTCCACTCGAGAGGAAACACGAGGGTCCCGCCCACATCCAGAGGAGCCCCGTTTCCGCCTCGTAGCTCGAGGTGACGGATCCTTTCCCTGCTTCGTCGGGAAAGAATTCCCGGCGTTCCCGTCGCATCTCAAGAGGAGGCCCTCTCAACAGGAACGGCGAGAGGAACTCCAGGGTCGTGCCACCGTTCCAAGAGTCCCCCAGATGTCTCAGTCCATACCAGAGGAACCTCTTTTCCCTTCACCGGCTCGTCTTTCACGCCGAGGATCGACTCACACCAAGGTGGCACTTGGCACAGCCCTGTGGGAAAGCCTCGTGGGAAAGCCTCGAGGGAAAGACTCTAGGGAAAGCCACAGATCCCTTGATCCACGTGACAGGAAGCGTGACCCTATTGCTGCAGCTCGGGAGGGAAGCGCACGTGCATGCCCCCACTCGAGACGAGGCCTGACTCCCCTGGGGAGACACAGAGGCACCCCAAGATCCATGTCAACACTGGAGAGGAATGCTCAGGTTCCGGCCCCGACTCCACACAAGGTCTTAGGCCCCGGCATCGACGGGAGAGGAATCCCGAGATGGCCCCTAGCAACTCGCATGGGGACTGGCCCTTCCTTAGGCCACCAGGGCGGGTCCCTGAGGTCCCCGTCGTAACTCGAGAAGACCTGCCGCAACTCGAGAATATCCAGGAGGTTCTCCCCTGCAGGCGAGATGAGGCCCATTTCTGCAGAGGCTTCTCGGGGCTAATCACACCTCACCTCTGGAACGTCGAAAGGGTCCTTCACACCCTTGGTGCAACTCAAGAAGTTACCCGACATACCCGTCTCCACTCGAGAGGAAACACGAGGGTCCCGCCCACATCCAGAGGAGCCCCGTTTCCGCCTCGTAGCTCGAGGTGACGGATCCTTTCCCTGCTTCGTCGGGAAAGAATTCCCGGCGTTCCCGTCGCATCTCAAGAGGAGGCCCTCTCAACAGGAACGGCGAGAGGAACTCCAGGGTCGTGCCACCATTCCAAGAGTCCCCCAGATGTCTCCGTCCATTCCAGAGGAACCTCTTTTCCCTTCAATGGCTCGTCTTTCATGCCGAGGATCGACTCACACCAAGGTGGCACGTGGCACAGCCCTGTGGGAAAGCCTCGTGGGAAAGCCTCGAGGGAAAGCCACAGATCCCTTCATCCACGTGACAGGAAGCGTGACACTACTCCTGCAGCTCGGGAGGAAAGCGCACGTGCATGCCCCCACTCGAGACGAGGCCTGACTCCCCTGGGGAGACTCAGAAGCACCCCAAGATCCTTGGCAACACTGGAGAGGAATCCTCAGGTTCCGGCCCCGACTCCACACAAGATCTTAGGCCCCGGCATCGACAGGAGAGGAACCCGAGATGGCCCCTAGCAACTCGCTTGGGGTCTGGCCCTTCCTCAGGCCACCAAAGCGGGTCCCTGAGGTCCCCGTCGTAACTCGAGAAGTCCCGCCACAACTCGAGAATATCCAGGAGGTTCTCCCCTGCAGGCGAGATGAGGCCCATTTCCGCAGAGGGTTCTCGGGGCTAATCACACCTCACCTCTGGAACGTCGAAAGGGTCCTTCACACCCTTGGTGTAACTCAAGAAGTTCCGCGACATACCCGTCTGCACTCGAGAGGAAACACGAGGGTCCCGCCCACATCCAGAGGAGCCCCGTTTCCGCCTCGTAGATCGAGGTGAGGGATCCTTTCCCTGCTTCGTCGGGAAAGAATTCCCGGCGTTCCCGTCGCATCTCAAGAGGAGGCCCTCTCAACAGGAACGGCGAGAGGAACTCCAGGGTCCTGCCACCGTTCCAAGAGTCCCCCAGATGTCTCAGTCCATTCCAGAGGAACCTCTTTTCCCTTCACCGGCTCGACTTTCACGCCGAGGATCCACTCACACCAAGGTGGCACTTGGCATAGCCCTGTGGGAAAGCCTCGTGGGAAAGCCTGGAGGGAAAGCCACAGATCCCTTGATCCACGTGTCAGGAAGCCTGACCCTACTGCTGCAGCTCGGGAGGAAAGCGCACGTGCATGCCCCCACTCGAGACGAGGCCTGACTCCCCTGGGGAGACTCAGAGGCACCCCAAGATCCATGTCAACACTGGAGAGGAATCCTCAGTGTTCGGCCCCGACTCCACACAAGGTCTTAGGCCCCGGCATCGACGGGAGAGGAATCCCGAGATGGCCCCTAGCAACTCGCATGGGGACTGGCCCTTCCTGAGGCCACCAGAGCGGGTCCCTGAGGACCCCGTCGTAACTCGAGAAGACCTGCCGCAAGTCGAGAATATCCAGGAGGTTCTCCCCTGCAGGCGAGATGAGACCCATTTCCGCAGAGGCTTCTCGGGGCTAATCACACCTCACCTCTGGAACGTCGAAAGGGTCCTTCACACCCTTGGTGCAACTCAAGAAGATCCCCGACATACCCCCCTCCACTCGAGAGGAAACACGAGGGTCCCGCCCAAATCCAGAGGAGCCCCGTTTCCGCCTCGTAGCTCGAGGTGAGGGATCCTTTCCCTGCTTCGTCGGGATAGAATTCCCAGCTTTGCCGTCGCATCTCAAGAGGAGGCCCTCTCAATAGGAACGGCGAGAGGAACTCCAGGGTCGTGCCACCATTCCAAGAGTCCCCCAGATGTCTCCGTCCATTCCAGAGGAACCTCTTTTCCCTTCAACGGCTCGTCTTTCACGCCGAGGATCGACTCACACCAAGGTGGCGCTTGGCACAGCCCTGTGGGAAAGCCTCGTGGGAAAGCCTCGAAGGAAAGCCTCGAGGGAAAGCCACAGATCCCTTGATCCAAGTGACAGGAAGCGTGACTCTACTGCTGCAGCTCGGGAGGGAAGCGCACGTGCATGCCCCCAGTCGAGACGAGGCCTGACTCCCCTGGGGAGACTCAGAGGTACCCCAAGATCCACGTCAACACTGGAGAGGAATCCTCAGGTTCCGGCCCCGATTCCACACAAGGTCTTAGGCCCCGGCATCGACGGGAGAGGAATCCCGAGATGGCCGCTAGCAACTCGCATGGGGACTGGCCCTTCCTGAGGCCACAAGAGCGGGTCTCTGAGGTCCCCGTCGTAACTCGAGAACTCCTGCCGCAACGCGAGAATATCCAGGAGGTTCTCCCCTCCAGGCGAGATGAGGCCCATTTCCGCAGAGGCTTCTCGGGGCTAATCGCACCTCACCTCTGGAACGTCGAAAGGGTACTTCACACCCTTGGTGCAACTCAAGAAGTTCCCCGACATACCCGTCTCCACTCGAGAGGAAACACGAGGGTCCCGCCCACATCCAGAGGAGCCCCGTTTCCGCCTCGTAGCTCGAGGTGACGGATCCTTTCCCTGCTTCGTCGGGAAAGAATTCCCGGCGTTCCCGTCGCATCTCAAGAGGAGGCCCTCTCAACAGGAACGGCGAGAGGAACTCCAGGGTCGTGCCACCATTCCAAGAGTCCCCCAGATGTCTCAGTCCATACCAGAGGAACGTCTTTTCCCTTCACCGGCTCGTCTTTCACGCCGAGGATCGACTCACACCAAGGTGGCACTTGGCACAGCCCTGTGGGAAAGCCTCGTGGGAAAGCCTCGAGGGAAAGACTCTAGGGAAAGCCACAGATCCCTTGATCCACGTGACAGGAAGCGTGACCCTATTGCTGCAGCTCGGGAGGGAAGCGCACGTGCATGCCCCCACTCGAGACGAGGCCTGACTCCCCTGGGGAGACACAGAGGCACCCCAAGATCCATGTCAACACTGGAGAGGAATGCTCAGGTTCCGGCCCCGACTCCACACAAGGTCTTAGGCCCCGGCATCAACGGGAGAGGAATCCCGAGATGGCCCCTAGCAACTCGCATGGGGACTGGCCCTTCCTGAGGCCACCAGAGCGGGTCCCTGAGGTCCCCGTCGTAACTCGAGAAGACCTGCCACAACTCGAGAATATCCAGGAGGTTCTCCCCTACAGACGAGATGAGGCCCATTTCCACAGAGGCTTCTCGGGGCTAATCACACCTCACCTCTGGAACGTCGAAAGGGTCCTTCACACCCTTGGTGCAACTCAAGAAGTTCCGCGACATACCCGTCTCCACTCGAGAGGAAACACGAGGGTCCCGCCCACATCCAGAGGAGCCCCGTTTCCGCCTCGTAGCTCGAGGTGACGGATCCTTTCCCTGCTTCGTCGGGAAAGAATTCCCGGCGTTCCCGTCCCATCTCAAGAGGAGGCCCTCTCAACAGGAACGGCGAGAGGAACTCCAGGGTCGTGCCTCCATTCCAAGAGGCCCCCAGATGTCTCAGTCCATTCCAGAGGAACCTCTTTTCCCTTCACCTGCTCGACTTTAACGCCGAGGATCGACTCACACCAAGGTGGCACTTGGCACAGCCCTGTGGGAAACCCTCGTGGGAAAGCCTTGAGGGAAAGCCTCGAGGGAAAGCCACAGATCCCTTGATCCACGTAACAGGAAGCGTGACCGTACTGTTGCAGCTCGGGAGGAAAGTGCACGTGCATGCCCCCACTCGAGACGAGGCCTGACTCCCCTGGGGAGACTCAGAGGCACCCCAAAATCCATGTCAACACTGGAGAGGAATCCTCAGTTTCCGGCCCCGACTCCACACAAGTTCTTAGGCCCCGGCATCGACGGGAGAGGAATCCCGAAATGGCCCCAAGCAACTCGCATGGGGACTGGCCCTTCCTGAGGCCACCAGAGCGGGTCCCTGAGGTCCCCGTCGTAACTCGAGAAGACCTGCCACAACTCGAGAATATCCAGGAGGTTCTCCCTTGCAGGCGAGATGAGGCCCATTTCCGCAGAGGCTTCTCGGGGCTAATCACACCTCACCTCTGGAACGTCGAAAGGGTCCTTCACACCCTTTGTGCAACCCAAGAAGTTCCCCGACATACCCTTCTCCACTCGAGAGGAAACACGAGGGTCCCGCCCACATCCAGAGGAGCCCCGTTTCCGCCTCGTAGCTCGAGATGAGGGATCCTTACCCTGCTACGTTGGGAAAGAATTCCCGGCGTTCCCGTCGCATCTCAAGAGGAGGCCCTCTCAACAGGAACGGCGAGAGGAACTCCAGGGTCCTGCAAACATTCCAAGAGTCCCCCAGATGTCTCTGTCCATTCCGGAGGAACCTTTTTTCCCTTCACCGGCTCGTCTTTCACGCCGGAGATCGACTCACACCAAGATGGTACTTGGCACAGCCCTGTGGGAAAGCCTCGTGGGAAAGCCTCGAGGGAAAGCCTCGAGGGAACGCCACAGATCCCTTAATTCATGTGACAGGAAGCGTGACCCAACTGCTGCAGCTCGGGAGGAAATCGCACGTGCATGCCCCCACTCGAGACGAGGCCTGACTCCCGTGGGGAGACTCAGAGGCACCCCAAAATCCATGTCAACACTGGAGAGGAATCCTCAGGTTCCGGCCCCGACTCCACACAAGGTCTTAGACCCCGGCATCGACGGGAGAGGAATCCCGAGAAGGCCCCTAGGAACTCGCATAGGGACTGGACCTTCCTGAGGCCACGAGAGCGGGTCCCTGAGGTCCCCGTCGTAACTCGAGAAGACCTGCCGCAACTCGAGAATATCCAGGAGGTTCTCCCCTGCAGGCGAGATGAGGCCCATTTCCGCAGAGGCTTCTCTGGGCTAATCACACCTCACCTCTGGAACGTCGAAAGGGTCCTTCCCACCCTTGGTGCAAGTCAAGAAGTTCCCCGACATACCCGTCTCCCCTCGAGAGGAATCACGAGGGTCCCGCCCACATCCAGAGGAGCCCTGTTTCCGCCTCGTAGCTCGAGTTGACGGATCCTTTCCCTGCTTCGTCGGGAAAGAATTTCCGGCGTTCCCGTCGCATCTCAAGAGGAGGCCCTCTCAACAGGAACGGCGAGAGGAACTCCAGGGTCGTGCCACCATTCCACGAGTCCCCCAGATGTCTCAGTCCATTCCAGAGGAACCTCTTTTCCATTCACCGGCTCGTCTTTCACGCCGAGGATCGACTCACACCAAGGTGGCACTTGGCACAGCCCTTTTGGAAAGCCTCGTGGGAAAGCATCGAGGGAAAGCCTCGAGGGAAAGCCACAGATCCCTTGATCCATGTGACAGGAAGTCTGACCCTACAGCTGCAGCTCGGGAGGGAAGCGCACGTGCATGCCCCCACACGAGACGAGGTGTGTCTCCCCTGGGGAGACTCAGAGGCACCCCAAAATCCATGTCAACACTGGAGAGGAATCCTCAGGTTCCGGCCCCGACACCACAAATGGTCTTAGGCCACGGCATCGACGGGAGAGGAATCCCGAGATGGCCCCTAGCAACTCGCATGGGGACTGGCCCTTCCTGAGGCCACCAGAGCGGGTCCCTGAAGACCCGTCGTAACTCGAGAAGACCTGCCGCAACTCGGGAATATCCAGGAGGTTCTCCCCTGCACGCGAGATGAGGCCCTTTTCCGCAGAGGCTTCTCGGGGCTAATCACACCTCACCTCTGGAACGTCGAAAGGGTCCTTCACACCCTTGGTGCAACTCAAGAAGTTCACCGACATACCCTTCTCCACTCGAGAGGAAACACGAGGGTCCCGCCCACATCCAGAGGAGCCCCGTTTCCGCCTCGTAGCTCGAGGTGACGGATCCTTTCCCTGCTACGTTGGGAAAGAATTCCCGGCGTTCCCGTCGCATCTCAAGAGGAGGCCCTCTCAACAGGAACGGCGAGAGGAACTCCAGGGTCGTGCCACCATTCCAAGAGTCCCCCAGATGTCTCTGTCCATTCCAGAGGATCCTTTTTTCCCTTCACTGGCTCGTCTTTCACGCCGACGATCGACTCACACCAAGGTGGCACTTGGCACAGCCCTGTGGGAAAGCCTCGTGGGAAAGCCTCGAGGGAAAGCCTCAAGGGAACGCCACAGATCCCTTGATCCCCGTGACAGGAAGCGTGACCCTACTGCTGCAGCTCGGGGGGAAAGCGCACGTGCATGCCCCCACTCGAGACGAGGCCTGACTCCCCTGAGGAGACTCAGAGGCACCCCAAAATCCATGTCAACACTGGAGAGGAATGCTCAGGTTCCGGCCCCGACTCCACACAAGGTCTTAGGTCCCGGCATGGACGGGAGAGGAATCCCGAGATGGCCCCTAGCCTCTCGCATGGGGACTGGCCCTTCCTGAGGCCAGAAGAGCGGGTCCCTGAGGTCCCCGTCGTAACTCGAGAAGACCTGCCGCAACTCGAGAATATCCAGGAGGTTCTCGCTTGCAGGCGAGATGAGGCCCATTTCCGCAGAGGCTCCTCGGGGCTAATCACACCTCACCTCTGGAACGTCAAAAGGGTCCTTGCCACCCTTGGTGCAAGTCAAGAAGTTCCCCGACATACCCGTCTCCACTCGAGAGTAAACACGAGGGTCCCGCCCACATCCAGAGGAGCCCCGTTTCTGCCTCGTAGCTCGAGGTGAGGGATCCTTTACGTGCTTCTTCAGGAAAGAATTCCCGGCGTTCCCGTCGCATCTCAAGAGGAGGCCTTCTCAACAGGAACGGCGAGAGGAACTCCAGGGTCGTGCCACCATTCCAAGAGGCCCCCAGATGTCTCAGTCCATTCCAGAGGAACCTCTTTTCCCTTCACCGGCTTGTCTTTCAAGCCGAGGAGTGACTCACACCAAGATGGCACTTGGCACAGCCCTGTGGGAAAGCCTCGTGGGAAAGCATCGAGGGAAAGCCTCGAGGGAAAGCTTCGAGGGAAAGCCACAGATCCCTTAATCCACGTGACAGGAAGCTTGACCCTACTGCTGCAGCTCGGGAGGGAAGCGCACGTGCATGCCCCCACTCGAGACGAGGCCTGACTCCCCTGGGGACACTCGGAGGCACCCCAAAATCCATGTCAACACTGGAGAGGAATCCTCAGATTCCGGGCCCGACACCACACAAGGTCTTAGGCCCCGGCATCGACGGGAGAGGAATCCCGAGATGGCCCCTAGCAACTCGCATGGGGACTGGCCCTTCCTGAGGCCACCAGAGCGGGTCCCTGAGGCCCCGTCGTAACTCGAGAAGACCTGCCGCAACTCGAGAATATCCAGGAGGTTCTCCCCTGCAGGCGAGATGAGGCCCATTTCCGCAGAGGCTTCTCGGGGCTAATCACACCTCACCTCTGGAACGTCGAAAGGGTCCTTCACACCCTTGGTACAAGTCAAGAAGTTCCCGGACATTCCCGTCTCCACTCGAGAGTAAACACGAGGGTCCCGCCCACATCCAGAGGAGCCCCGTTTCCGCCTCGTAGCTCGAGGTGAGGGATCCTTTACGTGCTTCTTCAGAAAAGAATTCCCGGCGTTCCCGTCGCATCTCAAGAGGAGGCCTTCTCAAGAGGAAGGGCGAGAGGAACTCTAGGGTTGTGCCACCATTCCAAGAGGCCCCCAGATGTCTCAGTCCATTCCAGAGGAACCTCTTTTCCCTTCACCGGCTCGTCTTTCACGCCGAGGATCGACTCACACCAAGGTGGCACTTGGCACAGCCCTGTGGGAAAGCCTCGTGGGAAAGCCTCGAGGGAAAGCCGGGAGGGAAAGCCACAGATCCCTTAATTCACGTGACAGGAAGCGTGACCCTACTGCTGAAGTTCGGGAGGAAATCGCACGTGCATGGCACCACTCGAGACGAGGCCTGACTCCCCTGCGGAGACTCAGAGGCACCCCAAAATCCATGTCAACACTGGAGAGGAATCCTCAGGTTCCGGCCCCGACTCCACACAAGGTCTTAGGACCCGACATCTACGGGAGAGGAATTCCGAGATGACCCCTAGCAACTCACATGGGGACTGGCCCTTCCTGAGGCCAACAGAGCGGGTCCCTGAGGTCCCCGTCGTAACTCGAGAAGACCTGCCGCAACTCGAGAATATCCAGGAGGTTCTCCCCGGCACGCGAGATGAGGCCCATTTCCGCAGAGGCTTCTCGGGGCTAATCACACCTCACCTCTGGAACGTCAAAAGGGTCCTTCACACCTTGGTGCAAGTTAAGAAGTTCCCCGACATACCCGTCTCCACTCGAGGGGAAACACGTGGGTCCCGCCCACATCCAGAGGAGACCCGTTTCCGCCTCGTAGCTCGAGGTGAGGGATCCTTTCCCTGCTTCGTCGGGAAAGAATTCCCGGCGTTCCTGTCGCATGTCAAGAGGAGGCCCTCTCAACAGGAACGGCGAGAGGAACTCCAGGGTCGTGCCACTATTCCAAGAGGCCCCCAGATGTCTCAGTCCATTCCAGAGGAACCTCTTTTCCCTTCACCGGCTCGTCTTTCACGCCGAGGATCGACTCACACCAAGATGGCACTTGGCACAGCCCTGTGGGAAAGCCTCGTGGGAAAGCATCGAGGGAAAGCCTCGAGGGAAAGCTTCGAGGGAAAGCCACAGATCCCTTAATCCACGTGACAGGAAGCTTGACCCTACTGCTGCAGCTCGGGAGGGAAGCGCACGTGCATGCCCCCACACGAGACGAGGCCTGACTCCCCTGGGGACACTCGGAGGCACCCCAAAATCCATGTCAACACTGGAGAGGAATCCTCAGATTCCGGGCCCGACACCACACAAGGTCTTAGGCCCCGGCATGGACGGGAGAGGAATCCCGAGAGGTCCCCTAGCAACTCGCATGGGGACTGGCCTTTCCTGAGGCCACCAGAGCGGGTCCCTGAAGCCCCGTCGTAACTCGAGAAGACCTGCCGCAACTCGAGAATATCCAGGAGGTTCTCCCCTGCAGGCGAGATGAGGCCCATTTCCGCAGAGGCTTCTCGGGGCTAATCACACCTCACCTCTGGAACGTCGAAAGGGTCCTTCACACCCTTGGTACAAGTCAAGAAGTTCCCCGACATACCCGTCTCCACTCGAGAGGAATCACGAGGGTCCCGCCCACATCCAGAGGAGCCCCGTTTCCGCCTCGTAGCTCGAGGTGACGTATCCTTTCCCTGCTTCGTCGGGAAAGAATTCCCGGCGTTCCCGTCGCATCTCAAGAGGAGGCCCTCTCAACAGGAACGGCGAGAGGAACTCCAGGGTCGTGCCACCATTCCAAGAGGCCCCCAGATGTCTCAGTCCATTCCAGAGGAACCTCTTTTCCCTTCACCGGCTCGTCTTTCACGCCGAGGATCGACTCACACCAAGGTGGCACTTGGCATAGCCCTTTTGGAAAGCCTCGTGGGAAAGCATCGAGGGAAAGCCTCGAGGGAAAGCCACAGATCCCTTGATCCACGTGACAGGAAGTCTGACCCTACAGCTGCAGCTCGGGAGGGAAGCGCACGTGCATGACCCCACTCGAGACGAGGTCTGTCTCCCCTGGGGAGACTCAGAGGCACCCCAAAATCCATGTCAACACTGGAAAGGAATCCTCAGGTTCCGGCCCCGACTCCACACAAGGTCTTAGGCCCCGGCATCGACGGGAGAGGAATCCCGAGATGGCCCCTAGCAACTCGCATGGGGACTGGCCCTTCATGAAGCCACCAGAGCGGGTCCCTGAGGTCCCCGTCGTAACTCGAGAAGACCTGCCGCAACTCGAGAATATCCAGGAGGTTCTCCCCTGCAGGCGAGATGAGGCCCATTTCCGCAGAGGCTTCTCTGGGCTAATCACACCTCACCTCTGGAACGTCGAAAGGGTCCTTCCCACCCTTGGTGCAAGTCAAGAAGTTCCCCGACATACCCGTCTCCCCTCGAGAGGAATCACGAGGGTCCCGCCCACATCCAGAGGAGCCCTGTTTCCGCCTCGTAGCTCGAGTTGACGGATCCTTTCCCTGCTTCGTCGGGAAAGAATTTCCGGCGTTCCCGTCGCATCTCAAGAGGAGGCCCTCTCAACAGGAACGGCGAGAGGAACTCCAGGGTCGTGCCACCATTCCACGAGTCCCCCAGATGTCTCAGTCCATTCCAGAGGAACCTCTTTTCCATTCACCGGCTCGTCTTTCACGCCGAGGATCGACTCACACCAAGGTGGCACTTGGCACAGCCCTTTTGGAAAGCCTCGTGGGAAAGCATCGAGGGAAAGCCTCGAGGGAAAGCCACAGATCCCTTGATCCATGTGACAGGAAGTCTGACCCTACAGCTGCAGCTCGGGAGGGAAGCGCACCTGCATGCCCCCACACGAGACGAGGTGTGTCTCCCCTGGGGAGACTCAGAGGCACCCCAAAATCCATGTCAACACTGGAGAGGAATCCTCAGGTTCCGGCCCCGACACCACAAATGGTCTTAGGCCACGGCATCGACGGGAGAGGAATCCCGAGATGGCCCCTAGCAACTCGCATGGGGACTGGCCCTTCCTGAGGCCACCAGAGCGGGTCCCTGAAGACCCGTCGTAACTCGAGAAGACCTGCCGCAACTCGGGAATATCCAGGAGGTTCTCCCCTGCACGCGAGATGAGGCCCTTTTCCGCAGAGGCTTCTCGGGGCTAATCACACCTCACCTCTGGAACGTCGAAAGGGTCCTTCACACCCTTGGTGCAACTCAAGAAGTTCACCGACATACCCTTCTCCACTCGAGAGGAAACACGAGGGTCCCGCCCACATCCAGAGGAGCCCCGTTTCCGCCTCGTAGCTCGAGGTGACGGATCCTTTCCCTGCTACGTTGGGAAAGAATTCCCGGCGTTCCCGTCGCATCTCAAGAGGAGGCCCTCTCAACAGGAACGGCGAGAGGAACTCCAGGGTCGTGCCACCATTCCAAGAGTCCCCCAGATGTCTCTGTCCATTCCAGAGGATCCTTTTTTCCCTTCACTGGCTCGTCTTTCACGCCGACGATCGACTCACACCAAGGTGGCACTTGGCACAGCCCTGTGGGAAAGCCTCGTGGGAAAGCCTCGAGGGAAAGCCTCAAGGGAACGCCACAGATCCCTTGATCCCCGTGACAGGAAGCGTGACCCTACTGCTGCAGCTCGGGGGGAAAGCGCACGTGCATGCCCCCACTCGAGACGAGGCCTGACTCCCCTGAGGAGACTCAGAGGCACCCCAAAATCCATGTCAACACTGGAGAGGAATGCTCAGGTTCCGGCCCCGACTCCACACAAGGTCTTAGGTCCCGGCATGGACGGGAGAGGAATCCCGAGATGGCCCCTAGCCTCTCGCATGGGGACTGGCCCTTCCTGAGGCCACAAGAGCGGGTCCCTGAGGTCCCCGTCGTAACTCGAGAAGACCTGCCGCAACTCGAGAATATCCAGGAGGTTCTCGCTTGCAGGCGAGATGAGGCCCATTTCCGCAGAGGCTCCTCGGGGCTAATCACACCTCACCTCTGGAACGTCAAAAGGGTCCTTGCCACCCTTGGTGCAAGTCAAGAAGTTCCCCGACATACCCGTCTCCACTCGAGAGTAAACACGAGGGTCCCGCCCACATCCAGAGGAGCCCCGTTTCCGCCTCGTAGCTCGAGGTGAGGGATCCTTTACGTGCTTCTTCAGGAAAGAATTCCCGGCGTTCCCGTCGCATCTCAAGAGGAGGCCTTCTCAACAGGAACGGCGAGAGGAACTCCAGGGTCGTGCCACCATTCCAAGAGGCCCCCAGATGTCTCAGTCCATTCCAGAGGAACCTCTTTTCCCTTCACCGGCTTGTCTTTCAAGCCGAGGAGTGACTCACACCAAGATGGCACTTGGCACAGCCCTGTGGGAAAGCCTCGTGGGAAAGCATCGAGGGAAAGCCTCGAGGGAAAGCTTCGAGGGAAAGCCACAGATCCCTTAATCCACGTGACAGGAAGCTTGACCCTACTGCTGCAGCTCGGGAGGGAAGCGCACGTGCATGCCCCCACTCGAGACGAGGCCTGACTCCCCTGGGGACACTCGGAGGCACCCCAAAATCCATGTCAACACTGGAGAGGAATCCTCAGATTCCGGGCCCGACACCACACAAGGTCTTAGGCCCCGGCATCGACGGGAGAGGAATCCCGAGATGGCCCCTTGCAACTCGCATGGGGACTGGCCCTTCCTGAGGCCACCAGAGCGGGTCCCTGAGGCCCCGTCGTAACTCGAGAAGACCTGCCGCAACTCGAGAATATCCAGGAGGTTCTCCCCTGCAGGCGAGATGAGGCCCATTTCCGCAGAGGCTTCTCGGGGCTAATCACACCTCACCTCTGGAACGTCGAAAGGGTCCTTCACACCCTTGGTACAAGTCAAGAAGTTCCCGGACATTCCCGTCTCCACTCGAGAGTAAACACGAGGGTCCCGCCCACATCCAGAGGAGCCCCGTTTCCGCCTCGTAGCTCGAGGTGAGGGATCCTTTACGTGCTTCTTCAGGAAAGAATTCCCGGCGTTCCCGTCGCATCTCAAGAGGAGGCCTTCTCAAGAGGAAGGGCGAGAGGAACTCTAGGGTTGTGCCACCATTCCAAGAGGCCCCCAGATGTCTCAGTCCATTCCAGAGGAACCTCTTTTCCCTTCACCGGCTCGTCTTTCACGCCGAGGATCGACTCACACCAAGGTGGCACTTGGCACAGCCCTGTGGGAAAGCCTCGTGGGAAAGCCTCGAGGGAAAGCCGGGAGGGAAAGCCACAGATCCCTTAATTCACGTGACAGGAAGCGTGACCCTACTGCTGAAGTTCGGGAGGAAATCGCACGTGCATGGCACCACTCGAGACGAGGCCTGACTCCCCTGCGGAGACTCAGAGGCACCCCAAAATCCATGTCAACACTGGAGAGGAATCCTCAGGTTCCGGCCCCGACTCCACACAAGGTCTTAGGACCCGACATCTACGGGAGAGGAATTCCGAGATGACCCCTAGCAACTCACATGGGGACTGGCCCTTCCTGAGGCCAACAGAGCGGGTCCCTGAGGTCCCCGTCGTAACTCCAGAAGACCTGCCGCAACTCGAGAATATCCAGGAGGTTCTCCCCGGCACGCGAGATGAGGCCCATTTCCGCAGAGGCTTCTCGGGGCTAATCACACCTCACCTCTGGAACGTCAAAAGGGTCCTTCACACCTTGGTGCAAGTTAAGAAGTTCCCCGACATACCCGTCTCCACTCGAGGGGAAACACGTGGGTCCCGCCCACATCCAGAGGAGACCCGTTTCCGCCTCGTAGCTCGAGGTGAGGGATCCTTTCCCTGCTTCGTCGGGAAACAATTCCCGGCGTTCCTGTCGCATGTCAAGAGGAGGCCCTCTCAACAGGAACGGCGAGAGGAACTCCAGGGTCGTGCCACTATTCCAAGAGGCCCCCAGATGTCTCAGTCCATTCCAGAGGAACCTCTTTTCCCTTCACCGGCTCGTCTTTCACGCCGAGGATCGACTCACACCAAGATGGCACTTGGCACAGCCCTGTGGGAAAGCGTCGTGGGAAAGCATCGAGGGAAAGCCTCGAGGGAAAGCTTCGAGGGAAAGCCACAGATCCCTTAATCCACGTGACAGGAAGCTTGACCCTACTGCTGCAGCTCGGGAGGGAAGCGCACGTGCATGCCCCCACACGAGACGAGGCCTGACTCCCCTGGGGACACTCGGAGGCACCCCAAAATCCATGTCAACACTGGAGAGGAATCCTCAGATTCCGGGCCCGACACCACACAAGGTCTTAGGCCCCGGCATGGACGGGAGAGGAATCCCGAGAGGTCCCCTAGCAACTCGCATGGGGACTGGCCTTTCCTGAGGCCACCAGAGCGGGTCCCTGAAGCCCCGTCGTAACTCGAGAAGACCTGCCGCAACTCGAGAATATCCAGGAGGTTCTCCCCTGCAGGCGAGATGAGGCCCATTTCCGCAGAGGCTTCTCGGGGCTAATCACACCTCACCTCTGGAACGTCGAAAGGGTCCTTCACACCCTTGGTACAAGTCAAGAAGTTCCCCGACATACCCGTCTCCACTCGAGAGGAATCACGAGGGTCCCGCCCACATCCAGAGGAGCCCCGTTTCCGCCTCGTAGCTCGAGGTGACGTATCCTTTCCCTGCTTCGTCGGGAAAGAATTCCCGGCGTTCCCGTCGCATCTCAAGAGGAGGCCCTCTCAACAGGAACGGCGAGAGGAACTCCAGGGTCGTGCCACCATTCCAAGAGGCCCCCAGATGTCTCAGTCCATTCCAGAGGAACCTCTTTTCCCTTCACCGGCTCGTCTTTCACGCCGAGGATCGACTCACACCAAGGTGGCACTTGGCATAGCCCTTTTGGAAAGCCTCGTGGGAAAGCATCGAGGGAAAGCCTCGAGGGAAAGCCACAGATCCCTTGATCCACGTGACAGGAAGTCTGACCCTACAGCTGCAGCTCGGGAGGGAAGCGCACGTGCATGCCCCCACTCGAGACGAGGTCTGTCTCCCCTGGGGAGACTCAGAGGCACCCCAAAATCCATGTCAACACTGGAAAGGAATCCTCAGGTTCCGGCCCCGACTCCACACAAGGTCTTAGGCCCCGGCATCGACGGGAGAGGAATCCCGAGTTGGCCCCTAGCAACTCGCATGGGGACTGGCCCTTCATGAAGCCACCAGAGCGGGTCCCTGAGGTCCCCGTCGTAACTCGAGAAGACCTGCCGCAACTCGAGAATATCCAGGAGGTTCTCCCCTGCAGGCGAGATGAGGCCCATTTCCACAGAGGCTTCTCGGGTCTAATCACACGTCACCTCTGGAACGTCGAAAGGATCCTTCACACCCTTAGAGCAACTCAAGAAGTTCCCCGACATACCCGTCTCCACTCGAGAGGAAACACGAGGGTCCCGCCCACATCCAGAGGAGCCCCGTTTCCGCCTCGTAGCTCGAGGTGAGGGATCCTTTCCCTGCTTCGTCGGGAAAGAATTCCCGGCGTTCCCGTCGCATCTCAAGAGGAGGCCCTCTCAACAGGAAGGGCGAGAGGAACTCCAGGGTCGTGCCACCATTCCAAGAGGCCCCCAGATGTCTCAGTCCATTCCAGAGGAACCTCTTTTCCCTTCACCGGCTCGTCTTTCAGGCCGAGGATCGACTCACACCAAGGTGGCACTTGGCACAGCCCTGTGGGAAAGCCTCGTGGGAAAGCCTCGAGGGAAAGCCTGGAGGGAAAGCCACAGATCCCTTAATTCACGTGACAGGAAGCGTGACCCTACTGCTGAAGTTCGGGAGGAAATCGCACGTGCATGGCACCACTCGAGACGAGGCCTGACTCCCCTGGGGAGACTCAGAGGCACCCCAAAATCCATGTCAACACTGGAGAGGAATCCTCAGGTTCCGGCCCCGACTCCACACAAGGTCTTAGGACCCGGCATCGACGGGAGAGGAATTCCGAGATGGCCCCTAGCAACTCACATGGGGACTGGCCCTTCCTGAGGCCACCAGAGCGGGCCCCTGAGGTCCCCGTCGTAACTCGAGAAGACCTGCCGCAACTCGAGAATATCCAGGAGGTTCTCCCCTGCACGCGAGATGAGGCCCATTTCCGCAGAGGCTTCTAGGGGCTAATCACACCTCACCTCTGGAACGTCAAAAGGGTCCTTCACACCCTTGGTGCAAGTTAAGAAGTTCCCCGACATACCCGTCTCCACTCGAGAGGAAACACGAGGGTCCCGCCCACATCCAGGGGAGCCCCGTTTCCGCCTCGTAGCTCGAGGTGAGGGATCCTTTCCCTGCTTCGTCGGGAAAGAATTCCCTTCGTTCCCGTCGCATCTCAAGAGGAGGCCCTCTCAACAGGAACGGCGAGAGGAACTCCAGGGTCGTTCCACCATTCCAAGAGGCCCCCAGATGTCTCAGTCCATTCCAGAGGAACCTCTTTTCCCTTCACCGGCTCGTCTTTCACGCCGAGGATCGACTCACACCAAGATGGCACTTGGCACAGCCCTGTGGGAAAGCCTCGTGGGAAAGCATCGAGGGAAAGCCTCGAGGGAAAGCCTCGAGGGAAAGCCACAGATCCCTTAATACACGTGACAGGAAGCTTGACCCTACTGCCGCAGCTCGGGAGGGAAGCGCACGTGCATGCCCCGACTCGAGACGAGGCCTGACTCCCCTGGGGACACTCGGAGGCACCCCAAAATCCATGTCAACACTGGAGAGGAATGCTCAGGTTCCGGCCCCGACACCACACAAGGGCTTAGGCCCCGGCATCGACGGGAGAGGAATCCCGAGATGGCCCCTAGCAACTCGCATGGGGTCTGGCCGTTCCTGAGGCCACCAGAGCGGGTCCCTGAGGTCCCCGTCGTAACTCGAGAAGACCTGCCGCAACTCGAGAATATCCAGGAGGTTCTCCCCTGCAGGCGAGATGAGGCCCATTTCCGCAGAGGCTTCTCGGGGCTAATCACACCTCACCTCTGGAACGTCGAAAGGGTCCTTCACACCCTTGGTGCAACTCAAGAAGTTCGCCGACATACCCGTCTCCACTCGAGACGAAACACGTGGGTCCCGCCCACATCCAGAGGAGCCCGGTTTCCGCCTCGTAGCCTGAGGTGACGGATCCTTTCCCTGCTTCGTCGGGAAAGAATTCCGGGCGTTCCCGTAGCATCTCAAGAGGAGGGCCTCTCATCAGGAAGGGCGAGAAGAACTCCAGGGTCGTACCACCATTCCAAGAGGCCCCCAGATGTCTCAGTCCATTCCAGAGGAACCTCTTTTCCCTTCACCGGCTCGTCTTTCACGACGAGGATCGACTCACACCAAGTTGGCACTTGGCACAGCCCTGTGGGAAAGCCTCGTGGGAAAGCATCGAGGGAAAGCCTCGATGGAAAGCCTCGAGGGAAAGCCACAGATCCCTTAATCCACGTGACAGAAAGCGTGACCCTACTGCTGCATCTCGGGAGGGAAGCGCCCGTGCATGCCCCCACTCGAGACGAGGCCTAACTCCCCTGGGGAGACTCAGAGGCACCCCAAGATCCATGTCAATACTGGAAAGGATCCTCAGGTTCCGGCCCCTAATGCACACAAGGTCTTAGGCCCCAGCATCGATGGGAGAGGAATCCCGAGATGGACCCTAGCAACTCGCATGGGGACTGGCCCTTCCTGAGGCCACCAGAGCGGGTCCCTGAGGTCCCCGTCGTAACTCGAGAACACCTGCCGCAACTCGAGAATATCCAGGAGGTTCTCCCCTGCAGGCGAGATGAGGCCCATTTCCGCAGAGGTTTCTCGGGGCTAATCACACCTCACCTCTGGAACGTCGAAAGGGTCCTTCACACCCTTGATGCAACTCAAGAAGTTCCCCGACATACCCTTCTGCACTCGAGAGGAAACACGAGGGTCCCGCCCACATCCAGAGGAGCCCCGTTTCCGCCTCGTAGATCGAGGTGAGGGATACTTTCCCTGCTTCGTCGGGAAAGAATTCCCGGCGTTCCCGTCGCATCTCAAGTGGAGGCCCTCTCAACAGGAACGGCGAGAGGAACTCCAGGGTCGTGCCACCATTCCAAGAGTCCCCCAGATGTCTCTGTCCATTCCGGAAGAACCTCTTTTCCCTTCACCTGCTCGTCTTTCACGCCGAGGATCGACTCACACCAATGTGGCACTTAGCACAGCCCTGTGGGAAAGCCTCGTGGGAAAGCCTCGAGGGAAAGCCTCGAGGGAAAGCCACAGATCCCTTGATCCACGTGACAGGAAGCGTGACCCTACTGCTGCAGCTCGGGAGGGAAGCGCACGTGCATGCCCCCACTCGAGACGAGGCCAGACTCTCCTGGGGAGACTCAGAGGCACCCCAAAATCCATGTCAACACTGGAGAGGAATCCTCAAGTTCCGGCCGGGCCTCCACACAAGGTCTTAGGCCCCGGCATCGACGGGAGAGGAATCCCGAGATGGCCCCTAGCAACTCGCATGGGGACTGGCCCTTCCTGAGGCCACCAGAGCGGGTCCCTGAGGTCCCCGTCGTAACTCGAGAAGACCTGCCGCAACTCGAGAATATCCAGGAGGTTCTCCCCTACAGGCGAGATGAGGCCCATTTCCGCAGAGGCTTCTCAGGGCTAATCACACCTCACCTCTGGAACGTCGAAAGGGTCCTTCACACCCTTGGTGCAACTCAAGAAGTTCCCCGACATACCCTTCTCCACTCGAGAGGAAACACGATGGTCCCGCCCACATCCAGAGGAGCCCCGTTTGCGCCTCGTAGTTCGAGGTGAGGGATCCTTTCCCTGCTTCGTCGGGAAAGAATTCCCTGCGTTCCTGTCGCATCTCAAGGGGAGGCCCTATCAACAGGAACGGCGAGAGGAACTCCAGGGTCGTGCCACCATTCCCAGAGTCCCCCAGATGTTTCAGTCCATTCCAGAGGAACCTCTTTTCCCTTCACCGGCTCGTCTTTCACGCCGAAGATCGACTCACACTAAGGTGGCACTTGGCACAGCCCTGTGGGAAAGTCTCGTGGGAAAGCCTCGAGGGAAAGCCTCGAGGGAAGCCACAGATCCCTTGATCCACGTGACAGGAAGCGTGACCCTACTGCTGCACTCGAGAGGAAAGCGCACGTGCATGCCCCCACTCGAGACTAAGCCTGACTCCCCTGGGGAGTCTCAGAGGCACCCCAAGATCCATGTCAACACTGGAGAGGAATGCTCAGTTTCCGGCCCCGACTCCACACAAGGTCTAAGGCCCCGGCATCGACGGGAGAGGAATCCCGAGATGGCCCCTAGCAACTCGCATGGGGACTGGCCCTTCCTGAGGCCACCAGAACGGGTCCCTGAGGTCCCCGTCGTAACTCGAGAAGACCTGCCGCAACTCGAGAATATCCAGGAGGTTCTCCCCTGCAGGCGAGATGAGGCCCATTTCCGCAGAGGCTTGTCGGGGCTAATCACACCTCACCTCTGGAACGTCGAAAGGGTCCTTCACACCCTTGGTGCAACTCAAGAAGTTCCCCGACATACCCTTCTCCACTCGAGAGGAAACACGAGGGTCCCGCCCACATCCAGAGGAGCCCCGTTTCCGCCTGGTAGCTCGAGGTGAGGCATCCTTTCCCTGCTTCGTCGGGAAAGAATTCCCGGCGTTCCCGTCGCATCTCAAGAGGAGGCCCTCTCAACAGGAACGGCGAGAGGAACTCCAGGGTCGTGCCACCATTCCAAGAGGCCCCCAGATGTCTCAGTCCATTCCAGAGGAACCTCTTTTCCCTTCACCGGCTCGTCTTTCACGCCGAGGATCGACTCACACCAAGATGGCACTTGTCACAGCCCTGTGGGAAAGCCTCGTGGGAAAGCATCGAGGGAAAGCCTCGAGGGAAAGCCTCGAGGGAAAGCCACAGATCCCTTAATACACGTGACAGGAAGCTTGACCCTACTGCCGCAGCTCGGGAGGGAAGCGCACGTGCATGCCCCGACTCGAGACGAGGCCTGACTCCCCTGGGGACACTCGGAGGCACCCCAAAATCCATGTCAACACTGGAGAGGAATGCTCAGGTTCCGGCCCCGACACCACACAAGGGCTTAGGCCCCGGCATCGACGGGAGAGGAATCCCGAGATGGCCCCTAGCAACTCGCATGGGGTCTGGCCGTTCCTGAGGCCACCAGAGCGGGTCCCTGAGGTCCCCGTCGTAACTCGAGAAGACCTGCCGCAACTCGAGAATATCCAGGAGGTTCTCCCCTGCAGGCGAGATGAGGCCCATTTCCGCAGAGGCTTCTCGGGGCTAATCACACCTCACCTCTGGAACGTCGAAAGGGTCCTTCACACCCTTGGTGCAACTCAAGAAGTTCGCCGACATACCCGTCTCCACTCGAGACGAAACACGTGGGTCCCGCCCACATCCAGAGGAGCCCGGTTTCCGCCTCGTAGCCTGAGGTGACGGATCCTTTCCCTGCTTCGTCGGGAAAGAATTCCGGGCGTTCCCGTAGCATCTCAAGAGGAGGGCCTCTCATCAGGAAGGGCGAGAAGAACTCCAGGGTCGTACCACCATTCCAAGAGGCCCCCAGATGTCTCAGTCCATTCCAGAGGAACCTCTTTTCCCTTCACCGGCTCGTCTTTCACGACGAGGATCGACTCACACCAAGTTGGCACTTGGCACAGCCCTGTGGGAAAGCCTCGTGGGAAAGCATCGAGGGAAAGCCTCGATGGAAAGCCTCGAGGGAAAGCCACAGATCCCTTAATCCACGTGACAGAAAGCGTGACCCTACTGCTGCATCTCGGGAGGGAAGCGCCCGTGCATGCCCCCACTCGAGACGAGGCCTAACTCCCCTGGGGAGACTCAGAGGCACCCCAAGATCCATGTCAATACTGGAAAGGATCCTCAGGTTCCGGCCCCTAATGCACACAAGGTCTTAGGCCCCAGCATCGATGGGAGAGGAATCCCGAGATGGACCCTAGCAACTCGCATGGGGACTGGCCCTTCCTGAGGCCACCAGAGCGGGTCCCTGAGGTCCCCGTCGTAACTCGAGAAGACCTGCCGCAACTCGAGAATATCCAGGAGGTTCTCCCCTGCAGGCGAGATGAGGCCCATTTCCGCAGAGGTTTCTCGGGGCTAATCACACCTCACCTCTGGAACGTCGAAAGGGTCCTTCACACCCTTGATGCAACTCAAGAAGTTCCCCGACATACCCTTCTGCACTCGAGAGGAAACACGAGGGTCCCGCCCACATCCAGAGGAGCCCCGTTTCCGCCTCGTAGATCGAGGTGAGGGATAGTTTCCCTGCTTCGTCGGGAAAGAATTCCCGGCGTTCCCGTCGCATCTCAAGTGGAGGCCCTCTCAACAGGAACGGCGAGAGGAACTCCAGGGTCGTGCCACCATTCCAAGAGTCCCCCAGATGTCTCTGTCCATTCCGGAAGAACCTCTTTTCCCTTCACCTGCTCGTCTTTCACGCCGAGGATCGACTCACACCAATGTGGCACTTAGCACAGCCCTGTGGGAAAGCCTCGTGGGAAAGCCTCGAGGGAAAGCCTCGAGGGAAAGCCACAGATCCCTTGATCCACGTGACAGGAAGCGTGACCCTACTGCTGCAGCTCGGGAGGGAAGCGCACGTGCATGCCCCCACTCGAGACGAGGCCAGACTCTCCTGGGGAGACTCAGAGGCACCCCAAAATCCATGTCAACACTGGAGAGGAATCCTCAAGTTCCGGCCGGGCCTCCACACAAGGTCTTAGGCCCCGGCATCGACGGGAGAGGAATCCCGAGATGGCCCCTAGCAACTCGCATGGGGACTGGCCCTTCCTGAGGCCACCAGAGCGGGTCCCTGAGGTCCCCGTCGTAACTCGAGAAGACCTG
Source organism: Budorcas taxicolor (assembly GCF_023091745.1). Lineage (NCBI taxonomy): Eukaryota > Metazoa > Chordata > Mammalia > Artiodactyla > Bovidae > Budorcas > Budorcas taxicolor. Next base: position 696,009 of record NW_026291768.1, read on the forward strand.
CCGCAACTCGAGAATATCCAGGAGGTTCTCCCCTACAGGCGAGATGAGGCCCATTTCCGCAGAGGCTTCTCAGGGCTAATCACACCTCAGCTCTGGAACGTCGAAAGGGTCCTTCACACCCTTGGTGCAACTCAAGAAGTTCCCCGACATACCCTTCTCCACTCGAGAGGAAACACGATGGTCCCGCCCACATCCAGAGGAGCCCCGTTTGCGCCTCGTAGTTCGAGGTGAGGGATCCTTTCCCTGCTTCGTCGGGAAAGAATTCCCTGCGTTCCTGTCGCATCTCAAGGGGAGGCCCTCTCAACAGGAACGGCGAGAGGAACTCCAGGGTCGTGCCACCATTCCCAGAGTCCCCCAGATGTTTCAGTCCATTCCAGAGGAACCTCTTTTCCCTTCACCGGCTCGTCTTTCTCGCCGAGGATCGACTAACAGCAAGGTGGCACGTGGCACAGCCCTGTGGGAAAGCCTCGTGGGAAAGCCTCGAGGGAAAGCCTCGAGGGAAAGCCACAGATCCCTTGATCCACGTGACAGGAAGCGTGACCCTACTGCTGCAGCTCTGGAGAGAAGCGCACGTGCATGCCCCCACTCGAGACGAAGCCTGACTCCTCTGGGGAGGCTCAGAGGCACCCCAAGATCCATGTCAACACTGGAGAGGAATCCTCAGGTTCCGGCCCCGACTCCACACAAGGTCTTAGGCCCCGGCATCGACGGGAGAGGAATCCCGAGATGGCCCCTAGCAACTCGCATGGGGACTGGCCCTTCCTGAGTCCACCAGAGCGTGTCCCTGAGGTCCCCGTCGTAACTCGAGAAGACCTGCCCCAACTCGAGAAAACCCAGGAGGTTCTCCCCTCCATGCGAGAGGAGGCCCATTTCCGCAGAGGCTTCTCGGGGCTAATCACACGTCACCTCTGTAACTTCGAAAGGTTCCTTCACACCCTGGGTGCAAATCAAGAAGTTCCCCGACATACCCTTCTCCACTCGAGAGGAAACACGAGGGTCCCGCCCACATCCAGAGGAGCCCCGTTTCCGCCTCGTAGCTCGAGGTGAGGGATCCTTTCCCTGCTTCGTCGGGAAAGAGTTCCCGGCGTTCCCGTCGCATCTCAAGAGGAGGCCCTCTCAACAGGAACGGCGAGAGGAACTCCAGGGTCCTGCCACCATTCCAAGAGTCCCCCAGATGTCTCTGTCCATTCCAGAGGATCCTTTTTTCCCTTCACTGGCTCGTCTTTCACGCCGACGATCGACTCACACCAAGGTGGCACTTGGCACAGCCCTGTGGGAAAGCCTCGTGGGAAAGCCTCGAGGGAAAGCCTCAAGGGAACGCCTCAGATCCCTTGATCCCCGTGACAGGAAGCGTGACCCTACTGCTGCAGCTCGGGGGGAAAGCGCACGTGCATGCCCCCACTCGAGACGAGGCCTGACTCCCCTGAGGAGACTCAGAGGCACCCCAAAATCCATGTCAACACTGGAGAGGAATGCTCAGGTTCCGGCCCCGACTCCACACAAGGTCTTAGGCCCCGGCATGGACGGGAGAGGAATCCCGAGATGGCCCCTAGCAACTCGCATGGGGACTGGCCCTTCCTGAGGCCACAAGAGCGGGTCCCTGAGGTCCCCGTCGTAACTCGAGAAGACCTGCCGCAACTCGAGAATATCCAGGAGGTTCTCGCTTGCAGGCGAGATGAGGCCCATTTCCGCAGAGGCTCCTCGGGGCTAATCACACCTCAACTCTGGAACGTCAAAAGGGTCCTTGCCACCCTTGGTGCAAGTCAAGAAGTTCCCCGACATACCCGTCTCCACTCGAGAGTAAACACGAGGGTCCCGCCCACATCCAGAGGAGCCCCGTTTCCGCCTCGTAGCTCGAGGTGAGGGATCCTTTACGTGCTTCTTCAGGAAAGAATTCCCGGCGTTCCCGTCGCATCTCAAGAGGAGGCCTTCTCAACAGGAAGGGCGAGAGGAACTCTAGGGTTGTACCACCATTCCAAGAGGCCCCCAGATGTCTCAGTCCATTCCAGAGGAACCTCTTTTCCCTTCACCGGCTCGTCTTTCACGCCGAGGATCGACTCACACCAAGGTGGCACTTGGCACAGCCCTGTGGGAAAGCCTCGTGGGAAAGCCTCGAGGGAAAGCCGGGAGGGAAAGCCACAGATCCCTTAATTCACGTGACAGGAAGCGTGACCCTACTGCTGAAGTTCGGGAGGAAATCGCACGTGCATGGCACCACTCGAGACGAGGCCTGACTCCCCTGCGGAGACTCAGAGGCACCCCAAAATCCATGTCAACACTGGAGAGGAATCCTCAGGTTCCGGCCCCGACTCCACACAAGGTCTTAGGACCCGACATCGACGGGAGAGGAATTCCGAGATGGCCCCTAGCAACTCACATGGGGACTGGCCCTTCCTGAGGCCAACAGAGCGGGTCCCTGAGGTCCCCGTCGTAACTCGAGAAGACCTGCCGCAACTCGAGAATATCCAGGAGGTTCTCCCCGGCACGCGAGATGAGGCCCATTTCCGCAGAGGCTTCTCGGGGATAATCACACCTCACCTCTGGAACGTCAAAAGGGTCCTTCACACCCTTGGTGCAAGTTAAGAAGTTCCCCGACATAGCCGTCTCCACTCGAGGGGAAACACGAGGGTCCCGCCCACATCCAGAGGAGCCCCGTTTCCGCCTCGTAGCTCGAGGTGAGGGATCCTTTCCCTGCTTCGTCGGGAAAGAATTCCCGGCGTTCCCGTCGCATGTCAAGAGGAGGCCCTTTCAACAGGAACGGCGAGAGGAACTCCAGGGTCGTGCCACCATTCCAAGAGGCCCCCAGATGTCTCAGTCCATTCCAGAGGAACCTCTTTTCCCTTCACCGGCTCGTCTTTCACGCCGAGGATCGACTCACACCAAGATGGCACTTGGCACAGCCCTGTGGGAAAGCCTCGTGGGAAAGCATCGAGGGAAAGCATCGAGGGAAAGCTTCGAGGGAAAGCCACAGATCCCTTAATCCACGTGACAGGAAGCTTGACCCTACTGCTGCAGCTCGGGAGGGAAGCGCACGTGCATGCCCCCACTCGAGACGAGGCCTGACTCCCCTGGGGACACTCGGAGGCACCCCAAAATCCATGTCAACACTGGAGAGGAATCCTCAGATTCCGGGCCCGACACCACACAAGGTCTTAGGCCCCGGCATCGAAGGGAGAGGAATCCCGAAATGGCCCCTAGCAACTCGCATGGGGACTGGCCCTTCCTGAGGCCACCAGAGCGGGTCCCTGAGGCCCCGTCGTAACTCGAGAAGACCTGCCGCAACTCGAGAATATCCAGGAGGTTCTCCCCTGCAGGCGAGATGAGGCCCATTTCCGCAGAGGTTTCTCGGGGCTAATCACACCTCACCTCTGGAACGTCGAAAGGGTCCTTCACACCCTTGGTACAAGTCAAGAAGTTCCCCGACATACCCGTCTCCACTCGAGAGGAATCACGAGGGTCCCGCCCACATCCAGAGGAGCCCCGTTTCCGCCTCGTAGCTCGAGGTGACGGATCCTTTCCCTGCTTCGTCGGGAAAGAATTCCCGGCGTTCCCGTCGCATCTCAAGAGGAGGCCCTCTCAACAGGAACGGCGAGAGGAACTCCAGGGTCGTGCCACCATTCCAAGAGGCCCCCAGATGTCTCAGTCCATTCCAGAGGAACCTCTTTTCCCTTCACCGGCTCGTCTTTCACGCCGAGGATCGACTCACACCAAGGTGGCACTTGGCATAGCCCTTTTGGAAAGCCTCGTGGGAAAGCATCGAGGGAAAGCCTCGAGGGAAAGCCACAGATCCCTTGATCCACGTGACAGGAAGTCTGACCCTACAGCTGCAGCTCGGGAGGGAAGCGCACGTGCATGCCCCCACTCGAGACGAGGTCTGTCTCCCCTGGGGAGACTCAGAGGCACCCCAAAATCCATGTCAACACTGGAAAGGAATCCTCAGGTTCCGGCCCCGACTCCACACAAGGTCTTAGGCCCCGGCATCGACGGGAGAGGAATCCCGAGATGGCCCCTAGCAACTCGCATGGGGACTGGCCCTTCATGAAGCCACCAGAGCGGGTCCCTGAGGTCCCCGTCGTAACTCGAGAAGACCTGCCGCAACTCGAGAATATCCAGGAGGTTCTCCCCTGCAGGCGAGATGAGGCCCATTTCCGCAGAGGCTTCTCGGGGCTAATCACACGTCACCTCTGGAACGTCGAAAGGATCCTTCACACCCTTAGAGCAACTCAAGAAGTTCCCCGACATACCCGTCTCCACTCGAGAGGAAACACGAGGGTCCCGCCCACATCCAGAGGAGCCCCGTTTCCGCCTCGTAGCTCGAGGTGAGGGATCCTTTCCCTGCTTCGTCGGGAAAGAATTCCCGGCGTTCCCGTCGCATCTCAAGAGGAGGCCCTCTCAACAGGAAGGGCGAGAGGAACTCCAGTGTCGTGCCACCATTCCAAGAGGCCCCCAGATGTCTCAGTCCATTCCAGAGGAACCTCTTTTCCCTTCACCGGCTCGTCTTTCAGGCCGAGGATCGACTCACACCAAGGTGGCACTTGGCACAGCCCTTTTGGAAAGCCTCGTGGGAAAGCCTCGAGGGAAAGCCTGGAGGGAAAGCCACAGATCCCTTAATTCACGTGACAGGAAGCGTGACCCTACTGCTGAAGTTCGGGAGGAAATCGCACGTGCATGGCACCACTCGAGACGAGGCCTGACTCCCCTGGGGAGACTCAGAGGCACCCCAAAATCCATGTCAACACTGGAGAGGAATCCTCAGGTTCCGGCCCCGTTCCACACAAGGTCTTAGGACCCGGCATCGACGGGAGAGGAATTCCGAGATGGCCCCTAGCAACTCACATGGGGACTGGCCCTTCCTGAGGCCACCAGAGCGGGTCCCTGAGGTCCCCGTCGTAACTCGAGAAGACCTGCCGCAACTCGAGAATATCCAGGAGGTTCTCCCTGCACGCGAGATGAGGCCCATTTCCGCAGAGGCTTCTAGGGGCTAATCACAACTCACCTCTGGAACGTCGAAAGGGTCTTCACACCCTTGGTGCAACACAAGAAGTTCCCTACATACCCTTCTCCACTCGAGAGGAAACACGAGGGTCCCGCCGACATCCAGAGGAGCCCCGTTTCCGCCTCGTAGCTCGAGGTGAGGGATCCTTTCCCTGCTACGTTGGGAAAGAGTTCCCGGCGTTCCCGTCGCATCTCAAGAGGAGGCCCTCTCAACAGGAAAGGCGAGAGGAACTCCAGGGTCGTGCCACCATTCCAAGAGTCCCCCAGATGTCTCTGTCCATTCCAGAGGAACCTCTTTTCCCTTCACCGGCTCGTCTTTCACGCCGAGGATCGACTCACAACAAGGTGGCACTTGGCACAGCCCTGTGGGAAAGCCTCGTGGGAAAGCCTCGAGGGAAAGCCTCGAGGGAAAGCCTCAGATCCCTTGATCCACGTGACAGGAGGCGTGACCCTACTGCTGGAGCTCGGGGGAAAGCGCACGTGCATGGCCCCACACGAGACGAGGCCTGACTCCCCTGGGGAGACACAGAGGCACCCCAAAATCCATGTCAACATTGGAGAGGAATCCTCAGGTTCCGGCCCCGACTCCACACAAGGTCTGAGGCCCTGGCATCGATGGGAGAGGAATCCCGAGGTGGTCCCTAGCAACTCGCATGGGGACTGGCCCTTCCTGAGGCCACCATAGCCGGTCCCTGAGGTCCCCGTCGTAACTCGAGAAGACCTGCCGCAACTCGAGAATATACAGGAGGTTCTCCCCTGCAGGCGAGATGAGGCCCATTTCCGCAGAGGCTTCTCGGGGCTAATCACACCTCACCTCTTGAATGTCGAAATGGTCCTTCACACCCTTGGTGCAACTCAAGAAGTTCCCCGACATACCCTTCTCCACTCGAGAGGAAACACGAGGGTCCCGCCCACATCCAGAGGAGCCCCGTTTCCGCCTCGTAGCTCGAGGTGAGGGATCCTTTCCCTGCTTCGTCAGGAAAGAATTCCCGGCGTTCCCGTCGCACCTCAACAGGAGGACCTCTGAACAGGAACGGCGAGAGGAACTCCAGTGTCGTGCCACCATTCCAAGAGTCCCCCAGATGTCTCAGTCCATTCCAGAGGAACCTCTTTTCCCTTCACCGGCTCGTCTTTCACGCCGAGGATCGACTCACACCAAGGTCGCACTTGGTACAGCCCTGTGGCAAAGACTCGTGGGAGAGCCTCGAGGGAAAGCCTTGAGGGAAAGCCACAGATCGCTTGATCCACGTGACAGGAAGCGTGACCCTACTGCTGCAGCTCGGGAGGGAAGCTGACGTGCATGCCCCCACTCAAGGCGAGGCCTGACTCCCCTGGGGAGACTCAGAGGCACCCCAAGATCCATGTCAACACTGGAGAGAAATGCTCAGGTTCCGGCCCCGACTCCACACAAGGTCTTAGGCCCCGGCATCGACGGGAGAGGAATCCCGAGATGGCCTCTAGCAACTCGCATGGGGACTGGACCTTCCTGAGGCCACCAGAGCGGGTCCCTGAGGTCCCCGTCGTAACTCGAGAAGACCTGCCGCAACTCGAGAATATCCAGGAGGTTCTCCCCTGCAGGCGAGATGACGCCCATTTCCGCAGAGGCTTCTCGGGGCTAATCGCACCTCACCTCTGGAACGTCGAAAGGGTCCTTCACACCCTTGGTGCAACTCAAGAAGTTCCCCGACATACCCGTCTCCACTCGAGAGGAAACACGAGGGTCCCGCCCACATCCAGAGGAGCCCCGTTTCTGCCTCGTAGCTCGAGGTGAGGGATCCTTTCCCTGCTTCGTCGGGAAAGAATTCCCGGCGTTCCCGTCACATCTCAAGAGGAGGCCCTCTCAACAGGAACGGCGAGAGGAACTCCAGGGTCGTGCCACCATTCCAAGAGTCCCCCAGGTATCTCAGTCCATTCCAGAGGAACCTCTTTTCCCTTCACCGGCACGTCTTTCACGCCGAGGATCGACTCACACCAAGGTGGCACTCGGCACAGCCCTGTGGGAAAGCCTCGTGGGAAAGCCTCGAGGGAAAGCCGGGAGGGAAAGCCACAGATCCCTTAATTCACGTGACAGGAAGCGTGACCCTACTGCTGAAGTTCGGGAGGAAATCGCACGTGCATGGCACCACTCGAGACGAGGCCTGACTCCCCTGCGGAGACTCAGAGGCACCCCAAAATCCATGTCAACACTGGAGAGGAATCCTCAGGTTCCGGCCCCGACTCCACACAAGGTCTTAGGACCCGACATCGACGGGAGAGGAATTCCGAGATGGCCCCTAGCAACTCACATGGGGACTGGCCCTTCCTGAGGCCAACAGAGCGGGTCCCTGAGGTCCCCGTCGTAACTCGAGAAGACCTGCCGCAACTCGAGAATATCCAGGAGGTTCTCCCCGGCACGCGAGATGAGGCCCATTTCCGCAGAGGCTTCTCGGGGATAATCACACCTCACCTCTGGAACGTCAAAAGGGTCCTTCACACCCTTGGTGCAAGTTAAGAAGTTCCCCGACATACCCGTCTCCACTCGAGGGGAAACACGAGGGTCCCGCCCACATCCAGAGGAGCCCCGTTTCCGCCTCGTAGCTCGAGGTGAGGGATCCTTTCCCTGCTTCGTCGGGAAAGAATTCCCGGCGTTCCCGTCGCATGTCAAGAGGAGGCCCTTTCAACAGGAACGGCGAGAGGAACTCCAGGGTCGTGCCACCATTCCAAGAGTCCCCCAGATGTCTCAGTCCATTCCAGAGGAACCTCTTTTCCCTTCACCGGCTCGTCTTTCACGCCGAGGATCGACTCACACCAAGATGGCACTTGGCACAGCCCTGTGGGAAAGCCTCGTGGGAAAGCATCGAGGGAAAGCATCGAGGGAAAGCTTCGAGGGAAAGCCACAGATCCCTTAATCCACGTGACAGGAAGCTTGACCCTACTGCTGCAGCTCGGGAGGGAAGCGCACGTGCATGCCCCCACTCGAGACGAGGCCTGACTCCCCTGGGGACACTCGGAGGCACCCCAAAATCCATGTCAACACTGGAGAGGAATCCTCAGATTCCGGGCCCGACACCACACAAGGTCTTAGGGCCCCGGCATCGAAGGGAGAGGAATCCCGAAATGGCCCCTAGCAACTCGCATGGGGACTGGCCCCTTCCTGAGGCCACCAGAGCGGGTCCCTGAGGCCCCGTCGTAACTCGAGAAGACCTGCCGCAACTCGAGAATATCCAGGAGGTTCTCCCCTGCAGGCGAGATGAGGCCCATTTCCGCAGAGGTTTCTCGGGGCTAATCACACCTCACCTCTGGAACGTCGAAAGGGTCCTTCACACCCTTGGTACAAGTCAAGAAGTTCCCCGACATACCCGTCTCCACTCGAGAGGAATCACGAGGGTCCCGCCCACATCCAGAGGAGCCCCGTTTCCGCCTCGTAGCTCGAGGTGACGGATCCTTTCCCTGCTTCGTCGGGAAAGAATTCCCGGCGTTCCCGTCGCATCTCAAGAGGAGGCCCTCTCAACAGGAACGGCGAGAGGAACTCCAGGGTCGTGCCACCATTCCAAGAGGCCCCCAGATGTCTCAGTCCATTCCAGAGGAACCTCTTTTCCCTTCACCGGCTCGTCTTTCACGCCGAGGGTCGACTCACACCAAGGTGGCACTTGGCATAGCCCTTTTGGAAAGCCTCGTGGGAAAGCATCGAGGGAAAGCCTCGAGGGAAAGCCACAGATCCCTTGATCCACGGCGTGACAGGAAGTCTGACCCTACAGCTGCAGCTCGGGAGGGAAGCGCACGTGCATGCCCCCACTCGAGACGAGGTCTGTCTCCCCTGGGGAGACTCAGAGGCACCCCAAAATCCATGTCAACACTGGAAAGGAATCCTCAGGTTCCGGCCCCGACTCCACACAAGGTCTTAGGCCCCGGCATCGACGGGAGAGGAATCCCGAGATGGCCCCTAGCAACTCGCATGGGGACTGGCCCTTCATGAAGCCACCAGAGCGGGTCCCTGAGGTCCCCGTCGTAACTCGAGAAGACCTGCCGCAACTCGAGAATATCCAGGAGGTTCTCCCCTGCAGGCGAGATGAGGCCCATTTCCGCAGAGGCTTCTCGGGGCTAATCACACGTCACCTCTGGAACGTCGAAAGGATCCTTCACACCCTTAGAGCAACTCAAGAAGTTCCCCGACATACCCGTCTCCACTCGAGAGGAAACACGAGGGTCCCGCCCACATCCAGAGGAGCCCCGTTTCCGCCTCGTAGCTCGAGGTGAGGGATCCTTTCCCTGCTTCGTCGGGAAAGAATTCCCGGCGTTCCCGTCGCATCTCAAGAGGAGGCCCTCTCAACAGGAAGGGCGAGAGGAACTCCAGTGTCGTGCCACCATTCCAAGAGGCCCCCAGATGTCTCAGTCCATTCCAGAGGAACCTCTTTTCCCTTCACCGGCTCGTCTTTCAGGCCGAGGATCGACTCACACCAAGGTGGCACTTGGCACAGCCCTTTTGGAAAGCCTCGTGGGAAAGCCTCGAGGGAAAGCCTGGAGGGAAAGCCACAGATCCCTTAATTCACGTGACAGGAAGCGTGACCCTACTGCTGAAGTTCGGGAGGAAATCGCACGTGCATGGCACCACTCGAGACGAGGCCTGACTCCCCTGGGGAGACTCAGAGGCACCCCAAAATCCATGTCAACACTGGAGAGGAATCCTCAGGTTCCGGCCCCGTTCCACACAAGGTCTTAGGACCCCGGCATCGACGGGAGAGGAATTCCGAGATGGCCCCTAGCAACTCACATGGGGACTGGCCCTTCCTGAGGCCACCAGAGCGGGTCCCTGAGGTCCCCGTCGTAACTCGAGAAGACCTGCCGCAACTCGAGAATATCCAGGAGGTTCTCCCTGCACGCGAGATGAGGCCATTTCCGCAGAGGCTTCTAGGGGCTAATCACAACTCACCTCTGGAACGTCGAAAGGGTCTTCACACCCTTGGTGCAACACAAGAAGTTCCCTACATACCCTTCTCCACTCGAGAGGAAACACGAGGGTCCCGCCGACATCCAGAGGAGCCCCGTTTCCGCCTCGTAGCTCGAGGTGAGGGATCCTTTCCCTGCTACGTTGGGAAAGAGTTCCCGGCGTTCCCGTCGCATCTCAAGAGGAGGCCCTCTCAACAGGAAAGGCGAGAGGAACTCCAGGGTCGTGCCACCATTCCAAGAGTCCCCCAGATGTCTCTGTCCATTCCAGAGGAACCTCTTTTCCCTTCACCGGCTCGTCTTTCACGCCGAGGATCGACTCACACCAAGGTGGCACTTGGCACAGCCCTGTGGGAAAGCCTCGTGGGAAAGCCTCGAGGGAAAGCCTCGAGGGGAAAGCCTCAGATCCCTTGATCCACGTGACAGGAGGCGTGACCCTACTGCTGGAGCTCGGGGGAAAGCGCACGTGCATGGCCCCACACGAGACGAGGCCTGACTCCCCTGGGGAGACACAGAGGCACCCCAAAATCCATGTCAACATTGGAGAGGAATCCTCAGGTTCCGGCCCCGACTCCACACAAGGTCTGAGGCCCTGGCATCGATGGGAGAGGAATCCCGAGGTGGTCCCTAGCAACTCGCATGGGGACTGGCCCTTCCTGAGGCCACCATAGCCGGTCCCTGAGGTCCCCGTCGTAACTCGAGAAGACCTGCCGCAACTCGAGAATATCCAGGAGGTTCTCCCCTGCAGGCGAGATGAGGCCCATTTCCGCAGAGGCTTCTCGGGGCTAATCACACCTCACCTCTTGAATGTCGAAATGGTCCTTCACACCCTTGGTGCAACTCAAGAAGTTCCCCGACATACCCTTCTGAGAGGAAACACGAGGGTCCCGCCCACATCCAGAGGAGCCCCGTTTCCGCCTCGTAGCTCGAGGTGAGGGATCCTTTCCCTGCTTCGTCAGGAAAGAATTCCCGGCGTTCCCGTCGCACCTCAACAGGAGGACCTCTGAACAGGAACGGCGAGAGGAACTCCAGTGTCGTGCCACCATTCCAAGAGTCCCCCAGATGTCTCAGTCCATTCCAGAGGAACCTCTTTTCCCTTCACCGGCTCGTCTTTCACGCCGAGGATCGACTCACACCAAGGTCGCACTTGGTACAGCCCTGTGGCAAAGACTCGTGGGAGAGCCTCGAGGGAAAGCCTTGAGGGAAAGCCACAGATCGCTTGATCCACGTGACAGGAAGCGTGACCCTACTGCTGCAGCTCGGGAGGGAAGCTCACGTGCATGCCCCCACTCAAGGCGAGGCCTGACTCCCCTGGGGAGACTCAGAGGCACCCCAAGATCCATGTCAACACTGGAGAGAAATGCTCAGGTTCCGGCCCCGACTCCACACAAGGTCTTAGGCCCCGGCATCGACGGGAGAGGAATCCCGAGATGGCCTCTAGCAACTCGCATGGGGACTGGACCTTCCTGAGGCCACCAGAGCGGGTCCCTGAGGTCCCCGTCGTAACTCGAGAAGACCTGCCGCAACTCGAGAATATCCAGGAGGTTCTCCCCTGCAGGCGAGATGACGCCCATTTCCGCAGAGGCTTCTCGGGGCTAATCGCACCTCACCTCTGGAACGTCGAAAGGGTCCTTCACACCCTTGGTGCAACTCAAGAAGTTCCCCGACATACCCGTCTCCACTCGAGAGGAAACACGAGGGTCCCGCCCACATCCAGAGGAGCCCCGTTTCTGCCTCGTAGCTCGAGGTGAGGGATCCTTTCCCTGCTTCGTCGGGAAAGAATTCCCGGCGTTCCCGTCACATCTCAAGAGGAGGCCCTCTCAACAGGAACGGCGAGAGGAACTCCAGGGTCGTGCCACCATTCCAAGAGTCCCCCAGGTATCTCAGTCCATTCCAGAGGAACCTCTTTTCCCTTCACCGGCACGTCTTTCACGCCGAGGATCGACTCACACCAAGGTGGCACTCGGCACAGCCCTGTGGGAAAGCCTCGTGGGAAATACTCGAGAGAAAGCCTCGAAGGAAAGCCACAGATCTCCTGATCCACGTGACAGGAAGCGTGACCCTACTGCTGCAGCTCGGGAGGGAAGCGCACGTGCATGCCCCCACTCGAGACGAGGCCTGACTCCCCTGCGGAGCCTCAGAGGCACCCCAAAATCCATGTCAACACTGGAGAGGTATCCTCAGGTTCCGACCCCGACTCCACACAAGGTCTTAGGCCCCTGCATCGACGGGAGAGGAATCCCGAGATGGCCCCTAGCAACTCACATGGGGACTGGCCCTTCCTGAGGCCACCAGAGCGGGTCCCTGAGGTCCCCGTCGTAACTCGAGAAGACCTGCCGCAACTCGAGAATATCCAGGAGGTTCTCCCCTGCAGGCGAGATGAGGCCCATTTCCGCAGAGGCTTCTCGGGGCTAATCACACCTCACCTCTGGAACGTCGAAAGGGTCTTTCCCACCCTTGGTGCAACTCAAGAATTTCCCCGACATACCGGTCTCCACTCGAGAGGAAACACGAGGGTCCCGCCCACATCCAGAGGAGCCCCGTTTCCGCCTGGTAGCTCGAGGTGAGGCATCCTTTCCCTGCTTCGTCGCGAAAGAATTCCCGGCGTTCCCGTCGCATCTCAAGAGGATGCCCTCTCAACAGGAACGGCGAGAGGAACTCCAGGGTCCTGCAACCATTCCAAGAGTCCCCCAGATGTCTCAGTCCATTCCAGAGGAACCTCTTTTCCCTTCACCTGCTCGTCTTTCACGCCGAGAATCGACTCACACCAAGGTGGCACTTGGCACAGCCCTGTGGGAAAGCCTCGTGGGAAAGCCTCGAGGGAAAGCCTCGAGGGAAAGGCACAGATCCCTTGATCCACGTGACAGGAATCGTGACCCTACTGCTGCAGCTCGGGTGGAAAACGCACTTCCATGCCCCCACTCGAGACGAATCCTGACTCCCCTGGGGAGACTCAGAGGCACCCCAAGATCCATGACAACACTGGAGAGGAATGCTCAGTTTCCGGCCCCGACTCCACAAACGGTCTGAGGCCCCGGCATCGATGGGAGAAGAATCCCGAGATGGCCCCTAGCAACTCGCATGGGGACTGGCCCTTCCTGAGGCCACCATAGCCGGTCCCTGAGGTCCCCGTCGTAACTCGAGAAGACCTGCCGCAACTCGAGAATATACAGGAGGTTCTCCCCTGCAGGCGAGATGAGGCCCATTTCCGCAGAGGCTTCTCGGGGATAATCACACCTCACCTCTTGAATGTCGAAATGGTCCTTCACACCCTTGGTGCAACTCAAGAAGTTCCCCGACATACCCTTCTCCACTCGAGAGGAAACACGAGGGTCCCGCCCACATCCAGAGGAGCCCCGTTTCCGGCTCGTAGCTCGAGGTGAGGGATCCTTTCCCTGCTTCGTCGGGAAAGAATTCCCGGCGTTCCCGTCGCACCTCAACAGGAGGACCTCTGAACAGGAACGGCGAGAGGAACTCCAGTGTCGTGCCACCATTCCAAGAGTCCCCCAGATGTCTCAGTCCATTCCAGAGGAACCTCTTTTCCCTTCACCGGCTCGTGTTTCACGCCGAGGATCGACTCACAACAAGGTCGCACTTGGTACAGCCCTGTGGCAAAGACTCGTGGGAGAGCCCCGAGGGAAAGCCTCGATGGAAAGCCTCGAGGGAAAGCCACAGATCCCTTAATCCACGTGACAGAAAGCGTGACCCTACTGCTGCATCTCGGGAGGGAAGCGCCCGTGCATGCCCCCACTCGAGACGAGGCCTAACTCCCCTGGGGAGACTCAGAGGCACCCCAAGATCCATGTCAATACTGGAAAGGATCCTCAGGTTCCGGCCCCTAATGCACACAAGGTCTTAGGCCCCAGCATCGATGGGAGAGGAATCCCGAGATGGACCCTAGCAACTCGCATGGGGACTGGCCCTTCCTGAGGCCACCAGAGCGGGTCCCTGAGGCCCCGTCGTAACTCGAGAAGACCTGCCGCAACTCGAGAATATCCAGGAGGTTCTCCCCTGCAGGCGAGATGAGGCCCATTTCCGCAGAGGCTTCTCGGGGCTAATCACACCTCACCTCTGGAACGTCGAAAGGGTCCTTCACACCCTTGGTACAAGTCAAGAAGTTCCCCGACATACCCGTCTCCACTCGAGAGGAAACACGAGGGTCCCGCCCACATCCAGAGGAGCCCCGTTTCCGCCTCGTAGCTCGAGGTGACGGATCCTTTCCCTGCTTCGTCGGGAAAGAATTCCCGGCGTTCCCGTCGCATCTCAAGAGGAGGCCCTCTCAACAGGAACGGCGAGAGGAACTCCAGGGTCGTGCCACCATTCCAAGAGTCCCCCAGATGTCTCAGTCCATTCCAGAGGAACCTCTTTTCCCTTCACCGGCTCGTCTTTCACGCCGAGGATCGACTCACACCAAGGTGGCACTTGGCATAGCCCTTTTGGAAAGCCTCGTGGGAAAGCATCGAGGGAAAGCCTCGAGGGAAAGCCACAGATCCCTTGATCCACGTGACAGGAAGTCTGACCCTACAGCTGCAGCTCGGGAGGGAAGCGCACGTGCATGCCCCCACTCGAGACGAGGTCTGTCTCCCCTGGGGAGACTCAGAGGCACCCCAAAATCCATGTCAACACTGGAAAGGAATCCTCAGGTTCCGGCCCCGACTCCACACAAGGTCTTAGGCCCCGGCATCGACGGGAGAGGAATCCCGAGATGGCCCCTAGCAACTCGCATGGGGACTGGCCCTTCATGAAGCCACCAGAGCGGGTCCCTGAGGTCCCCGTCGTAACTCGAGAAGACCTGCCGCAACTCGAGAATATCCAGGAGGTTCTCCCCTGCAGGCGAGATGAGGCCCATTTCCGCAGAGGCTTCTCGGGGCTAATCACACGTCACCTCTGGAACGTCGAAAGGATCCTTCACACCCTTAGAGCAACTCAAGAAGTTCCCCGACATACCCGTCTCCACTCGAGAGGAAACACGAGGGTCCCGCCCACATCCAGAGGAGCCCCGTTTCCGCCTCGTAGCTCGAGGTGAGGGATCCTTTCCCTGCTTCGTCGGGAAAGAATTCCCGGCGTTCCCGTCGCATCTCAAGAGGAGGCCCTCTCAACAGGAAGGGCGAGAGGAACTCCAGTGTCGTGCCACCATTCCAAGAGGCCCCCAGATGTCTCAGTCCATTCCAGAGGAACCTCTTTTCCCTTCACCGGCTCGTCTTTCAGGCCGAGGATCGACTCACACCAATGTGGCACTTGGCACAGCCCTGTGAGAAAGCCTCGTGGGAAAGCCTCGAGGGAAAGCCTGGAGGGAAAGCCACAGATCCCTTAATTCACGTGACAGGAAGCGTGACCCTACTGCTGAAGTTCGGGAGGAAATCGCACGTGCATGGCACCACTCGAGACGAGGCCTGACTCCCCTGGGGAGACTCAGAGGCACCCCAAAATCCATGTCAACACTGGAGAGGAATCCTCAGGTTCCGGCCCCGACTCCACACAAGGTCTTAGGACCCGGCATCGACGGGAGAGGAATTCCGAGATGGCCCCTAGCAACTCACATGGGGACTGGCCCTTCCTGAGGCCACCAGAGCGGGTCCCTGAGGTCCCCGTCGTAACTCGAGAAGACCTGCCGCAACTCGAGAATATCCAGGAGGTTCTCCCCTGCACGCGAGATGAGGCCCATTTCCGCAGAGGCTTCTAGGGGCTAATCACACCTCACCTCTGGAACGTCAAAAGGGTCCTTCACACCCTTGGTGCAAGTTAAGAAGTTCCCCGACATACCCGTCTCCACTCGAGAGGAAACACGAGGGTCCCGCCCACATCCAGGGGAGCCCCGTTTCCGCCTCGTAGCTCGAGGTGAGGGATCCTTTCCCTGCTTCGTCGGGAAAGAATTCCCGTCGTTCCCGTCGCATCTCAAGAGGAGGCCCTCTCAACAGGAACGGCGAGAGGAACTCCAGGGTCGTGCCACCATTCCAAGAGGCCCCCAGATGTCTCAGTCCATTCCAGAGGAACCTCTTTTCCCTTCACCGGCTCGTCTTTCACGCCGAGGATCGACTCACACCAAGATGGCACTTGGCACAGCCCTGTGGGAAAGCCTCGTGGGAAAGCATCGAGGGAAAGCCTCGAGGGAAAGCCTCGAGGGAAAGCCACAGATCCCTTAATACACGTGACAGGAAGCTTGACCCTACTGCCGCAGCTCGGGAGGGAAGCGCACGTGCATGCCCCCACTCGAGACGAGGCCTGACTCCCCTGGGGACACTCGGAGGCACCCCAAAATCCATGTCAACACTGGAGAGGAATGCTCAGGTTCCGGCCCCGACACCACACAAGGGCTTAGGCCCCGGCATCGACGGGAGAGGAATCCCGAGATGGCCCCTAGCAACTCGCATGGGGTCTGGCCGTTCCTGAGGCCACCAGAGCGGGTCCCTGAGGTCCCCGTTGTAACTCGAGAAGACCTGCCGCAACTCGAGAATATCCAGGAGGTTCTCCCCTGCAGGCGAGATGAGGCCCATTTCCGCAGAGGCTTTTCGGGGCTAATCACACCTCACCTCTGGAACGTCGAAAGGGTCCTTCACACCCTTGGTGCAACTCAAGAAGTTCGCCGACATACCCGTCTCCAAACGAGACGAAACACGTGGGTCCCGCCCACATCCAGAGGAGCCCGGTTTCCGCCTCGTAGCCTGAGGTGACGGATCCTTTCCCTGCTTCGTCGGGAAAGAGTTCCCGGCGTTCCCGTCGCATCTCAAGGGGAGGCCCTCTCAACAGGAACAGCGATAGGAACTCCAGGGTCGTGCCACCATTCCAAGAGGCCCCCAGATGTCTCAGTCCATTCCAGAGGAACCTCTTTTCCCTTCACCGGCTCGTCTTTCACGCCGAGGATCGACTCACACCAAGTTGGCACTTGGCACAGCCCTGTGGGAAAGCCTCGTGGGAAAGCATCGAGGGAAAGCCTCGATGGAAAGCCTCGAGGGAAAGCCACAGATCCCTTAATCCACGTGACAGAAAGCGTGACCCTACTGTTGCATCTCGGGAGGGAAGCGCCCGTGCATGCCCCCACTCGAGACGAGGCCTAACTCCCCTGGGGAGACTCAGAGGCACCCCAAGATCCATGTCAATACTGGAAAGGATCCTCAGGTTCCGGCCCCTAATGCACACAAGGTCTTAGGCCCCAGCATCGATGGGAGAGGAATCCCGAGATGGACCCTAGCAACTCGCATGGGGACTGGCCCTTCCTGAGGCCACCAGAGCGGGTCCCTGAGGCCCCGTCGTAACTCGAGAAGACCTGCCGCAACTCGAGAATATCCAGGAGGTTCTCCCCTGCAGGCGAGATGAGGCCCATTTCCGCAGAGGCTTCTCGGGGCTAATCACACCTCACCTCTGGAACGTCGAAAGGGTCCTTCACACCCTTGGTACAAGTCAAGAAGTTCCCCGACATACCCGTCTCCACTCGAGAGGAAACACGAGGGTCCCGCCCACATCCAGAGGAGCCCCGTTTCCGCCTCGTAGCTCGAGGTGACGGATCCTTTCCCTGCTTCGTCGGGAAAGAATTCCCGGCGTTCCCGTCGCATCTCAAGAGGAGGCCCTCTCAACAGGAACGGCGAGAGGAACTCCAGGGTCGTGCCACCATTCCAAGAGTCCCCCAGATGTCTCAGTACATTCCAGAGGAACCTCTTTTCCCTTCACCGGCTCGTCTTTCACGCCGAGGATCGACTCACACCAAGGTGGCACTTGGCATAGCCCTTTTGGAAAGCCTCGTGGGAAAGCATCGAGGGAAAGCCTCGAGGGAAAGCCACAGATCCCTTGATCCACGTGACAGGAAGTCTGACCCTACAGCTGCAGCTCGGGAGGGAAGCGCACGTGCATGCCCCCACTCGAGACGAGGTCTGTCTCCCCTGGGGAGACTCAGAGGCACCCCAAAATCCATGTCAACACTGGAAAGGAATCCTCAGGTTCCGGCCCCGAATCCACACAAGGTCTTAGGCCCCGGCATCGACGGGAGAGGAATCCCGAGATGGCCCCTAGCAACTCGCATGGGGACTGGCCCTTCATGAAGCCACCAGAGCGGGTCCCTGAGGTCCCCGTCGTAACTCGAGAAGACCTGCCGCAACTCGAGAATATCCAGGAGGTTCTCCCCTGCAGGCGAGATGAGGCCCATTTCCGCAGAGGCTTCTCGGGGCTAATCACACGTCACCTCTGGAACGTCGAAAGGATCCTTCACACCCTTAGAGCAACTCAAGAAGTTCCCCGACATACCCGTCTCCACTCGAGAGGAAACACGAGGGTCCCGCCCACATCCAGAGGAGCCCCGTTTCCGCCTCGTAGCTCGAGGTGAGGGATCCTTTCCCTGCTTCGTCGGGAAAGAATTCCCGGCGTTCCCGTCGCATCTCAAGAGGAGGCCCTCTCAACAGGAAGGGCGAGAGGAACTCCAGTGTCGTGCCACCATTCCAAGAGGCCCCCAGATGTCTCAGTCCATTCCAGAGGAACCTCTTTTCCCTTCACCGGCTCGTCTTTCACGCCGAGGATCGACTCACACCAATGTGGCACTTGGCACAGCCCTGTGAGAAAGCCTCGTGGGAAAGCCTCGAGGGAAAGCCTGGAGGGAAAGCCACAGATCCCTTAATTCACGTGACAGGAAGCGTGACCCTACTGCTGAAGTTCGGGAGGAAATCGCACGTGCATGGCACCACTCGAGACGAGGCCTGACTCCCCTGGGGAGACTCAGAGGCACCCCAAAATCCATGTCAACACTGGAGAGGAATCCTCAGGTTCCGGCCCCGACTCCACACAAGGTCTTAGGACCCGGCATCGACGGGAGAGGAATTCCGAGATGGCCCCTAGCAACTCACATGGGGACTGGCCCTTCCTGAGGCCACCAGAGCGGGTCCCTGAGGTCCCCGTCGTAACTCGAGAAGACCTGCCGCAACTCGAGAATATCCAGGAGGTTCTCCCCTGCACGCGAGATGAGGCCCATTTCCGCAGAGGCTTGTCGGGGCTAATCACACCTCACCTCTGGAACGTCAAAAGGGTCCTTCACACCCTTGGTGCAAGTTAAGAAGTTCCCCGACATACCCGTCTCCACTCGAGAGGAAACACGAGGGTCCCGCCCACATCCAGGGGAGCCCCGTTTCCGCCTCGTAGCTCGAGGTGAGGGATCCTTTCCCTGCTTCGTCGGGAAAGAATTCCCGTCCTTCCCGTCGCATCTCAAGAGGAGGCCCTCTCAACAGGAACGGCGAGAGGAACTCCAGGGTCGTGCCACCATTCCAAGAGGCCCCCAGATGTCTCAGTCCATTCCAGAGGAACCTCTTTTCCCTTCACCGGCTCGTCTTTCACGCCGAGGATCGACTCACACCAAGATGGCACTTGGCACAGCCCTGTGGGAAAGCCTCGTGGGAAAGCATCGAGGGAAAGCCTCGAGGGAAAGCCTCGAGGGAAAGCCACAGATCCCTTAATACACGTGACAGGAAGCTTGACCCTACTGCCGCAGCTCGGGAGGGAAGCGCACGTGCATGCCCCCACTCGAGACGAGGCCTGACTCCCCTGGGGACACTCGGAGGCACCCCAAAATCCATGTCAACACTGGAGAGGAATGCTCAGGTTCCGGCCCCGACACCACACAAGGGCTTAGGCCCCGGCATCGACGGGAGAGGAATCCCGAGATGGCCCCTAGCAACTCGCATGGGGTCTGGCCGTTCCTGAGGCCACCAGAGCGGGTCCCTGAGGTCCCCGTCGTAACTCGAGAAGACCTGCCGCAACTCGAGAATATCCAGGAGGTTCTCCCCTGCAGGCGAGATGAGGCCCATTTCCGCAGAGGCTTTTCGGGGCTAATCACACCTCACCTCTGGAACGTCGAAAGGGTCCTTCACACCCTTGGTGCAACTCAAGAAGTTCGCCGACATACCCGTCTCCAAACGAGACGAAACACGTGGGTCCCGCCCACATCCAGAGGAGCCCGGTTTCCGCCTCGTAGCCTGAGGTGACGGATCCTTTCCCTGCTTCGTCGGGAAAGAGTTCCCGGCGTTCCCGTCGCATCTCAAGGGGAGGCCCTCTCAACAGGAACGGCGATAGGAACTCCAGGGTCGTGCCACCATTCCAAGAGGCCCCCAGATGTCTCAGTCCATTCCAGAGGAACCTCTTTTCCCTTCACCGGCTCGTCTTTCACGCCGAGGATCGACTCACACCAAGTTGGCACTTGGCACAGCCCTGTGGGAAAGCCTCGTGGGAAAGCATCGAGGGAAAGCCTCGATGGAAAGCCTCGAGGGAAAGCCACAGATCCCTTAATCCACGTGACAGAAAGCGTGACCCTACTGTTGCATCTCGGGAGGGAAGCGCCCGTGCATGCCCCCACTCGAGACGAGGCCTAACTCCCCTGGGGAGACTCAGAGGCACCCCAAGATCCATGTCAATACTGGAAAGGATCCTCAGGTTCCGGCCCCTAATGCACACAAGGTCTTAGGCCCCAGCATCGATGGGAGAGGAATCCCGAGATGGACCCTAGCAACTCGCATGGGGACTGGCCCTTCCTGAGGCCACCAGAGCGGGTCCCTGAGGTCCCCGTCGTAACTCGAGAACACCTGCTGCAACTCGAGAATATCCAGGAGGTTCTCCCCTGCAGGCGAGATGAGGCCCATTTCCGCAGAGGTTTCTCGGGGCTAATCACACCTCACCTCTGGAACGTCGAAAGGGTCCTTCACACCCTTGATGCAACTCAAGAAGTTCCCCGACATACCCTTCTGCACTCGAGAGGAAACACGAGGGTCCCGCCCACATCCAGAGGAGCCCCGTTTCCGCCTCGTAGATCGAGGTGAGGGATACTTTCCCTGCTTCGTCGGGAAAGAGTTCCCGGCGTTCCCGTCGCATCTCAAGAGGAGGCCCTCTCAACAGGAACGGCGAGAGGAACTCCAGGGTCGTGCCACCATTCCAAGAGTCCCCCAGATGTCTCTGTCCATTCCGGAAGAACCTCTTTTCCCTTCACCTGCTCGTCTTTCACGCCGAGGATCGACTCACACCAATGTGGCACTTAGCACAGCCCTGTGGGAAAGCCTCGTGGGAAAGCCTCGAGGGAAAGCCTCGAGGGAAAGCCACAGATCCCTTGATCCACGTGACAGGAAGCGTGACCCTACTGCTGCAGCTCGGGAGGGAAGCGCACGTGCATGCCCCCACTCGAGACGAGGCCAGACTCTCCTGGGGAGACTCAGAGGCACCCCAAAATCCATGTCAACACTGGAGAGGAATCCTCAAGTTCCGGCCGGGCCTCCACACAAGGTCTTAGGCCCCGGCATCGACGGGAGAGGAATCCCGAGATGGCCCCTAGCAACTCGCATGGGGACTGGCCCTTCATGAAGCCACCAGAGCGGGTCCCTGAGGTCCCCGTCGTAACTCGAGAAGACCTGCCGCAACTCGAGAATATCCAGGAGGTTCTCCCCTGCAGGCGAGATGAGGCCCATTTCCGCAGAGGCTTCTCGGGGCTAATCACACGTCACCTCTGGAACGTCGAAAGGATCCTTCACACCCTTAGAGCAACTCAAGAAGTTCCCCGACATACCCGTCTCCACTCGAGAGGAAACACGAGGGTCCCGCCCACATCCAGAGGAGCCCCGTTTCCGCCTCGTAGCTCGAGGTGAGGGATCCTTTCCCTGCTTCGTCGGGAAAGAATTCCCGGCGTTCCCGTCGCATCTCAAGAGGAGGCCCTCTCAACAGGAAGGGCGAGAGGAACTCCAGTGTCGTGCCACCATTCCAAGAGGCCCCCAGATGTCTCAGTCCATTCCAGAGGAACCTCTTTTCCCTTCACCGGCTCGTCTTTCAGGCCGAGGATCGACTCACACCAATGTGGCACTTGGCACAGCCCTGTGAGAAAGCCTCGTGGGAAAGCCTCGAGGGAAAGCCTGGAGGGAAAGCCACAGATCCCTTAATTCACGTGACAGGAAGCGTGACCCTACTGCTGAAGTTCGGGAGGAAATCGCACGTGCATGGCACCACTCGAGACGAGGCCTGACTCCCCTGGGGAGACTCAGAGGCACCCCAAAATCCATGTCAACACTGGAGAGGAATCCTCAGGTTCCGGCCCCGACTCCACACAAGGTCTTAGGACCCGGCATCGACGGGAGAGGAATTCCGAGATGGCCCCTAGCAACTCACATGGGGACTGGCCCTTCCTGAGGCCACCAGAGCGGGTCCCTGAGGTCCCCGTCGTAACTCGAGAAGACCTGCCGCAACTCGAGAATATCCAGGAGGTTCTCCCCTGCACGCGAGATGAGGCCCATTTCCGCAGAGGCTTCTAGGGGCTAATCACACCTCACCTCTGGAACGTCAAAAGGGTCCTTCACACCCTTGGTGCAAGTTAAGAAGTTCCCCGACATACCCGTCTCCACTCGAGAGGAAACACGAGGGTCCCGCCCACATCCAGGGGAGCCCCGTTTCCGCCTCGTAGCTCGAGGTGAGGGATCCTTTCCCTGCTTCGTCGGGAAAGAATTCCCGTCGTTCCCGTCGCATCTCAAGAGGAGGCCCTCTCAACAGGAACGGCGAGAGGAACTCCAGGGTCGTGCCACCATTCCAAGAGGCCCCCAGATGTCTCAGTCCATTCCAGAGGAACCTCTTTTCCCTTCACCGGCTCGTCTTTCACGCCGAGGATCGACTCACACCAAGATGGCACTTGGCACAGCCCTGTGGGAAAGCCTCGTGGGAAAGCATCGAGGGAAAGCCTCGAGGGAAAGCCTCGAGGGAAAGCCACAGATCCCTTAATACACGTGACAGGAAGCTTGACCCTACTGCCGCAGCTCGGGAGGGAAGCGCACGTGCATGCCCCCACTCGAGACGAGGCCTGACTCCCCTGGGGACACTCGGAGGCACCCCAAAATCCATGTCAACACTGGAGAGGAATGCTCAGGTTCCGGCCCCGACACCACACAAGGGCTTAGGCCCCGGCATCGACGGGAGAGGAATCCCGAGATGGCCCCTAGCAACTCGCATGGGGTCTGGCCGTTCCTGAGGCCACCAGAGCGGGTCCCTGAGGTCCCCGTCGTAACTCGAGAAGACCTGCCGCAACTCGAGAATATCCAGGAGGTTCTCCCCTGCAGGCGAGATGAGGCCCATTTCCGCAGAGGCTTTTCGGGGCTAATCACACCTCACCTCTGGAACGTCGAAAGGGTCCTTCACACCCTTGGTGCAACTCAAGAAGTTCGCCGACATACCCGTCTCCAAACGAGACGAAACACGTGGGTCCCGCCCACATCCAGAGGAGCCCGGTTTCCGCCTCGTAGCCTGAGGTGACGGATCCTTTCCCTGCTTCGTCGGGAAAGAGTTCCCGGCGTTCCCGTCGCATCTCAAGGGGAGGCCCTCTCAACAGGAACGGCGATAGGAACTCCAGGGTCGTGCCACCATTCCAAGAGGCCCCCAGATGTCTCAGTCCATTCCAGAGGAACCTCTTTTCCCTTCACCGGCTCGTCTTTCACGCCGAGGATCGACTCACACCAAGTTGGCACTTGGCACAGCCCTGTGGGAAAGCCTCGTGGGAAAGCATCGAGGGAAAGCCTCGATGGAAAGCCTCGAGGGAAAGCCACAGATCCCTTAATCCACGTGACAGAATGCGTGACCCTACTGTTGCATCTCGGGAGGGAAGCGCCCGTGCATGCCCCCACTCGAGACGAGGCCTAACTCCCCTGGGGAGACTCAGAGGCACCCCAAGATCCATGTCAATACTGGAAAGGATCCTCAGGTTCCGGCCCCTAATGCACACAAGGTCTTAGGCCCCAGCATCGATGGGAGAGGAATCCCGAGATGGACCCTAGCAACTCGCATGGGGACTGGCCCTTCCTGAGGCCACCAGAGCGGGTCCCTGAGGTCCCCGTCGTAACTCGAGAACACCTGCCGCAACTCGAGAATATCCAGGAGGTTCTCCCCTGCAGGCGAGATGAGGCCCATTTCCGCAGAGGCTTCTCGGGGCTAATCACACCTCACCTCTGGAACGTCGAAAGGGTCCTTCACACCCTTGATGCAACTCAAGAAGTTCCCCGACATACCCTTCTGCACTCGAGAGGAAACACGAGGGTTCCGCCCACATCCAGAGGAGCCCCGTTTCCGCCTCGTAGATCGAGGTGAGGGATACTTTCCCTGCTTCGTCGGGAAAGAGTTCCCGGCGTTCCCGTCGCATCTCAAGAGGAGGCCCTCTCAACAGGAACGGCGAGAGGAACTCCAGGGTCGTGCCACCATTCCAAGAGTCCCCCAGATGTCTCTGTCCATTCCGGAAGAACCTCTTTTCCCTTCACCTGCTCGTCTTTCACGCCGAGGATCGACTCACACCAATGTGGCACTTAGCACAGCCCTGTGGGAAAGCCTCGTGGGAAAGCCTCGAGGGAAAGCCTCGAGGGAAAGCCACAGATCCCTTGATCCACGTGACAGGAAGCGTGACCCTACTGCTGCAGCTCGGGAGGGAAGCGCACGTGCATGCCCCCACTCGAGACGAGGCCTGACTCCCCTGGGGAGACTCAGAAGCACCCCAAGATCCATGGCAACACTGGAGAGGAATCCTCAGGTTCAGGCCCCGACTCCACACAAGGACTGAGGCCCCGGCATGGACGGGAGAGGAATCCCGAGAGGTCCCCTAGCAACTCGCATGGGGACTGGCCCTTCCTGAGGCCACCAGAGCGGGTCCCTGAGGTCCCCGTCGTAACTCGAGAAGACCTGCCGCAACTCGAGAATATCCAGGAGGTTCTCCCCTACAGGCGAGATGAGGCCCATTTCCGCAGAGGTTTCTCAGGGCTAATCACACCTCACCTCTGGAACGTCGAAAGGGTCCTTCACACCCTTGGTGCAACTCAAGAAGTTCCCCGACAGACCCTTCTCCACTCGAGAGGAAACACGATGGTCCCGCCCACATCCAGAGGAGCCCCGTTTGCGCCTCGTAGTTCGAGGTGAGGGATCCTTTCCCTGCTTCGTCGGGAAAGAATTCCCGGCGTTCCTGTCGCATCTCAAGGGGAGTCCCTCTCAACAGAAACGGCGAGAGGAACTCCAGGGTCGTGCCACCATTCCCAGAGTCCCCCAGATATCTCAGTCCATTCCAGAGGAACCTCTTTTACCTTCACCGGCTTGTCTTTCACGCCGAGGTCGACGCACACTAAGGTGGCACTTGGCACAGCCCTGTGGGAAAGCCTCGTGGGAAAGCCTCGTGGGAAAGCCTCGAGGGACAGCCTCGAGGGAAAGCCTCAGATCCCTTGATCCACGTGACAGGAAGCGTGACCCTACTGCTGCAGCTCGGGAGGGAAGCACTCGTGCATGCCCCCACTCAAGACGAGGCCTGACTCCCCTGGGGAGACACAGAGGCACCCCAAGATCCATGTCAACACTGGAGAGGAATGCTCAGGTTCCGGCCCCGACTCCACACAAGGTCTTAGGCCCCGGCATCGGCGGGAGAAGTATCCCGACATGGACCCTAGCAACTCGCATGGGGACTGGCCCTTCCTGAGGCCAACAGAGCGGGTCCCTGAGATCCCCATCGTAACTCGAGAAGACCTGCCGCAACTCGAGAATATCCAGGAGGTTCTTTCCTCCAGGCGAGATGAGGCCCATTTCCGCAGAGGCTTCTCGGGGCTAATCACACCTCACCTCTGGAACGTCGAAAGGGTCCTTCACACCCTTGGTGCAACTCAAGAAGTTCCCCGACATACCCGTCTCCACTCGAGAGGAAACACGAGGGTCCCGCCCACATCCAGAGGAACCCCGTTTCCGCCTCATAGCTCGAGGTGAGGGATCCTTTCCCTGCTTCGTCGGGGAAGAGTTCCCGGTGTTCCCGTCGCATCTCAAGAGGAGGCCCTCTCAACAGGAACGGCGAGAGGAACTACAGGGTCGTGCCACCATTCCAAGAGTACCCCAGATGTCTCAGTCCATTCCAGAGGAACCTCTTTTCCCTTCACCTGATCGTCTTTCACGCCGAGGATCGACTCACAACAAGGTGGCACTTGGCACAGCCCTGTGGGTAAGCCTCGTGGGAAAGCCTCGAGGGAAAGCTTCGAGGGAAAGCCACAGAACCCTTGATCCACGTGACAGGAAGCGTGACCCTACTGCTGCAGCTCGGGAGGAAAGCGCACTTCCATGCCCTCACTCGAGACGAAACCTGACTCCCCTGGGGAGACTCAGAGGCACCCCAAGATCCATGACAACACTGGAGAGGAATGCTCAGTTTCCGGCCCCGACTCCCCACAAGGTCTTAGGCCCTGGCATCGACAGGAGAGGAATCCCGAGATGGCCCCTAGCACCTCGCATGGGGACTGGCCCTTCTTGAGGCCACCAGAGCGGGTCCCTGAGGTCCCCGACGTAACTCGAGAAGACCTGCCGCAACTCGAGAATATCCAGGAGGTTCTCCCCGGCACGCGAGATGAGGCCCATTTCCGCAGAGGCTTCTCGGGGCTAATCACGCCTCACCTCTGGAACGTCAAAAGGGTCCTTCACACCCTTGGTGCAAGTTAAGAAGTTCCCCGACATACCCGTCTCCACTCGAGGGGAAACACGAGGGTCCCGCCCACATCCAGAGGAGCCCCGTTTCCGCCTCGTAGCTCGAGGTGAGGGATCCTTTCCCTGCTTCGTCGGGAAAGAATTCCCGGCGTTCCCGTCGCATGTCAAGAGGAGGCCCTCTCAACAGGAACGGCGAGAGGAACTCCAGGGTCGTGCCACCATTCCAAGAGGCCCCCAGATGTCTCAGTCCATTCCAGAGGAACCTCTTTTCCCTTCACCGGCTCGTCTTTCACGCCGAGGATCGACTCACACCAAGATGGCACTTGGCACAGCCCTGTGGGAAAGCCTCGTGGGAAAGCATCGAGGGAAAGCCTCGAGGGAAAGCTTCGAGGGAAAGCCACAGATCCCTTAATCCACGTGACAGGAAGCTTGACCCTACTGCTGCAGCTCGGGAGGGAAGCGCACGTGCATGCCCCCACTCGAGACGAGGCCTGACTCCCCTGGGGACACTCGGAGGCACCCCAAAATCCATGTCAACACTGGAGAGGAATCCTCAGATTCCGGGCCCGACACCACACAAGGTCTTAGGCCCCGGCATCGAAGGGAGAGGAATCCCGAGATGGCCCCTAGCAACTCGCATGGGGACTGGCCCTTCCTGAGGCCACCAGAGCGGGTCCCTGAGGCCCCGTCGTAACTCGAGAAGACCTGCCGCAACTCGAGAATATCCAGGAGGTTCTCCCCTGCAGGCGAGATGAGGCCCATTTCCGCAGAGGCTTCTCGGGGCTAATCACACCTCACCTCTGGAACGTCGAAAGGGTCCTTCACACCCTTGGTACAAGTCAAGAAGTTCCCCGACATACCCGTCTCCACTCGAGAGGAATCACGAGGGTCCCGCCCACATCCAGAGGAGCCCCGTTTCCGCCTCGTAGCTCGAGGTGACGGATCCTTTCCCTGCTTCGTCGGGAAAGAATTCCCGGCGTTCCCGTCGCATCTCAAGAGGAGGCCCTCTCAACAGGAACGGCGAGAGGAACTCCAGGGTCGTGCCACCATTCCAAGAGGCCCCCAGATGTCTCAGTCCATTCCAGAGGAACCTCTTTTCCCTTCACCGGCTCGTCTTTCACGCCGAGGATCGACTCACACCAAGGTGGCACTTGGCATAGCCCTTTTGGAAAGCCTCGTGGGAAAGCATCGAGGGAAAGCCTCGAGGGAAAGCCACAGATCCCTTGATCCACGTGACAGGAAGTCTGACCCTACAGCTGCAGCTCGGGAGGGAAGCGCACGTGCATGCCCCCACTCGAGACGAGGTCTGTCTCCCCTGTGGAGACTCAGAGGCACCCCAAAATCCATGTCAACACTGGAAAGGAATCCTCAGGTTCCGGCCCCGACTCCACACAAGGTCTTAGGCCCCGGCATCGACGGGAGAGGAATCCCGAGATGGCCCCTAGCAACTCGCATGGGGACTGGCCCTTCATGAAGCCACCAGAGCGGGTCCCTGAGGTCCCCGTCGTAACTCGAGAAGACCTGCTGCAACTCGAGAATATCCAGGAGGTTCTCCCCTGCAGGCGAGATGAGGCCCATTTCCGCAGAGGCTTCTCGGGGCTAATCACACGTCACCTCTGGAACGTCGAAAGGATCCTTCACACCCTTAGAGCAACTCAAGAAGTTCCCCGACATACCCGTCTCCACTCGAGAGGAAACACGAGGGTCCCGCCCACATCCAGAGGAGCCCCGTTTCCGCCTCGTAGCTCGAGGTGAGGGATCCTTTCCCTGCTTCGTCGGGAAAGAATTCCCGGCGTTCCCGTCGCATCTCAAGAGGAGGCCCTCTCAACAGGAAGGGCGAGAGGAACTCCAGTGTCGTGCCACCATTCCAAGAGGCCCCCAGATGTCTCAGTCCATTCCAGAGGAACCTCTTTTCCCTTCACCGGCTCGTCTTTCAGGCCGAGGATCGACTCACACCAAGGTGGCACTTGGCACAGCCCTGTGGGAAAGCCTCGTGGGAAAGCCTCGAGGGAAAGCCTGGAGGGAAAGCCACAGATCCCTTAATTCACGTGACAGGAAGCGTGACCCTACTGCTGAAGTTCGGGAGGAAATCGCACGTGCATGGCACCACTCGAGACGAGGCCTGACTCCCCTGGGGAGACTCAGAGGCACCCCAAAATCCATGTCAACACTGGAGAGGAATCCTCAGGTTCCGGCCCCGACTCCACACAAGGTCTTAGGACCCGGCATCGACGGGAGAGGAATTCCGAGATGGCCCCTAGCAACTCACATGGGGACTGGCCCTTCCTGAGGCCACCAGAGCGGGTCCCTGAGGTCTCCGTCGTAACTCGAGAAGACCTGCCGCAACTCGAGAATATCCAGGAGGTTCTCCCTGCACGCGAGATGAGGCCCATTTCCGCAGAGGCTTCTAGGGGCTAATCACACCTCACCTCTGGAACGTCGAAAGGGTCTTCACACCCTTGGTGCAACACAGGAAGTTCCCTACATACCCTTCTCCACTCGAGAGGAAACACGAGGGTCCCGCCGACATCCAGAGGAGCCCCGTTTCCGCCTCGTAGCTCGAGGTGAGGGATCCTTTCCCTGCTACGTTGGGAAAGAGTTCCCGGCGTTCCCGTCGCATCTCAAGAGGAGGCCCTCTCAACAGGAAAGGCGAGAGGAACTCCAGGGTCGTGCCACCATTCCAAGAGTCCCCCAGATGTCTCTGTCCATTCCAGAGGAACCTCTTTTCCCTTCACCGGCTCGTCTTTCACGCCGAGGATCGACTCACACCAAGGTGGCACTGGGCACAGCCC
The DNA here is from genome assembly GCF_023091745.1 of Budorcas taxicolor. NCBI lineage: Eukaryota > Metazoa > Chordata > Mammalia > Artiodactyla > Bovidae > Budorcas > Budorcas taxicolor. Next base: position 725,144 of record NW_026291768.1, read on the forward strand.
TGTGGGAAAGCCTCGTGGGAAAGCCTCGAGGGAAAGCCTCGAGGGAAAGCCTCAGATCCCTTGATCCACGTGACAGGAGGCGTGACCCTACTGCTGGAGCTCGGGGGAAAGCGCACGTGCATGCCCCCACACGAGACGAGGCCTGACTCCCCTGGGGAGACACAGAGGCACCCCAAAATCCATGTCAACATTGGAGAGGAATCCTCAGGTTCCGGCCCCGACTCCACACAAGGTCTGAGGCCCTGGCATCGATGGGAGAGGAATCCCGAGGTGGTCCCTAGCAACTCGCATGGGGACTGGCCCTTCCTGAGGCCACCATAGCCGGTCCCTGAGGTCCCCGTCGTAACTCGAGAAGACCTGCCGCAACTCGAGAATATACAGGAGGTTCTCCCCTGCAGGCGAGATGAGGCCCATTTCCGCAGAGGCTTCTCGGGGATAATCACACCTCACCTCTTGAATGTCGAAATGGTCCTTCACACCCTTGGTGCAACTCAAGAAGTTCCCCGACATACCCTTCTCCACTCGAGAGGAAACACGAGGGTCCCGCCCACATCCAGAGGAGCCCCGTTTCCGCCTCGTAGCTCGAGGTGAGGGATCCTTTCCCTGCTTCGTCAGGAAAGAATTCCCGGCGTTCCCGTCGCACCTCAACAGGAGGACCTCTGAACAGGAACGGCGAGAGGAACTCCAGTGTCGTGCCACCATTCCAAGAGTCCCCCAGATGTCTCAGTCCATTCCAGAGGAACCTGTTTTCCCGTCACCGGCTCGTCTTTCACGCCGAGGATCGACTCACACCAAGGTCGCACTTGGTACAGCCCTGTGGCAAAGACTCGTGGGAGAGCCTCTAGGGAAAGCCTTGAGGGAAAGCCACAGATCCCTTGATCCACGTGACAGGAAGCGTGACCCTACTGCTGCAGCTCGGGAGGGAAGCTCACGTGCATGCCCCCACTCAAGGCGAGGCCTGACTCCCCTGGGGAGACTCAGAGGCACCCCAAGATCCATGTCAACACTGGAGAGAAATGCTCAGGTTCCGGCCCCGACTCCACACAAGGTCTTAGGCCCCGGCATCGACGGGAGAGGAATCCCGAGATGGCCCCTAGCAACTCGCATGGGGACTGGACCTTCCTGAGGCCACCAGAGCGGGTCCCTGAGGCACCCGTTGTAACTCGAGAAGACCTGCCGCAACTAGAGAATATCCAGGAGGTTCTCCCCTGCAGGCGAGATGACGCCCATTTCCGCAGAGGCTTCTCGGGGCTAATCACACCTCACCTCTGGAACGTCGAAAGGGTCCTTCACACCCTTGGTGCAACTCAAGAAGTTCCCCGACATACCCGTCTCCACTCGAGAGGAAACACGAGGGTCCCGCCCACATCCAGAGGAGCCCCGTTTCTGCCTCGTAGCTCGAGGTGAGGGATCCTTTCCCTGCTTCGTCGGGAAAGAATTCCCGGCGTTCCCGTCACATCTCAAGAGGAGGCCCTCTCAACAGGAACGGCGAGAGGAACTCCAGGGTCGTGCCACCATTCCAAGAGTCCCCCAGATATCTCAGTCCATTCCAGAGGAACCTCTTTTCCCTTCACCGGCACGTCTTTCACGCCGAGGATCGACTCACACCAAGGTGGCACTCGGCACAGCCCTGTGGGAAAGCCTCGTGGGAAATCCTCGAGAGAAAGCCTCGAAGGAAAGCCACAGATCTCCTGATCCACGTGACAGGAAGCGTGACCCTACTGCTGCAGCTCGGGAGGGAAGCGCACGTGCATGCCCCCACTCGAGACGAGGCCTGACTCCCCTGCGGAGACTCAGAGGCACCCCAAAATCCATGTCAACACTGGAGAGGTATCCTCAGGTTCCGACCCCGACTCCACACAAGGTCTTAGGCCCCTGCATCGACGGGAGAGGAATCCCGAGATGGCCCCTAGCAACTCACATGGGGACTGGCCCTTCCTGAGGCCACCAGAGCGGGTCCCTGAGGTCCCCGTCGTAACTCGAGAAGACCTGCCGCAACTCGAGAATATCCAGGAGGTTCTCCCCTGCAGGCGAGATGAGGCCCATTTCCGCAGAGGCTTCTCGGGGCTAATCACACCTCACCTCTGGAACGTCGAAAGGGTCTTTCCCACCCTTGGTGCAACTCAAGAATTTCCCCGACATACCGGTCTCCACTCGAGAGGAAACACGAGGGTCCCGCCCACATCCAGAGGAGCCCCGTTTCCGCCTGGTAGCTCGAGGTGAGGCATCCTTTCCCTGCTTCGTCGCGAAAGAATTCCCGGCGTTCCCGTCGCATCTCAAGAGGATGCCCTCTCAACAGGAACGGCGAGAGGAACTCCAGGGTCCTGCAACCATTCCAAGAGTCCCCCAGATGTCTCAGTCCATTCCAGAGGAACCTCTTTTCGCTTCACCTGCTCGTCTTTCACGCCGAGAATCGACTCACACCAAGGTGGCACTTGGCACAGCCCTGTGGGAAAGCCTCGTGGGAAAGCCTCGAGGGAAAGCCTCGAGGGAAAGGCACAGATCCCTTGATCCACGTGACAGGAATCGTGACCCTACTGCTGCAGCTCGGGTGGAAAACGCACTTCCATGCCCCCACTCGAGACGAATCCTGACTCCCCTGGGGAGACTCAGAGGCACCCCAAGATCCATGACAACACTGGAGAGGAATGCTCAGTTTCCGGCCCCGACTCCACACAAGGTCTTAGGCCCTGGCATCGACGGGAGAGGAATCCCGAGATGGCCCCTCGCAACTCTCATGGGGACTGGCCCTTCTTGAGGCCACCAGAGCGGGTCCCTGTGGTCCCCGACGTAACTCGAGAAGACCTGCCCCAACTCGAGAATATCCAGGAGGTTCTCCCCTCCAGGCGAGATGAGGCCCATTTCCGCAGAGGCTTCTCGGGGCTAATCACACCTCAACTCTGGAACGTCGAAAGGGTCCTTCACACCCTTGGTGCAACTCAAGAAGTTCCCTACATACCCTTCTCCACTCGAGAGGAAACACGAGGGTCCCGCCCACATCCAGAGGAGCCCCGTTTCCGCCTCGTAGCTCGAGGTGAGGGATCCTTTCCCTGCTACTTCGGGAAAGAATTCCCGGCGTTCCCGTCGCATCTCAAGAGGAGGCCCTCTGAACAGGAACGGCGAGAGGAACTCCAGGGTCGTGCCACCATTCCAAGAGTCCCCCAGATGTCTCTGTCCATTCCAGAAGAACCTCTTTTCCCTTCACCGGCTCGTCTTTCACGCCGAGGATCGACTCACACTAAGGTGGCACTTGGCACAGCCCTGTGGGAAAGCCTCGTGGGAAAGCCTCGAGGGAAAGCCTCGAGGGAAAGCCACAGATCCCTTGATCCACGTGACAGGAAGCGTGACCCTACTGCTGCAGCTCGGGAGGAAAGCGCATGTGCATGTCCCCACTCGAGACGAGGCCTGAGTCCCCTGGGGAGACTCAGAGGCACCCCAAAATCCATGTGAACACTGGAGAGGAATCCTCAGGTTCCGGCCCCGACTCCACACAAGGTCTTAGGCCCCGGCATCGACGGGAGAGGAATCCCGAGATGTCCCCTTGCAACTCGCATGGGGACTGGCCCTTCCTAAGGCCACCAGAGCGGGTCCCTGAGGTCCCCATCGTAACTCGAGAAGGACTGCCCCAACTCGAGAATATCCAGGAGGTTCTCCCCTGCAGGCGAGATGAGGCCCATTTCCGCAGAGGCTTCTCGGGGCTAATCACACCTCACCTCTGGAACGTCGAAAGGGTCTTCACACCCTTGGTGCAACACAAGAAGTTCCCTACATACCCTTCTCCACTCGAGAGGAAACAGGAGGGTCCCGCCGACATCCAGAGGAGCCCCGTTTCCGCCTCGTAGCTCGAGGTGAGGGATCCTTTCCCTGCTACGTTGGGAAAGAGTTCCCGGCGTTCCCGTCGCATCTCAAGAGGAGGCCCTCTCAACAGGAACGGCGAGAGGAACTCCAGGGTCGTGCCACCATTCCAAGAGTCCCCCAGATGTCTCTGTCCATTCCAGAGGAACCTCTTTTCCCTTCACCGGCTCGTCTTTCACGCCGAGGATCGACTCACACCAAGGTGGCACTTGGCACAGCCCTGTGGGAAAGCCTCGTGGGAAAGCCTCGAGGGTAAGCCTCGAGGGAAAGCCTCAGATCCCTTGATCCACGTGACAGGAGGCGTGACCCTACTGCTGGAGCTCGGGGGAAAGCGCACGTGTATGCCCCCACACGAGAGGAGGCCTGACTCCCCTGGGGAGACACAGAGGCACCCCAAAATCCATGTCAACACTGGAGAGGAATCCTCAGGTTCCGGCCCCGACTCCACACAAGGTCTTAGGCCCCGGCATCGATGGGAGAGGAATCCCGAGATGGCCCCTAGCAACTCGCATGGGGACTGGCCCTTCCTGAGGCCACCATAGCCGGTCCCTGAGGTCCCCGTCGTAACTCGAGAAGACCTGCCGCAACTCGAGAATATACAGGAGGTTCTCCCCTGCAGGCGAGATGAGGCCCATTTCCGCAGAGGCTTCTCGGGGCTAATCACACCTCACCTCTTGAATGTCGAAATGGTCCTTCACACCCTTGGTGCAACTCAAGAAGTTCCCCGACATACCCTTCTCCACTCGAGAGGAAACACGAGGGTCCCGCCCACATCCAGAGGAGCCCCGTTTCCGCCTCGTAGCTCGAGGTGAGGGATCCTTTCCCTGCTTCGTCAGGAAAGAATTCCCGGCGTTCCCGTCGCACCTCAACAGGAGGACCTCTGAACAGGAACGGCGAGAGGAACTCCAGTGTCGTGCCACCATTCCAAGAGTCCCCCAGATGTCTCAGTCCATTCCAGAGGAACCTCTTTTCCCTTCACCGGCTCGTCTTTCACGCCGAGGATCGACTCACACCAAGGTCGCACTTGGTACAGCCCTGTGGCAAAGACTCGTGGGACAGCCTCGAGGGAAAGCCTTGAGAGAAAGACACAGATCCCTTGATCCACGTGACAGGAAGCGTGACACTACTGCTGCAGCTCGGGAGGAAAGCGCACGTGCATGCCCCCACTCGAGACGAGGCCTGACTCCCATGGGGAGACTCAGAAGCACCCCAAGATCGATGGCAACACTGGAGAGGAATCCTCAGGTTCCGGCCCCGACTCCACACAAGGACTTAGGCCCCGGCATGGACGGGAGAGGAATCCCGAGAGGTCCCCTAGCAACTCGCATGGGGACTGGCCTTTCCTGAGGCCACCAGAGCGGGTCCCTGAGGTCCCCGTCGTAACTCGAGAAGACCTGCCGCAACTCGAGAAAATCCAGGAGGTTCTCCCCTCCAGGCGAGATGAGGCCCATTTCCGCTGAGGCGTCTCGAGGCTGATCACACCTCACCTCTGGAACTTCGAAAGGGTCCTTCACACCCTTGGTGCAAATCCAGAAGTTCCCCGACATACCCGTCTCCACTCGAGAGGAATCACGAGGGTCCTGCCCACATCCAGAGGAGCCCCGTTTCCGCCTCGTAGCTCGAGATGAGGGATCCTTTCCCTGCTTCGTCGGGAAAGAGTTCCCGGCGTTCCCGTCGCATCTCAAGAGGAGGCCCTCTCAACAGGAACGGCGAGAGGAACTCCAGGGTCGTGCCACCATTCCAAGAGTCCCCCAGATGTCTCAGTCCATTCCAGAGGAACCTCTTTTCCCTTCACGGGCTCGTCTTTCACGCCGAGGATCGACTCACACCAAGGTGGCACGTGGCACAGCCCTGTGGGAAAGCCTCGTGGGAAAGCCTCGAGGGACAGCCTCGAGGGAAAGCCACAGATCCCTTGATCCACGTGACAGGAAGCGTGACACTACTGCTGCAGCTCGGGAGGAAAGCGAACGTGCATGCCCCCACTCGAGACGAGGCCTGACTCCCCTGGGGAGACTCAGAAGCACCCCAAGATCCATGGCAACACTGGAGAGGAATCCTCAGGTTCCGGCCCCGACTCCACACAAGGACTGAGGCCCCGGCATGGACGGGAGAGGAATCCCCAGAGGTCCCCTAGCAACTCGCATGGGGACTGGCCTTTCCTGAGGCCACCAGAGCGGGTCCCTGAGGTCCCCGTCGTAACTCGAGAAGACCTGCCGCAACTCGAGAAAATCCGGGAGGTTCTCCCCTCCAGGCGAGATGAGGCCCATTTCCGCTGAGTCGTCTCGAGGCTGATCACACCTCACCTCTGGAACTTCGAAAGGCTCCTTCACACCCTTGGTGCAAATCAAGAAGTTCCCCGCCCTAGCCGTCTCCACTCGAGAGGAATCACGAGGGTCCCACCCACATCCAGAGGAGCCCCGGTTCCGCCTCGTAGCTCGAGATGAGGGATCCTTTCCCTGCTTCGTCGGGAAAGAGTTCCCGGCCTTCCCGTCGCATCTCAAGAGGACGCCCTCTCAACAGGAACGGCGAGAGGAACTCCAGGGTCGTGCCACCATTCCAAGAGTCCCCCAGATGTCTCAGTCCATTCCAGAGGAACCTCTTTTCCCTTCACCGGCTCGTCTTTCACGCCGAGGATCGACTCACACCAAGGTGGCACGTGGCACAGCCCTGTGGGAAAGCCTCGTGGGAAAGCCTCGAGGGACAGCCTCGAGGGAAAGCCACAGATCCCTTGATCCACGTGACAGGAAGCGTGACACTACTGCTGCAGCTCGGGAGGAAAGCGCACGTGCATGCCCCCACTCGAGACGAGGCCTGACTCCCATGGGGAGACTCAGAAGCACCCCAAGATCGATGGCAACACTGGAGAGGAATCCTCAGGTTCCTGCCCCGACTCCACACAAGGACTGAGGCCCCGGCATGGACGGGAGAGGAATCCCGAGAGGTCCCCTAGCAACTCGCATGGGGACTGGCCCTTCCTGAGGCCACCATAGCCGGTCCCTGAGGTCCCCGTCGTAACTCGAGAAGACCTGCCACAACTCGAGAATATACAGGAGGTTCTCCCCTGCAGGCGAGATGAGGCCCATTTCCGCAGAGGCTTCTCGGGGCTAATCACACCTCACCTCTTGAATGTCGAAATGGTCCTTCACACCCTTGGTGCAACTCAAGAAGTTCCCCGACATACCCTTCTCCACTCGAGAGGAAACACGAGGGTCCCGCCCACATCCAGAGGAGCCCCGTTTCCGCCTCGTAGCTCGAGGTGAAGGATCCTTTCCCTGCTACGTCGGGAAAGAATTCCCGGCGTTCCCGTCGCATCTCAAGAGGAGGCCCTCTGAACAGGAACGGCGAGAGGAACTCCAGGGTCGTGCCACCATTCCAAGAGTCCCCCAGATGTCTCTGTCCATTCCAGAAGAACCTCTTTTCCCTTCACCGGCTCGTCTTTCACGCCGAGGATCGACTCACACTAAGGTGGCACTTGGCACAGCCCTGTGGGAAAGCCTCGTGTGAAAGCCTCGAGGGAAAGCCTCGAGGGAAAGCCACAGATCCCTTGATCCACGTGACAGGAAGCGTGACCCTACTGCTGCAGCTCGGGAGGAAAGCGCATGTGCATGTCCCCACTCGAGACGAGGCCTGAGTCCCCTGGGGAGACTCAGAGGCACCCCAAAATCCATGTGAACACTGGAGAGGAATCCTCAGGTTCCGGCCCCGACTCCACACAAGGTCTTAGGCCCCGGCATCGACGGGAGAGGAATCCCGAGAGGTCCCCTAGCAACTCGCATGGGGACTGGCCCTTCCTAAGGCCACCAGAGCGGGTCCCTGAGTTCCCCATCGTAACTCGAGAAGGACTGCCCCAACTCGAGAATATCCAGGAGGTTCTCCCCTGCAGGCGAGATGAGGCCCATTTCCGCAGAGGCTTCTCGGGGCTAATCACACCTCACCTCTGGAACGTCGAAAGGGTCCTTCACACCCTTGATGCAACTCAAGAAGTTCCCCGACATACCCTTCTGCACTCGAGAGGAAACACGAGGGTCCCGCCCACATCCAGAGGAGCCCCGTTTCCGCCTCGTAGATCGAGGTGAGGGATACTTTCCCTGCTTCGTCGGGAAAGAGTTCCCGGCGTTCCCGTCGCATCTCAAGAGGAGGCCCTCTCAACAGGAACGGCGAGAGGAATTCCAGGGTCGTGCCACCATTCCAAGAGTCCCCCAGATGTCTCAGTCCATTCCAGAGGAACCTCTTTTCCCTTCACCGGCTCGTCTTTCACGCCGAGGATCGACTCACACCAAGGTGGCACGTGGCACAGCCCTGTGGGAAAGCCTCGTGGGAAAGCCTCGAGGGACAGCCTCGAGGGAAAGCCACAGATCCCTTGATCCACGTGACAGGAAGCGTGACACTACTGCTGCAGCTCGGGAGGAAAGCGCACGTGCATGCCCCCACTCGAGACGAGGCCTGACTCCCCTGGGGAGACTCAGAAGCACCCCAAGATCCATGGCAACACTGGAGAGGAATCCTCAGGTTCCGGCCCCGACTCCACACAAGGACTGAGACCCCGGCATGGACGGGAGAGGAATCCCGAGAGGTCCCCTAGCAACTCGCATGGGGACTGGCCTTTCCTGAGGCCACCAGAGCGGGTCGCTGAGGTCCCCGTCGTAACTCGAGAAGACCTGCCGCAACTCGAGAAAATCCAGGAGGTTCTCCCCTCCAGGCGAGATGAGGCCCATTTCCGCTGAGGCGTCTCGAGGCTGATCACACCTCACCTCTGGACCTTCGAAAGGGTCCTTCACACCCTTGGTGCAAATCAAGAAGTTCCCCGACCAAGCCGTCTCCACTCGAGAGGATTCACGTGGGTCCCGCCCACATCCAGAGGAGCCCCGTTTCCGCCTCGTAGCTCGAGATGAGGGATCCTTTCCCTGCTTCGTCGGGAAAGAGTTCCCGGCCTTCCCGTCGCATCTCAAGAGGAAGCCCTCTCAACAGGAACGGCGAGAGGAACTCCAGGGTCGTGCCACCATTCCAAGAGTCCCCCAGATGTCTCAGTCCATTCCAGAGGAACCTCTTTTCCCTTCACCGGCTCGTCTTTCACGCCGAGGATCGACTCACACCAAGGTGGCACGTGGCACAGCCCTGTGGGAAAGCCTCGTGGGAAAGCCTCGAGGGACAGCCTCGAGGGAAAGCCACAGATCCCTTGATCCACGTGACAGGAAGCGTGACACTACTGCTGCAGCTCGGGAGGAAAGCGCACGTGCATGCCCCCACTCGAGACGAGGCCTGACTCCCCTGGGGAGACTCAGAAGCACCCCAAGATCCATGGAAACACTGGAGAGGAATCCTCAGGTTCCGGCCCCGACTCCACACAAGGACTGAGGCCCCGGCATGGACGGGAGAGGAATCCCGAGAGGTCCCCTAGCAACTCGCATGGGGACTGGCCTTTCCTGAGGCCACCAGAGCGGGTCCCTGAGGTCCCCGTCGTAACTCGAGAAGACCTGCCGCAACTCGAGAAAATCCGGGAGGTTCTCCCCTCCAGGCGAGATGAGGCCCATTTCCGCTGAGTCATCTCGAGGCTGATCACACCTCACCTCTGGAACTTCGAAAGGCTCCTTCACACCCTTGGTGCAAATCAAGAAGTTCCCCGACATAGCCGTCTCCACTCGAGAGGAATCACGAGGGTCCCACCCACATCCAGAGGAGCCCCGGTTCCGCCTCGTAGCTCGAGATGAGGGATCCTTTCCCTGCTTCGTCGGGAAAGTTCCCGGCCTTCCCGTCGCATCTCAAGAGGACGCCCTCTCAACAGGAACGGCGAGAGGAACTCCAGGGTCGTGCCACCATTCCAAGAGTCCCCCAGATGTCTCAGTCCATTCCAGAGGAACCTCTTTTCCCTTCACCGGCTCGTCTTTCACGCCGAGGATCGACTCACACCAAGGTGGCACGTGGCACAGCCCTGTGGGAAAGCCTCGTGGGAAAGCCTCGAGGGACAGCCTCGAGGGAAAGCCACAGATCCCTTGATCCACGTGACAGGAAGCGTGACACTACTGCTGCAGCTCGGGAGGAAAGCGCACGTGCATGCCCCCACTCGAGACGAGGCCTGACTCCCATGGGGAGACTCAGAAGCACCCCAAGATCGATGGCAACACTGGAGAGGAATCCTCAGGTTCCGGCCCCGACTCCACACAAGGACTTAGGCCCCGGCATGGACGGGAGAGGAATCACGAGAGGTCCCCTAGCAACTCGCATGGGGACTGGCCTTTCCTGAGGCCACCAGAGCGGGTCCCTGAGGTCCCAGTCGTAACTCGAGAAGACCTGCCGCAACTCGAGAAAATCCAGGAGGTTCTCCCCTCCAGGCGAGATGAGGCCCATTTCCGCTGAGGCGTCTCGAGGCTGATCACACCTCACCTCTGGAACTTCGAAAGGGTCCTTCACACCCTTGGTGCAAATCCAGAAGTTCCCCGACATACCCGTCTCCACTCGAGAGGAATCACGAGGGTCCTGCCCACATCCAGAGGAGCCCCGTTTCCGCCTCGTAGCTCGAGATGAGGGATCCTTTCCCTGCTTCGTCGGGAAAGAGTTCCCGGCGTTCCCGTCGCATCTCAAGAGGAGGCCCTCTCAACAGGAACGGCGAGAGGAACTCCAGGGTCGTGCCACCATTCCAAGAGTCCCCCAGATGTCTCAGTCCATTCCAGAGGAACCTCTTTTCCCTTCACGGGCTCGTCTTTCACGCCGAGGATCGACTCACACCAAGGTGGCACGTGGCACAGCCCTGTGGGAAAGCCTCGTGGGAAAGCCTCGAGGGACAGCCTCGAGGGAAAGCCACAGATCCCTTGATCCACGTGACAGGAAGCGTGACACTACTGCTGCAGCACGGGAGGAAAGCGAACGTGCATGCCCCCACTCGAGACGAGGCCTGACTCCCCTGGGGAGACTCAGAAGCACCCCAAGATCCATGGCAACACTGGAGAGGAATCCTCAGGTTCCGGCCCCGACTCCACACAAGGACTGAGGCCCCGGCATGGACGGGAGAGGAATCCCGAGAGGTCCCCTAGCAACTCGCATGGGGACTGGCCTTTCCTGAGGCCACCAGAGCGGGTCCCTGAGGTCCCCGTCGTAACTCGAGAAGACCTGCCGCAACTGGAGAAAATCCAGGAGGTTCTCCCCTCCAGGCGAGATGAGGCCCATTTCCGCTGAGGCGTCTCCAGGCTGATCACACCTCACCTCTGGAACTTCGAAAGGGTCCTTCACACCCTTGGTGCAAATCAAGAAGTTTCCCGACTTAGCCGTCTGCACTCGAGAGGAATCACGAGGGTCCCGCCCACAAACAGAGGAGCCCCGTTTCCGCCTCGTAGCTCGAGATGAGGGATCCTTTCCCTGCTTCGTCGGGAAAGAGTTCCCAGCGTTCCCGTCGCATCTCAAGAGGAGGCCCTCTCAACAGGAACGGCGAGAGGAACTCCAGGGTCGTGCCACCATTCCAAGAGTCCCCCAGATGTCTCAGTCCATTCCAGAGGAACCTCTTTTCCCTTCACCGGCTCGTCTTTCACGCCGAGGATCGACTCACACCAAGGTGGCACGTGGCACAGCCCTGTGGGAAAGCCTCGTGGGAAAGCCTCGAGGGACAGCCTCGAGGGAAAGCCACAGATCCCTTGATCCACGTGACAGGAAGCGTGACACTACTGCTGCAGCTCGGGAGGAAAGCGCACGTGCATGCCCCCACTCGAGACGAGGCCTGACTCCCCTGGGGAGACTCAGAAGCACCCCAAGATCCATGGCAACACTGGAGAGGAATCCTCAGGTTCCGGCCCCGACTCCACACAAGGACTGAGGCCCCGGCATGGACGGGAGAGGAATCCCGAGAGGTCCCCTAGCAACTCGCATGGGGACTGGCCTTTCCTGAGGCCACCAGAGCGGGTCCCTGTGGTCCCCGTCGTAACTCGAGAAGACCTGCCGCAACTCGAGAAAATCCAGGAGGTTCTCCCCTCCAGGCGAGATGAGGCCCATTTCCGCTGAGGCGTCTCGAGGCTGATCACACCTCACCTCTGGAACTTAGAAAGGGTCCTTCACACCCTTGGTGCAAATCAAGAAGTTCCCCGACATACCCGTCTCCACTCGAGAGGAATCACGAGGGTCCCGCCCACATCCAGAGGAGCCCCGTTTCCGCCTCGTAGCTCGAGATGAGGGATCCTTTCCCTGCTTCGTCGGGAAAGAGTTCCCGGCGTTCCCGTCGCATCTCAAGAGGAGGCCCTCTCAACAGGAACGGAGAGAGGAACTCCAGGGTCGTGCCACCATTCCAAGAGTCCCCCAGATGTCTCAGTCCATTCCAGAGGAACCTCTTTTCCCTTCACCGGCTCGTCTTTCACGCCGAGGATCGACTCACACCAAGGTGGCACGTGGCACAGCCCTGTGGGAAAGCCTCGTGGGAAAGCCTCGAGGGACAGCCTCGAGGGAAAGCCACAGATCCCTTGATCCACGTGACAGGAAGCGTGACACTACTGCTGCAGCTCGGGAGGAAAGCGCACGTGCATGCCCCCACTCGAGACGAGGCCTGACTCCCCTGGGGAGACTCAGAAGCACCCCAAGATCCATGGCAACACTGGAGAGGAATCCTCAGGTTCCGGCCCCGACTCCACACAAGGTCTGAGGCCCCGGCATCGATGGGAGAGGAATCCCGAGATGGCCCCTAGCAACTCGCATGGGGACTGGCCCTTCCTGAGGCCACCATAGCCGGTCCCTGAGGTCCCCGTCGTAACTCGAGAAGACCTGCCGCAACTCGAGAATATACAGGAGGTTCTCCCCTGCAGGCGAGATGAGGTCCATTTCCGCAGAGGCTTCTCGGGGCTAATCACACCTCACCTCTTGAATGTCGAAATGGTCCTTCACACCCTTGGTGCAACTCAAGAAGTTCCCCGACATACCCTTCTCCACTCGAGAGGAAACACGAGGGTCCCGCCCACATCCAGAGGAGCCCCGTTTCCGCCTCGTAGCTCGAGGTGAGGGATCCTTTCCCTGCTACGTCGGGAAAGAATTCCCGGCGTTCCCGTCGCATCTCAAGAGGAGGCCCTCTGAACAGGAACGGCGAGAGGAACTCCAGGGTCGTGCCACCATTCCAAGAGTCCCCCAGATGTCTCTGTCCATTCCAGAAGAACCTCTTTTCCCTTCACCGGCTCGTCTTTCACGCCGAGGATCGACTCACACTAAGGTGGCACTTGGCACAGCCCTGTGGGAAAGCCTCGTGTGAAAGCCTCGAGGGAAAGCCTCGAGGGAAAGCCACAGATCCCTTGATCCACGTGACAGGAAGCGTGACCCTACTGCTGCAGCTCGGGAGGAAAGCGCATGTGCATGTCCCCACTCGAGACGAGGCCTGAGTCCCCTGGGGAGACTCAGAGGCACCCCAAAATCCATGTGAACACTGGAGAGGAATCCTCAGGTTCCGGCCCCGACTCCACACAAGGTCTTAGGCCCCGGCATCGACGGGAGAGGAATCCCGAGAGGTCCCCTAGCAACTCGCATGGGGACTGGCCCTTCCTAAGGCCACCAGAGCGGGTCCCTGAGGTCCCCATCGTAACTCGAGAAGGACTGCCCCAACTCGAGAATATCCAGGAGGTTCTCCCCTGCAGGCGAGATGAGGCCCATTTCCGCAGAGGCTTCTCGGGGCTAATCACACCTCACCTCTGGAACGTCGAAAGGGTCCTTCACACCCTTGATGCAACTCAAGAAGTTCCCCGACATACCCTTCTGCACTCGAGAGGAAACACGAGGGTCCCGCCCACATCCAGAGGAGCCCCGTTTCCGCCTCGTAGATCGAGGTGAGGGATACTTTCCCTGCTTCGTCGGGAAAGAGTTCCCGGCGTTCCCGTCGCATCTCAAGAGGAGGCCCTCTCAACAGGAACGGCGAGAGGAACTCCAGGGTCGTGCCACCATTCCAAGAGTCCCCCAGATGTCTCAGTCCATTCCAGAGGAACCTCTTTTCCCTTCACCGGCTCGTCTTTCACGCCGAGGATCGACTCACACCAAGGTGGCACGTGGCACAGCCCTGTGGGAAAGCCTCGTGGGAAAGCCTCGAGGGACAGCCTCGAGGGAAAGCCACAGATCCCTTGATCCACGTGACAGGAAGCGTGACACTACTGCTGCAGCTCGGGAGGAAAGCGCACGTGCATGCCCCCACTCGAGACGAGGCCTGACTCCCCTGGGGAGACTCAGAAGCACCCCAAGATCCATGGCAACACTGGAGAGGAATCCTCAGGTTCCGGCCCCGACTCCACACAAGGACTGAGGCCCCGGCATGGACGGGAGAGGAATCCCGAGAGGTCCCCTAGCAACTCGCATGGGGACTGGCCTTTCCTGAGGCCACCAGAGCGGGTCCCTGTGGTCCCCGTCGTAACTCGAGAAGACCTGCCGCAACTCGAGAAAATCCAGGAGGTTCTCCCCTCCAGGCGAGATGAGGCCCATTTCCGCTGAGGCGTCTCGAGGCTGATCACACCTCACCTCTGGAACTTCGAAAGGGTCCTTCACACCCTTGGTGCAAATCAAGAAGTTCCCCGACATACCCGTCTCCACTCGAGAGGAATCACGAGGGTCCCGCCCACATCCAGAGGAGCCCTGTTTCCGCCTCGTAGCTCGAGATGAGGGATCCTTTCCCTGCTTCGTCGGGAAAGAGTTCCCGGCCTTCCCGTCGCATCTCAAGAGGAGGCCCTCTCAACAGGAACGGCGAGAGGAACTCCAGGGTCGTGCCACCATTCCAAGAGTCCCCCAGATGTCTCAGTCCATTCCAGAGGAACCTCTTTTCCCTTCACCGGCTCGTCTTTCACGCCGAGGATCGACTCACACCAAGGTGGCACGTGGCACAGCCCTGTGGGAAAGCCTCGTGGGAAAGCCTCGAGGGACATCCTCGAGGGAAAGCCACAGATCCCTTGATCCACGTGACAGGAAGCGTGACACTACTGCTGCAGCTCGGGAGGAAAGCGCTGGTGCATGCCCCCACTCGAGACGAGGCCTGACTCCCCTGGGGAGACTCAGAAGCACCCCAAGATCCATGGCAACACTGGAGAGGAATCCTCAGGTTCCGGCCCCAACTCCACACAAGGACTGAGTCCCCGGCATGGACGGGAGAGGAATCCCGAGAGGTCCCCTAGCAACTCGCATGGGGACTGGCCTTTCCTGAGGCCACCAGAGCGGGTCCCTGAGGTCCCCGTCGTAACTCGAGAAGACCTGCCGCAACTCGAGAAAATCCAGGAGGTTCTCCCCTCCAGGCGAGATGAGGCCCATTTCCGCTGAGGCGTCTCCAGGCTGATCACACCTCACCTCTGGAACTTCGAAAGGGTCCTTCACACCCTTGGTGCAAATCAAGAAGTTCCCCGACATACCCGTCTCCACTCGAGAGGAATCACGAGGGTCCCGCCCACATCCAGAGGAGCCCCGTTTCCGCCTCGTAGCTCGAGATGAGGGATCCTTTCCCTGCTTCGTCGGGAAAGAGTTCCCGGCGTTCCCGTCGCATCTCAAGAGGAGGCCCTCTCAACAGGAACGGCGAGAGGAACTCCAGGGTCGTGCCACCATTCCAAGAGTCCCCCAGATGTCTCAGTCCATTCCAGAGGAACCTCTTTTCCCTTCACCGGCTCGTCTTTCACGCCGAGGATCGACTCACACCAAGGTGGCACGTGGCACAGCCCTGTGGGAAAGCCTCGTGGGAAAGCCTCGAGGGACAGCCTCGAGGGAAAGCCACAGATCCCTTGATCCACGTGACAGGAAGCGTGACACTACTGCTGCAGCTCGGGAGGAAAGCGCACGTGCATGCCCCCACTCGAGACGAGGCCTGACTCCCCTGGGGAGACTCAGAAGCACCCCAAGATCCATGGCAACACTGGAGAGGAATCCTCAGGTTCCGGCCCCGACTCCACACAAGGTCTGAGGCCCCGGCATCGATGGGAGAGGAATCCCGAGATGGCCCCTAGCAACTCGCATGGGGACTGGCCCTTCCTGAGGCCACCATAGCCGGTCCCTGAGGTCCCCGTCGTAACTCGAGAAGACCTGCCGCAACTCGAGAATATACAGGAGGTTCTCCCCTGCAGGCGAGATGAGGTCCATTTCCGCAGAGGCTTCTCGGGGCTAATCACACCTCACCTCTTGAATGTCGAAATGGTCCTTCACACCCTTGGTGCAACTCAAGAAGTTCCCCGACATACCCTTCTCCACTCGAGAGGAAACACGAGGGTCCCGCCCACATCCAGAGGAGCCCCGTTTCCGCCTCGTAGCTCGAGGTGAGGGATCCTTTCCCTGCTACGTCGGGAAAGAATTCCCGGCGTTCCCGTCGCATCTCAAGAGGAGGCCCTCTGAACAGGAACGGCGAGAGGAACTCCAGGGTCGTGCCACCATTCCAAGAGTCCCCCAGATGTCTCTGTCCATTCCAGAAGAACCTCTTTTCCCTTCACCGGCTCGTCTTTCACGCCGAGGATCGACTCACACTAAGGTGGCACTTGGCACAGCCCTGTGGGAAAGCCTCGTGTGAAAGCCTCGAGGGAAAGCCTCGAGGGAAAGCCACAGATCCCTTGATCCACGTGACAGGAAGCGTGACCCTACTGCTGCAGCTCGGGAGGAAAGCGCATGTGCATGTCCCCACTCGAGACGAGGCCTGAGTCCCCTGGGGAGACTCAGAGGCACCCCAAAATCCATGTGAACACTGGAGAGGAATCCTCAGGTTCCGGCCCCGACTCCACACAAGGTCTTAGGCCCCGGCATCGACGGGAGAGGAATCCCGAGAGGTCCCCTAGCAACTCGCATGGGGACTGGCCCTTCCTAAGGCCACCAGAGCGGGTCCCTGAGGTCCCCATCGTAACTCGAGAAGGACTGCCCCAACTCGAGAATATCCAGGAGGTTCTCCCCTGCAGGCGAGATGAGGCCCATTTCCGCAGAGGCTTCTCGGGGCTAATCACACCTCACCTCTGGAACGTCGAAAGGGTCCTTCACACCCTTGATGCAACTCAAGAAGTTCCCCGACATACCCTTCTGCACTCGAGAGGAAACACGAGGGTCCCGCCCACATCCAGAGGAGCCCCGTTTCCGCCTCGTAGATCGAGGTGAGGGATACTTTCCCTGCTTCGTCGGGAAAGAGTTCCCGGCGTTCCCGTCGCATCTCAAGAGGAGGCCCTCTCAACAGGAACGGCGAGAGGAACTCCAGGGTCGTGCCACCATTCCAAGAGTCCCCCAGATGTCTCAGTCCATTCCAGAGGAACCTCTTTTCCCTTCACCGGCTAGTCTTTCACGCCGAGGATCGACTCACACCAAGGTGGCACGTGGCACAGCCCTGTGGGAAAGCCTCGTGGGAAAGCCTCGAGGGACAGCCTCGAGGGAAAGCCACAGATCCCTTGATCCACGTGACAGGAAGCGTGACACTACTGCTGCAGCTCGGGAGGAAAGCGCACGTGCATGCCCCCACTCGAGACGAGGCCTGACTCCCCTGGGGAGACTCAGAAGCACCCCAAGATCCATGGCAACACTGGAGAGGAATCCTCAGGTTCCGTCCCCGACTCCACACAAGGACTGAGGCCCCGGCATGGACGGGAGAGGAATCCCGAGAGGTCCCCTAGCAACTCGCATGGGGACTGGCCTTTCCTGAGGCCACCAGAGCGGGTCGCTGAGGTCCCCGTCGTAACTCGAGAAGACCTGCCGCAACTCGAGAAAATCCAGGAGGTTCTCCCCTCCAGGCGAGATGAGGCCCATTTCCGCTGAGGCGTCTCGAGGCTGATCACACCTCACCTCTGGACCTTCGAAAGGGTCCTTCACACCCTTGGTGCAAATCAAGAAGTTCCCCGACCTAGCCGTCTCCACTCGAGAGGAATCACGTGGGTCCCGCCCACATCCAGAGGAGCCCCGTTTCCGCCTCGTAGCTCGAGATGAGGGATCCTATCCCTGCTTCGTTGGGAAAGAGTTCCCGGCCTTCCCGTCGCATCTCAAGAGGAAGCCCTCTCAACAGGAACGGCGAGAGGAACTCCAGGGTCGTGCCACCATTCCAAGAGTCCCCCAGATGTCTCAGTCCATTCCAGAGGAACCTCTTTTCCCTTCACCGGCTCGTCTTTCACGCCGAGGATCGACTCACAGCAAGGTGGCACGTGGCACAGCCCTGTGGGAAAGCCTCGTGGGAAAGCCTCGAGGGACAGCCTCGAGGGAAAGCCACAGATCCCTTGATCCACGTGACAGGAAGCGTGACACTACTGCTGCAGCTCGGGAGGAAAGCGCACGTGCATGCCCCCACACGAGACGAGGCCTGACTCCCCTGGGGAGACTCAGAAGCACCCCAAGATCCATGGAAACACTGGAGAGGAATCCTCAGGTTCCGGCCCCGACTCCACACAAGGACTGAGGCCCCGGCATGGACGGGAGAGGAATCCCGAGAGGTCCCCTAGCAACTCGCATGGGGACTGGCCTTTCCTGAGGCCACCAGAGCGGGTCCCTGAGGTCCCCGTCGTAACTCGAGAAGACCTGCCGCAACTCGAGAAAATCCGGGAGGTTCTCCCCTCCAGGCGAGATGAGGCCCATTTCCGCTGAGTCGTCTCGAGGCTGATCACACCTCACCTCTGGAACTTCGAAAGGCTCCTTCACACCCTTGGTGCAAATCAAGAAGTTCCCCGACATAGCCGTCTCCACTCGAGAGGAATCACGAGGGTCCCACCCACATCCAGAGGAGCCCCGGTTCCGCCTCGTAGCTCGAGATGAGGGATCCTTTCCCTGCTTCGTCGGGAAAGAGTTCCCGGCCTTCCCGTCGCATCTCAAGAGGACGCCCTCTCAACAGGAACGGCGAGAGGAACTCCAGGGTCGTGCCACCATTCCAAGAGTCCCCCAGATGTCCCAGTCCATTCCAGAGGAACCTCTTTTCCCTTCACCGGCTCGTCTTTCACGCCGAGGATCGACACACACCAAGGTGGCACGTGGCACAGCCCTGTGGGAAAGCCTCGTGGGAAAGCCTCGAGGGACAGCCTCGAGGGAAAGCCACAGATCCCTTGATCCACGTGACAGGAAGCGTGACCCTATTGCTGCAGCTCGGGAGGAAAGCGCATGTGCATGTCCCCACTCGAGACGAGGCCTGAGTCCCCTGGGGAGACTCAGAGGCACCCCAAAATCCATGTGAACACTGGAGAGGAATCCTCAGGTTCCGGCCCCGACTCCACACAAGGTCTTAGGCCCCGGCATCGACGGGAGAGGAATCCCGAGAGGTCCCCTAGCAACTCGCATGGGGACTGGCCCTTCCTAAGGCCACCAGAGCGGGTCCCTGAGGTCCCCATCGGAACTCGAGAAGGACTGCCCCAACTCGAGAATATCCAGGAGGTTCTCCCCTGCAGGCGAGATGAGGCCCATTTCCGCAGAGGCTTCTCGGGGCTAATCACACCTCACCTCTGGAACGTCGAAAGGGTCCTTCACACCCTTGATGCAACTCAAGAAGTTCCCCGACATACCCTTCTGCACTCGAGAGGAAACACGAGGGTCCCGCCCACATCCAGAGGAGCCCCGTTTCCGCCTCGTAGATCGAGGTGAGGGATACTTTCCCTGCTTCGTCGGGAAAGAGTTCCCGGCGTTCCCGTCGCATCTCAAGGTGAGGCCCTCTCAACAGGAACGGCGAGAGGAACTCCAGGGTCGTGCCACCATTCCAAGAGTCCCCCAGATGTCTCAGTCCATTCCAGAGGAACCTCTTTTCCCTTCACCGGCTCGTCTTTCACGCCGAGGATCGACTCACACCAAGGTGGCACGTGGCACAGCCCTGTGGGAAAGCCTCGTGGGAAAGCCTCGAGGGACAGCCTCGAGGGAAAGCCACAGATCCCTTGATCCACGTGACAGGAAGCGTGACACTACTGCTGCAGCTCGGGAGGAAAGCGCTGGTGCATGCCCCCACTCGAGACGAGGCCTGACTCCCCTGGGGAGACTCAGAAGCACCCCAAGATCCATGGCAACACTGGAGAGGAATCCTCAGGTTCCGGCCCCGACTCCACACAAGGACTGAGTCCCCGGCATGGACGGGAGAGGAATCCCGAGAGGTCCCCTAGCAACTCGCATGGGGACTGGCCTTTCCTGAGGCCACCAGAGCGGGTCCCTGAGGTCCCCGTCGTAACTCGAGAAGACCTGCCGCAACTCGAGAAAATCCAGGAGGTTCTCCCCTCCAGTCGAGATCAGGCCCATTTCCGCTGAGGCGTCTCGAGGCTGATCACACCTCACCTCTGGAACTTCGAAAGGGTCTTTCACACCCTTGGTGCAAATCAAGAAGTTCCCCGACATACCCGTCTCCACTCGAGAGGAATCACGAGGGTCCCGCCCACATCCAGAGGAGCCCCGTTTCCGCCTCGTAGCTCAAGATGAGGGATCCTTTCCCTGCTTCGTCGGGAAAGATTTCCCGGCGTTCCCGTCGCATCTCAAGAGGAGGCCCTCTCAACAGGAACGGCGAGAGGAACTCCAGGGTCGTGCCACCATTCCAAGAGTCCCCCAGATGTCTCAGTCCATTCCAGAGGAACCTCTTTTCCCTTCACCGGCTCGTCTTTCACGCCGAGGATCGACTCACACCAAGGTGGCACGTGGCACAGCCCTGTGGGAAAGCCTCGTGGGAAAGCCTCGAGGGACAGCCTCGAGGGAAAGCCACAGATCCCTTGATCCACGTGACAGGAAGCGTGACACTACTGCTGCAGCTCGGGAGGAAAGCGCACGTGCATGCCCCCACTTGAGACGAGGCCTGACTCCCCTGGGGAGACTCAGAAG
Source organism: Budorcas taxicolor (assembly GCF_023091745.1). Lineage (NCBI taxonomy): Eukaryota > Metazoa > Chordata > Mammalia > Artiodactyla > Bovidae > Budorcas > Budorcas taxicolor. Next base: position 745,706 of record NW_026291768.1, read on the forward strand.
CACCCCAAGATCCATGGCAACACTGGAGAGGAATCCTCAGGTTCCGGCCCCGACTCCACACAAGGACTGAGGCCCCGGCATGGACGGGATTGGAATCCCGAGAGGTCCCCTAGCAACTCGCATGGGGACTGGCCTTTCCTGAGGCCACCAGAGCGGGTCCCTGAGGTCCCCGTCGTAACTCGAGAAGACCTGACCCAACTCGAGAAAATCCAGGAGGTTCTCCCCTCCAGGCGAGATGAGGCCCATTTCCGCTGAGGCGTCTCCAGGCTGATCACACCTCACCTCTGGAACTTCGAAAGGGTCCTTCACACCCTTGGTGCAAATCAAGAAGTTCCCCGACATACCCGTCTCCACTCGAGAGGAATCACGAGGGTGCCGCCCACATCCAGAGGAGCCCCGTTTCCGCCTCGTAGCTCGAGATGAGGGATCCTTTCCCTGCTTCGTCGGGAAAGAGTTCCCGGCGTTCCCGTCGCATCTCAAGAGGAGGCCCTCTCAACAGGAACGGCGAGAGGAACTCCAGGGTCGTGCCACCATTCCAAGAGTCCCCCAGATGTCTCAGTCCATTCCAGAGGAACCTCTTTTCCCTTCACCGGCTCGTCTTTCACGCCGAGGATCGACTCACACCAAGGTGGCACGTGGCACAGCCCTGTGGGAAAGCCTCGTGGGAAAGCCTCGAGGGACAGCCTCGAGGGAAAGCCACAGATCCCTTGATCCACGTGACAGGAAGCGTGACACTACTGCTGCAGCTCGGGAGGAAAGCGCACGTGCATGCCCCCACTCGAGACGAGGCCTGACTCCCCTGGGGAGACTCAGAAGCACCCCAAGATCCATGGCAACACTGGAGAGGAATCCTCAGGTTCCGGCCCCGACTCCACACAAGGTCTGAGGCCCCGGCATCGATGGGAGAGGAATCCCGAGATGGCCCCTAGCAACTCGCATGGGGACTGGCCCTTCCTGAGGCCACCATAGCCGGTCCCTGAGGTCCCCGTCGTAACTCGAGAAGACCTGCCGCAACCCGAGAATATACAGGAGGTTCTCCCCTGCAGGCGAGATGAGGCCCATTTCCGCAGAGGCTTCTCGGGGCTAATCACACCTCACCTCTTGAATGTCGAAATGGTCCTTCACACCCTTGGTGCAACTCAAGAAGTTCCCCGACATACCCTTCTCCACTCGAGAGGAAACACGAGGGTCCCGCCCACATCCAGAGGAGCCCCGTTTCCGCCTCGTATCTCGAGGTGAGGGATCCTTTCCCTGCTACGTCGGGAAAGAATTCCCGGCGTTCCCGTCGCATCTCAAGAGGAGGCCCTCTGAACAGGAACGGCGAGAGGAGGAAGTCCAGGGTCGTGCCACCATTCCAAGAGTCCCCCAGATGTCTCTGTCCATTCCAGAAGAACCTCTTTTCCCTTCACCGGCTCGTCTTTCACGCCGAGGATCGACTCACACTAAGGTGGCACTTGGCACAGCCCTGTGGGAAAGCCTCGTGTGAAAGCCTCGAGGGAAAGCCTCGAGGGAAAGCCACAGATCCCTTGATCCACGTGACAGGAAGCGTGACCCTACTGCTGCAGCTCGGGAGGAAAGCGCATGTGCATGTCCCCACTCGAGACGAGGCCTGAGTCCCCTGGGGAGACTCAGAGGCACCCCAAAATCCATGTGAACACTGGAGAGGAATCCTCAGGTTCCGGCCCCGACTCCACACAAGGTCTTAGGCCCCGGCATCGACGGGAGAGGAATCCCGAGAGGTCCCCTAGCAACTCGCATGGGGACTGGCCCTTCCTAAGGCCACCAGAGCGGGTCCCTGAGGTCCCCATCGTAACTCGAGAAGGACTGCCCCAACTCGAGAATATCCAGGAGGTTCTCCCCTGCAGGCGAGATGAGGCCCATTTCCGCAGAGGCTTCTCGGGGCTAATCACACCTCACCTCTGGAACGTCGAAAGGGTCCTTCACACCCTTGATGCAACTCAAGAAGTTCCCCGACATACCCTTCTGCACTCGAGAGGAAACACGAGGGTCCCGCCCACATCCAGAGGAGCCCCGTTTCCGCCTCGTAGATCGAGATGAGGGATACTTTCCCTGCTTCGTCGGGAAAGAGTTCCCGGCGTTCCCGTCGCATCTCAAGGGGAGGCCCTCTCAACAGGAACGGCGAGAGGAACTCCAGGGTCGTGCCACCATTCCAAGAGTCCCCCAGATGTCTCAGTCCATTCCAGAGGAACCTCTTTTCCCTTCACCGGCTCGTCTTTCACGCCGAGGATCGACTCACACCAAGGTGGCACGTGGCACAGCCCTGTGGGAAAGCCTCGTGGGAAAGCCTCGAGGGACAGCCTCGAGGGAAAGCCACAGATCCCTTGATCCACGTGACAGGAAGCGTGACACTACTGCTGCAGCTCGGGAGGAAAGCGCACGTGCATGCCCCCACTCGAGACGAGGCCTGACTCCCCTGGGGAGACTCAGAAGCACCCCAAGATCCATGGCAACACTGGAGAGGAACCCTCAGGTTCCGGCCCCGACTCCACACAAGGACTGAGGCCCCGGCATGGACGGGAGAGGAATCCCGAGAGGTCCCCTAGCAACTCGCATGGGGACTGGCCTTTCCTGAGGCCACCAGAGCGGGTCGCTGAGGTCCCCGTCGTAACTCGAGAAGACCTGCCGCAACTCGAGAAAATCCAGGAGGTTCTCCCCTCCAGGCGAGATGAGGCCCATTTCCGCTGAGGCGTCTCGAGGCTGATCACACCTCACCTCTGGACCTTCGAAAGGGTCCTTCACACCCTTGGTGCAAATCAAGAAGTTCCCCGACCTAGCCGTCTCCACTCGAGAGGAATCACGTGGGTCCCGCCCACATCCAGAGGAGCCCCGTTTCCGCCTCGTAGCTCGAGATGAGGGATCCTATCCCTGCTTCGTTGGGAAAGAGTTCCCGGCCTTCCCGTCGCATCTCAAGAGGAAGCCCTCTCAACAGGAACGGCGAGAGGAACTCCAGGGTCGTGCCACCATTCCAAGAGTCCCCCAGATGTCTCAGTCCATTCCAGAGGAACCTCTTTTCCCTTCACCGGCTCGTCTTTCACGCCGAGGATCGACTCACAGCAAGGTGGCACGTGGCACAGCCCTGTGGGAAAGCCTCGTGGGAAAGCCTCGAGGGACAGCCTCGAGGGAAAGCCACAGATCCCTTGATCCACGTGACAGGAAGCGTGACACTACTGCTGCAGCTCGGGAGGAAAGCGCACGTGCATGCCCCCACTCGAGACGAGGCCTGACTCCCCTGGGGAGACTCAGAAGCACCCCAAGATCCATGGCAACACTGGAGAGGAATCCTCAGGTTCCGGCCCCGACTCCACACAAGGACTGAGGCCCCGGCATGGACGGGAGAGGAATCCCGAGAGGTCCCCTAGCAACTCGCATGGGGACTGGCCTTTCCTGAGGCCACCAGAGCGGGTCCCTGTGGTCCCCGTCGTAACTCGAGAAGACCTGCCGCAACTCGAGAAAATCCAGGAGGTTCTCCCCTCCAGGGGAGATGAGGCCCATTTCCGCTGAGGCGTCTCGAGGCTGATCAAACCTCACCTCTGGAACTTCGAAAGGGTCCTTCACACCCTTGGTGCAAATCAAGAAGTTCCCCGACATACCCGTCTCCACTCGAGAGGAATCACGAGCGTCCCGCCCACATCCAGAGGAGCCCCGTTTCCGCCTCGTAGCTCGAGATGAGGGATCCTTTCCCTGCTTCGTCGGGAAAGAGTTCCCGGCCTTCCCGTCGCATCTCAAGAGGAGGCCCTCTCAACAGGAACGGCGAGAGGAACTCCAGGGTCGTGCCACCATTCCAAGAGTCCCCCAGATGTCTCAGTCCATTCCAGAGGAACCTCTTTTCCCTTCACCGGCTCGTCTTTCACGCCGAGGATCGACTCACACCAAGGTGGCATGTGGCACAGCCCTGTGGGAAAGCCTCGTGGGAAAGCCTCGAGGGACAGCCTCGAGGGAAAGCCACAGATCCCTTGATCCACGTGACAGGAAGCGTGACACTACTGCTGCAGCTCGGGAGGAAAGCGCTCGTGCATGCCCCCACTCGAGACGAGGCCTGACTCCCCTGGGGAGACTCAGAAGCACCCCAAGATCCATGGCAAGACTGGAGAGGAATCCTCAGGTTCCGGCCCCGACTCCACACAAGGACTGAGGCCCCGGCATGGACGGGAGAGGAATCCCGAGAGGTCCCCTAGCAACTCGCATGGGGACTGGCCTTTCCTGAGGCCACCAGAGCGGGTCCCTGTGGTCCCCGTCGTAACTCGAGAAGACCTGCCGCAACTCGAGAAAATCCAGGAGGTTCTCCCCTCCAGGGGAGATGAGGCCCATTTCCGCTGAGGCGTCTCGAGGCTGATCAAACCTCACCTCTGGAACTTCGAAAGGGTCCTTCACACCCTTGGTGCAAATCAAGAAGTTCCCCGACATACCCGTCTCCACTCGAGAGGAATCACGAGCGTCCCGCCCACATCCAGAGGAGCCCCGTTTCCGCCTCGTAGCTCGAGATGAGGGATCCTTTCCCTGCTTCGTCGGGAAAGAGTTCCCGGCCTTCCCGTCGCATCTCAAGAGGAGGCCCTCTCAACAGGAACGGCGAGAGGAACTCCAGGGTCGTGCCACCATTCCAAGAGTCCCCCAGATGTCTCAGTCCATTCCAGAGGAACCTCTTTTCCCTTCACCGGCTCGTCTTTCACGCCGAGGATCGACTCACACCAAGGTGGCATGTGGCACAGCCCTGTGGGAAAGCCTCGTGGGAAAGCCTCGAGGGACAGCCTCGAGGGAAAGCCACAGATCCCTTGATCCACGTGACAGGAAGCGTGACACTACTGCTGCAGCTCGGGAGGAAAGCGCTCGTGCATGCCCCCACTCGAGACGAGGCCTGACTCCCCTGGGGAGACTCAGAAGCACCCCAAGATCCATGGCAACACTGGAGAGGAATCCTCAGGTTCCGGCCCCGACTCCACACAAGGACTGAGTCCCCGGCATGGACGGGAGAGGAATCCCGAGAGGTCCCCTAGCAAATCGCATGGGGACTGGCCTTTCCTGAGGCCACCAGAGCGGGTCCCTGAGGTCCCCGTTGTAACTCGAGAAGACCTGCCGCAACTGGAGAAAATCCAGGAGGTTCTCCCCTCCAGGCGAGATGAGGCCCATTTCCGCTGAGGCGTCTCGAGGCTGATCACACCTCACCTCTGGAACTTCGAAAGGGTCCTTCACACCCTTGGTGCAAATCAAGAAGTTCCCCGACATACCCGTCTCCACTCGAGAGGAATCACGAGCGTCCCGCCCACATCCAGAGGAGCCCCGTTTCCGCCTCGTAGCTCGAGATGAGGGATCCTTTCCCTGCTCGTCGGGAAAGAGTTCCCGGCGTTCCCGTCGCATATCAAGAGGAGGCCCTCTCAACAGGAACGGCGAGAGGAACTCCAGGGTCGTGCCACCATTCCAAGAGTCCCCCAGATGTCTCAGTCCATTCCAGAGGAGCCTCTTTTCCCTTCACCGGCTCGTCTTTCACGCCGAGGATCGACTCACACCAAGGTGGCACGTGGCACAGCCCTGTGGGAAAGCCTCGTGGGAAAGCCTCGAGGGACAGCCTCGAGGGAAAGCCACAGATCCCTTGATCCACGTGACAGGAAGCGTGACACTACTGCTGCAGCTCGGGAGGAAAGCGAACGTGCATGCCCCCACTCGAGACGAGGCCTGACTCCCCTGGGGAGACTCAGAAGCACCCCCAGATCCATGGCAACACTGGAGAGGAATCCTCAGGTTCCGGCCCCGACTCCACACAAGGACTGAGGCCCCGGCATGGACGGGAGAGGAATCCCGAGAGGTCCCCTAGCAACTCGCATGGGGACTGGCCTTTCCTGAGGCCACCAGAGCGGGTCCCTGAGGTCCCCGTCGTAACTCGAGAAGACCTGCCGCAACTCGAGAAAATCCAGGAGGTTCTCCCCTCCAGGCGAGATGAGGCCCATTTCCGCTGAGGCGTCTCCAGGCTGATCACACCTCACCTCTGGAACTTCGAAAGGGTCCTTCACACCCTTGGTGCAAATCAAGAAGTTTCCCGACTTAGCCGTCTGCACTCGAGAGGAATCACGAGGGTCCCGCCCACATCCAGAGGAGCCCCGTTTCCGCCTCGTAGCTCGAGATGAGGGATCCTTTCCCTGCTTCGCCGGGAAAGAGTTCCCAGCGTTCCCGTCGCATCTCAAGAGGAGGCCCTCTCAACAGGAACGGCGAGAGGAACTCCAGGGTCGTGCCACCATTCCAAGAGTCCCCCAGATGTCTCAGTCCATTCCAGAGGAACCTCTTTTCCCTTCACCGGCTCGTCTTTCACGCCGAGGATCGACTCACACCAAGGTGGCACGTGGCACAGCCCTGTGGGAAAGCCTCGTGGGAAAGCCTCGAGGGACAGCCTCGAGGGAAAGCCACAGATCCCTTGATCCACGTGACAGGAAGCGTGACACTACTGCTGCAGCTCGGGAGGAAAGCGCACGTGCATGCCCCCACTCGAGACGAGGCCTGACTCCCCTGGGGAGACTCAGAAGCACCCCAAGATCCATGGCAACACTGGAGAGGAATCCTCAGGTTCCGTCCCCGACTCCACACAAGGACTGAGGCCCCGGCATGGAAGGGAGTGGAATCCAGAGAGGTCCCCTAGCAACTCGCATGGGGACTGGCCTTTCCTGAGGCCACCAGAGCGGGTCCCTGAGGCCCCATCGTAACTCGAGAAGACCTGCCGCAACTGGAGAAAATCCAGGAGGTTCTCCCCTCCAGGCGAGATGAGGCCCATTTCCGCTGAGGCGTCTCGAGGCTGATCACACCTCACCTCTGGAACTTCGAAAGCGTCCTTCACACCCTTGGTGCAAATCAAGAAGTTTCCCGACTTAGCCGTCTCCACTCGAGAGGAATCACGAGGGTCCAGCCCACATCCAGAGGAGCCCCGTTTCCGCCTCGTAGCTCGAGATGAGGGATCCTTTCCCTGCTTCGTCGGGAAAGAGTTCCCGGCGTTCCCGTCGCATCTCAAGAGGAGGCCCTCCCAACAGGAACGGCGAGAGGAACTCCAGGGTCGTGCCACCATTCCAAGAGTCCCCCAGATGTCTCAGCACATTCCAGAGGAACCTCTTTTCCCTTCACCGGCTCGTCTTTCACGCCGAGGATCGACTCACACCAAGGTGGCACGTGGCACAGCCCTGTGGGAAAGCCTCGTGGGAAAGCCTCGAGGGACAGCCTCGAGGGAAAGCCACAGATCCCTTGATCCACGTGACAGGAAGCGTGACACTACTGCTGCAGCTCGGGAGGAAAGCGCTGGTGCATGCCCCCACTCGAGACGAGGCCTGACTCCCCTGGGGAGACTCAGAAGCACCCCAAGATCCATGGCAACACTGGAGAGGAATCCTCAGGTTCCGGCCCCGACTCCACACAAGGACTGAGGCCCCGGCATGGACGGGAGAGGAATCCCGAGAGGTCCCCTAGCAACTCGCATGGGGACTGGCCTTTCCTGAGGCCACCAGAGCGGGTCCCTGAGGTCCCCGTCGTAACTCGAGAAGACCTGCCGCAACTCGAGAAAATCCAGGAGGTTCTCCCCTCCAGGCGAGATGAGGCCCATTTCCGCTGAGGCGTCTCGAGGCTGATCACACCTCACCTCTGGAACTTCGAAAGGGTCCTTCACACCCTTGGTGCAAATCAAGAAGTTCCCCGACATACCCGTCTCCACTCGAGAGGAATCACGAGGGTCCCGCCCACATCCAGAGGAGCCCCGTTTCCGCCTCGTAGCTCGAGATGAGGGATCCTTTCCCTGCTTCGTCGGGAAAGAGTTCCCGGCGTTCCCGTCGCATCTCAAGAGGAGGCCCTCTCAACAGGAACGGCGAGAGGAACTCCAGGGTCGTGCCACCATTCCAAGAGTCCCCCAGATGTCTCAGTCCATTCCAGAGGAACCTCTTTTCCCTTCACCGGCTCGTCTTTCACGCCGAGGATCGACTCACACCAAGGTGGCACGTGGCACAGCCCTGTGGGAAAGCCTCGTGGGAAAGCCTCGAGGGACAGCCTCGAGGGAAAGCCACAGATCCCTTGATCCACGTGACAGGAAGCGTGACACTACTGCTGCAGCTCGGGAGGAAAGCGCACGTGCATGCCCCCACTCGAGACGAGGCCTGACTCCCCTGGGGAGACTCAGAAGCACCCCAAGATCCATGGCAACACTGGAGAGGAATCCTCAGGTTCCGGCCCCGACTCCACACAAGGTCTGAGGCCCCGGCATCGATGGGAGAGGAATCCCGAGATGGCCCCTAGCAACTCGCATGGGGACTGGCCCTTCCTGAGGCCACCATAGCCGGTCCCTGAGGTCCCCGTCGTAACTCGAGAATTCCTGCCGCAACTCGAGAATATACAGGAGGTTCTCCCCTGCAGGCGAGATGAGGCCCATTTCCGCAGAGGCTTCTCGGGGCTAATCACACCTCACCTCTTGAATGTCGAAATGGTCCTTCACACCCTTGGTGCAACTCAAGAAGTTCCCCGACATACCCTTCTCCAACGAGAGGAAACACGAGGGTCCCGCCCACATCCAGAGGAGCCCCGTTTCCGCCTCGTAGCTCGAGGTGAGGGATCCTTTCCCTGCTACGTCGGGAAAGAATTCCCGGCGTTCCCGTCGCATCTCAAGAGGAGGCCCTCTCAACAGGAACGGCGAGAGGAACTCCAGGGTCGTGCCACCATTCCAAGAGTCCCCCAGATGTCTCTGTCCATTCCAGAAGAACCTCTTTTCCCTTCACCGGCTCGTCTTTCACGCCGAGGATCGACTCACACTAAGGTGGCACTTGGCACAGCCCTGTGGGAAAGCCTCGTGTGAAAGCCTCGAGGGAAAGCCTCGAGGGAAAGCCACAGATCCCTTGATCCACGTGACAGGAAGCGTGACCCTACTGCTGCAGCTCGGGAGGAAAGCGCATGTGCATGTCCCCACTCGAGACGAGGCCTGAGTCCCCTGGGGAGACTCAGAGGCACCCCAAAATCCATGTGAACACTGGAGAGGAATCCTCAGGTTCCGGCCCCGACTCCACACAAGGTCTTAGGCCCCGGCATCGACAGGAGAGGAATCCCGAGAGGTCCCCTAGCAACTCGCATGGGGACTGGCCTTTCCTGAGGCCACCAGAGCGGGTCCCTGAGGTCCCCGTCGTAACTCGAGAAGACCTGCCGCAACTCGAGAAAATCCAGGAGGTTCTCCCCTCCAGGCGAGATGAGGCCCATTTCCGCTGAGGAGTCTCGAGGCTGATCACACCTCACCTCTGGAACTTCGAAAGGGTCCTTCACACCCTTGGTGCAAATCAAGAAGTTCCCCGACATACCCGTCTCCACTCGAGAGGAATCACGAGGGTCCCGCCCACATCCAGAGGAGCCCCGTTTCCGCCTCGTAGCTCGAGATGAGGGATCCTTTCCCTGCTTCGTCGGGAAAGAGTTCCCGGCGTTCCCGTCGCATCTGAAGAGGAGGCCCTCTCAACAGGAACGGCGAGAGGAACTCCAGGGTCGTGCCACCATTCCAAGAGTCCCCCAGATGTCTCAGTCCATTCCAGAGGAACCTCTTTTCCCTTCACCGGCTCGTCTTTCACGCCGAGGATCGACTCACACCAAGGTGGCACGTGGCACAGCCCTGTGGGAAAGCCTCGTGGGAAAGCCTCGAGGGACAGCCTCGAGGGAAAGCCACAGATCCCTTGATCCACGTGACAGGAAGCGTGACACTACTGCTGCAGCTCGGGAGGAAAGCGCACGTGCATGCCCCCACTCGAGACGAGGCCTGACTCCCCTGGGGAGACTCAGAAGCACCCCAAGATCCATGGCAACACTGGAGAGGAATCCTCAGGTTCCGGCCCCGACTCCACACAAGGACTGAGGCCCCGGCATGGACGGGAGAGGAATCCCGAGAGGTCCCCTAGCAACTCGCATGGGGACTGGCCTTTCCTGAGGCCACCAGAGCGGGTCCCTGAGGTCCCCGTCGTAACTCGAGAAGACCTGCCGCAACTCGAGAAAATCCAGGAGGTTCTCCCCTCCAGGCGAGATGAGGCCCATTTCCGCTGAGGCGTCTCGAGGCTGATCACACCTCACCTCTGGAAGTTCGAAAGGCTCCTTCACACACTTGGTGCAAATCAAGAAGTTCCCCGACCTAGTCGTCTCCACCTGAGAGGAATCACGAGGGTCCCGCCCACATCCTGAGGAGCCCCGTTTCCGCCTCGTAGCTCGAGATGAGGGATCCTTTCCCTGCTTCGTCGGGAAAGAGTTCCCGGCGTTCCCGTCGCATCTCAAGAGGAGGCCCTCTCAACAGGAACGGCGAGAGGAACTCCAGGGTCGTGCCACCATTCCAAGAGTCCCCCAGATGTCTCAGTCCATTCCAGAGGAACCTCTTTTCCCTTCACCGGCTCGTCTTTCACGCCGAGGATCGACTCACACCAAGGTGGCACGTGGCACAGCCCTGTGGGAAAGCCTCGTGGGAAAGCCTCGAGGGACAGCCTCGAGGGAAACCACAGATCCCTTGATCCACGTAACAGGAAGCGTGACACTACTGCTGCAGCTCGGGAGGAATGCGCACGTGCAAGCCCCCACTCGAGACGAGGCCTGACTCCCCTGGGGAGACTCAGAAGCACCCCAAGATCCATGGCAACACTGGAGAGGAATCCTCAGGTTCCGGCCCCGACTCCACACAAGGACTGAGGCCCCGGCATGGACGGGAGAGGAATCCCGAGAGGTCCCCTAGCAACTCGCATGGGGACTGGCCTTTCCTGAGGCCACCAGAGCGGGTCCTTGAGGTCCCCGTCGTAACTCGAGAAGACCTGCCGCAACTCGAGAAAATCCAGGAGGTTCTCCCCTCCAGGCGAGATGAGGCCCATTTCCGCTGAGGCGTCTCGAGGCTGATCACACCTCACCTCTGGAACTTCGAAAGGGTCCTTCACACCCTTGGTGCAAATCAAGAAGTTCCCCGACATACCCGTCTCCACTCGAGAGGAATCACGAGGGTCCCGCCCACATCCAGAGGAGCCCCGTTTCCGCCTCGTAGCTCGAGATGAGGGATCCTTTCCCTGCTTCGTCGGGAAAGAGTTCCCGGCGTTCCCGTCGCATCTCAAGAGGAGGCCCTCTCAACAGGAACGGCGAGAGGAACTCCAGGGTCGTGCCACCATTCCAAGAGTCCCCCAGATGTCTCAGTCCATTCCAGAGGAACCTCTTTTCCCTTCACCGGCTCGTCTTTCACGCCGAGGATCGACTCACACCAAGGTGGCACGTGGCACAGCCCTGTGGGAAAGCCTCGTGGGAAAGCCTCGAGGGACAGCCTCGAGGGAAAGCCACAGATCCCTTGATCCACGTGACAGGAAGCGTGACACTACTGCTGCAGCTCGGGAGGAAAGCGCACGTGCATGCCCCCACTCGAGACGAGGCCTGACTCCCCTGGGGAGACTCAGAAGCACCCCAAGATCCATGGCAACTCTGGAGAGGAATCCTCAGGTTCCGGCCCCGACTCCACACAAGGTCTGAGGCCCCGGCATCGATGGGAGAGGAATCCCGAGATGGCCCCTAGCAACTCGCATGGGGACTGGCCCTTCCTGAGGCCACCATAGCCGGTCCCTGAGGTCCCCGTCGTAACTCGAGAAGACCTGCCGCAACTCGAGAATATACAGGAGGTTCTCCCCTGCAGGCGAGATGAGGCCCATTTCCGCAGAGGCTTCTCGGGGCTAATCACACCTCACCTCTTGAATGTCGAAATGGTCCTTCACACCCTTGGTGCAACTCAAGAAGTTCCCCGACATACCCTTCTCCACTCGAGAGGAAACACGAGGGTCCCGCCCACATCCAGAGGAGCCCCGTTTCCGCCTCGTAGCTCGAGGTGAGGGATCCTTTCCCTGCTACGTCGGGAAAGAATTCCCGGCGTTCCCGTCGCATCTCAAGAGGAGGCCCTCTCAACAGGAACGGCGAGAGGAACTCCAGGGTCGTGCCACCATTCCAAGAGTCCCCCAGATGTCTCTGTCCATTCCAGAAGAACCTCTTTTCCCTTCACCGGCTCGTCTTTCACGCCGAGGATCGACAAACACTAAGGTGGCACTTGGCACAGCCCTGTGGGAAAGCCTCGTGTGAAAGCCTCGAGGGAAAGCCTCGAGGGAAAGCCACAGATCCCTTGATCCACGTGACAGGAAGCGTGACACTACTGCTGCAGCTCGGGAGGAAAGCGCACGTGCATGCCCCCACTCGAGACGAGGCCTGACTCCCCTGGGGAGACTCAGAAGCACCCCAAGATCCATGGCAACACTGGAGAGGAATCCTCAGGTTCCGGCCCCGACTCCACACAAGGACTGAGGCCCCGGCATGGACGGGAGAGGAATCCCGAGAGGTCCCCTAGCAACTCGCATGGGGACTGGCCTTTCCTGAGGCCACCAGAGCGGGTCCCTGAGGTCCCCGTCGTAACTCGAGAAGACCTGCCGCAACTCGAGAAAATCCAGGAGGTTCTCCCCTCCAGGCGAGATGAGGCCCATTTCCGCTGAGGCGTCTCGAGGCTGATCACACCTCACCTCTGGAAGTTCGAAAGGCTCCTTCACACCCTTGGTGCAAATCAAGAAGTTCCCCGACCTAGTCGTCTCCACCTGAGAGGAATCACGAGGGTCCCGCCCACATCCTGAGGAGCCCCGTTTCCGCCTCGTAGCTCGAGATGAGGGATCCTTTCCCTGCTTCGTCGGGAAAGAGTTCCCGGCGTTCCCGTCGCATCTCAAGAGGAGGCCCTCTCAACAGGAACGGCGAGAGGAACTCCAGGGTCGTGCCACCATTCCAAGAGTCCCCCAGATGTCTCAGTCCATTCCAGAGGAACCTCTTTTCCCTTCACCGGCTCGTCTTTCACGCCGAGGATCGACTCACACCAAGGTGGCACGTGGCACAGCCCTGTGGGAAAGCCTCGTGGGAAAGCCTCGAGGGACAGCCTCGAGGGAAACCACAGATCCCTTGATCCACGTAACAGGAAGCGTGACACTACTGCTGCAGCTCGGGAGGAATGCGCACGTGCAAGCCCCCACTCGAGACGAGGCCTGACTCCCCTGGGGAGACTCAGAAGCACCCCAAGATCCATGGCAACACTGGAGAGGAATCCTCAGGTTCCGGCCCCGACTCCACACAAGGACTGAGGCCCCGGCATGGACGGGAGAGGAATCCCGAGAGGTCCCCTAGCAACTCGCATGGGGACTGGCCTTTCCTGAGGCCACCAGAGCGGGTCCCTGAGGTCCCCGTCGTAACTCGAGAAGACCTGCCGCAACTCGAGAAAATCCAGGAGGTTCTCCCCTCCAGGCGAGATGAGGCCCATTTCCGCTGAGGCGTCTCGAGGCTGATCACACCTCACCTCTGGAACTTCGAAAGGGTCCTTCACACCCTTGGTGCAAATCAAGAAGTTCCCCGACATACCCGTCTCCACTCGAGAGGAATCACGAGGGTCCCGCCCACATCCAGAGGAGCCCCGTTTCCGCCTCGTAGCTCGAGATGAGGGATCCTTTCCCTGCTTCGTCGGGAAAGAGTTCCCGGCGTTCCCGTCGCATCTCAAGAGGAGGCCCTCTCAACAGGAACGGCGAGAGGAACTCCAGGGTCGTGCCACCATTCCAAGAGTCCCCCAGATGTCTCAGTCCATTCCAGAGGAACCTCTTTTCCCTTCACCGGCTCGTCTTTCACGCCGAGGATCGACTCACACCAAGGTGGCACGTGGCACAGCCCTGTGGGAAAGCCTCGTGGGAAAGCCTCGAGGGACAGCCTCGAGGGAAAGCCACAGATCCCTTGATCCACGTGACAGGAAGCGTGACACTACTGCTGCAGGTCGGGAGGAAAGCGCACGTGCATGCCCCCACTCGAGACGAGGCCTGACTCCCCTGGGGAGACTCAGAAGCACCCCAAGATCCATGGCAACACTGGAGAGGAATCCTCAGGTTCCGGCCCCGACTCCACACAAGGTCTGAGGCCCCGGCATCGATGGGAGAGGAATCCCGAGATGGCCCCTAGCAACTCGCATGGGGACTGGCCCTTCCTGAGGCCACCATAGCCGGTCCCTGAGGTCCCCGTCGTAACTCGAGAAGACCTGCCGCAACTCGAGAATATACAGGAGGTTCTCCCCTGCAGGCGAGATGAGGCCCATTTCCGCAGAGGCTTCTCGGGGCTAATCACACCTCACCTCTTGAATGTCGAAATGGTCCTTCACACCCTTGGTGCAACTCAAGAAGTTCCCCGACATACCCTTCTCCACTCGAGAGGAAACACGAGGGTCCCGCCCACATCCAGAGGAGCCCCGTTTCCGCCTCGTAGCTCGAGGTGAGGGATCCTTTCCCTGCTACGTCGGGAAAGAATTCCCGGCGTTCCCGTCGCATCTCAAGAGGAGGCCCTCTCAACAGGAACGGCGAGAGGAACTCCAGGGTCGTGCCACCATTCCAAGAGTCCCCCAGATGTCTCTGTCCATTCCAGAAGAACCTCTTTTCCCTTCACCGGCTCGTCTTTCACGCCGAGGATCGACAAACACTAAGGTGGCACTTGGCACAGCCCTGTGGGAAAGCCTCGTGTGAAAGCCTCGAGGGAAAGCCTCGAGGGAAAGCCACAGATCCCTTGATCCACGTGACAGGAAGCGTGACCCTACTGCTGCAGCTCGGGAGGAAAGCGCATGTGCATGTCCCCACTCGAGACGAGGCCTGAGTCCCCTGGGGAGACTCAGAGGCACCCCAAAATCCATGTGAACACTGGAGAGGAATCCTCAGGTTCCGGCCCCGACTCCACACAAGGTCTTAGGCCCCAGCATCGACAGGAGAGGAATCCCGAGAGGTCCCCTAGCAACTCGCATGGGGACTGGCCCTTCCTAAGGCCACCAGAGCGGGTCCCTGAGGTCCCCATCGTAACTCGAGAAGGACTGCCCCAACTCGAGAATATCCAGGAGGTTCTCCCCTGCAGGCGAGATGAGGCCCATTTCCGCAGAGGCTTCTCGGGGCTAATCACACCTCACCTCTGGAACGTCGAAAGGGTCCTTCACACCCTTGATGCAACTCAAGAAGTTCCCCGACATACCCTTCTGCACTCGAGAGGAAACACGAGGGTCCCGCCCACATCCAGAGGAGCCCCGTATCCGCCTCGTAGATCGAGGTGAGGGATACTTTCCCTGCTTCGTCGGGAAAGAGTTCCCGGCGTTCCCGTCGCATTTCAAGAGGAGGCCCTCTCAACAGGAACGGCGAGAGGAACTCCAGGGTCGTGCCACCATTCCAAGAGTCCCCCAGATGTCTCAGTCCATTCCAGAGGAACCTCTTTTCCCTTCACCGGCTCGTCTTTCACGCCGAGGATCGACTCACACCAAGGTGGCACGTGGCACAGCCCTGTGGGAAAGCCTCGTGGGAAAGCCTCGAGGGACAGCCTCGAGGGAAAGCCACAGATCCCTTGATCCACGTGACAGGAAGCGTGACACTACTGCTGCAGCTCGGGAGGAAAGCACACGTGCATGCCCCCACTCGAGACGAGGCCTGACTCCCCTGGGGAGACTCAGAAGCACCCCAAGATCCATGGCAACACTGGAGAGGAATCCTCAGGTTCCGTCCCCGACTCCACACAAGGACTGAGGCCCCGGCATGGACGGGGAGGAATCCCGAGAGGTCCCCTAGCAACTCGCATGGGGACTGGCCTTTCCTGAGGCCACCAGAGCGGGTCGCTGAGGTCCCCGTCGTAACTCGAGAAGACCTGCCGCAACTCGAGAAAATCCAGGAGGTTCTCCCCTCCAGGCGAGATGAGGCCCATTTCCGCTGAGGCGTCTCGAGGCTGATCACACCTCACCTCTGGACCTTCGAAAGGGTCCTTCACACCCTTGGTGCAAATCAAGAAGTTCCCCGACCTAGCCGTCTCCACTCGAGAGGAATCACGTGGGTCCCGCCCACATCCAGAGGAGCCCCGTTTCCGCCTCGTAGCTCGAGATGAGGGATCCTATCCCTGCTTCGTTGGGAAAGAGTTCCCGGCCTTCCCGTCGCATCTCAAGAGGAAGCCCTCTCAACAGGAACGGCGAGAGGAACTCCAGGGTCGTGCCACCATTCCAAGAGTCCCCCAGATGTCTCAGTCCATTCCAGAGGAACCTCTTTTCCCTTCACCGGCTCGTCTTTCACGCCGAGGATCGACTCACAGCAAGGTGGCACGTGGCACAGCCCTGTGGGAAAGCCTCGTGGGAAAGCCTCGAGGGACAGCCTCGAGGGAAAGCCACAGATCCCTTGATCCACGTGACAGGAAGCGTGACACTACTGCTGCAGCTCGGGAGGAAAGCGCACGTGCATGCCCCCACTCGAGACGAGGCCTGACTCCCCTGGGGAGACTCAGAAGCACCCCAAGATCCATGGAAACACTGGAGAGGAATCCTCAGGTTCCGGCCCCGACTCCACACAAGGACTGAGGCCCCGGCATGGACGGGAGAGGAATCCCGAGAGGTCCCCTAGCAACTCGCATGGGGACTGGCCTTTCCTGAGGCCACCAGAGCGGGTCCCTGAGGTCCCCGTCGTAACTCGAGAAGACCTGCCGCAACTCGAGAAAATCCGGGAGGTTCTCCCCTCCAGGCGAGATGAGGCCCATTTCCGCTGAGTCCTCTCGAGGCTGATCACCCCTCACCTCTGGAACTTCGAAAGGCTCCTTCACACCCTTGGTGCAAATCAAGAAGTTCCCCGACATAGCCGTCTCCACTCGAGAGGAATCACGAGGGTCCCACCCACATCCAGAGGAGCCCCGGTTCCGCCTCGTAGCTCGAGATGAGGGATCCTTTCCCTGCTTCGTCGGGAAAGAGTTCCCGGCGTTCCCGTCGCATCTCAAGAGGAGGCCCTCTCAACAGGAACGGCGAGAGGAACTCCAGGGTCGTGCCACCATTCCAAGAGTCCCCCAGATGTCTCAGTCCATTCCAGAGGAACCTCTTTTCCCTTCACCGGCTCGTCTTTCACGCCGAGGATCGACTCACACCAAGGTGGCACGTGGCACAGCCCTGTGGGAAAGCCTCGTGGGAAAGCCTCGAGGGACAGCCTCGAGGGAAAGCCACAGATCCCTTGATCCACGTGACAGGAAGCGTGACACTACTGCTGCAGCTCGGGAGGAAAGCGCACGTGCATGCCCCCACTCGAGACGAGGCCTGACTCCCCTGGGGAGACTCAGAAGCACCCCAAGATCCATGGCAACACTGGAGAGGAATCCTCAGGTTCCGGCCCCGACTCCACACAAGGTCTGAGGCCCCGGCATCGATGGGAGAGGAATCCCGAGATGGCCCCTAGCAACTCGCATGGGGACTGGCCCTTCCTGAGGCCACCATAGCCGGTCCCTGAGGTCCCCGTCGTAACTCGAGAAGACCTGCCGCAACTCGAGAATATACAGGAGGTTCTCCCCTGCAGGCGAGATGAGGCCCATTTCCGCAGAGGCTTCTCGGGGCTAATCACACCTCACCTCTTGAATGTCGAAATGGTCCTTCACACCCTTGGTGCAACTCAAGAAGTTCCCCGACATACCCTTCTCCACTCGAGAGGAAACACGAGGGTCCCGCCCACATCCAGAGGAGCCCCGTTTCCGCCTCGTAGCTCGAGGTGAGGGATCCTTTCCCTGCTACGTCGGGAAAGAATTCCCGGCGTTCCCGTCGCATCTCAAGAGGAGGCCCTCTCAACAGGAACGGCGAGAGGAACTCCAGGGTCGTGCCACCATTCCAAGAGTCCCCCAGATGTCTCTGTCCATTCCAGAAGAACCTCTTTTCCCTTCACCGGCTCGTCTTTCACGCCGAGGATCGACAAACACTAAGGTGGCACTTGGCACAGTCCTGTGGGAAAGCCTCGTGTGAAAGCCTCGAGGGAAAGCCTCGAGGGAAAGCCACAGATCCCTTGATCCACGTGACAGGAAGCGTGACCCTACTGCTGCAGCTCGGGAGGAAAGCGCATGTGCATGTCCCCACTCGAGACGAGGCCTGAGTCCCCTGGGGAGACTCAGAGGCACCCCAAAATCCATGTGAACACTGGAGAGGAATCCTCAGGTTCCGGCCCCGACTCCACACAAGGTCTTAGGCCCCGGCATCGACAGGAGAGGAATCCCGAGAGGTCCCCTAGCAACTCGCATGGGGACTGGCCCTTCCTAAGGCCACCAGAGCGGGTCCCTGAGGTCCCCATCGTAACTCGAGAAGGACTGCCCCAACTCGAGAATATCCAGGAGGTTCTCCCCTGCAGGCGAGATGAGGCCCATTTCCGCTGAGGCTTCTCGGGGCTAATCACACCTCACCTCTGGAACGTCGAAAGGGTCCTTCACACCCTTGATGCAACTCAAGAAGTTCCCCGATATACCCTTCTGCACTCGAGAGGAAACACGAGGGTCCCGCCCACATCCAGAGGAGCCCCGTATCCGCCTCGTAGATCGAGGTGAGGGATACTTTCCCTGCTTCGTCGGGAAAGAGTTCCCGGCGTTCCCGTCGCATCTCAAGAGGAGGCCCTCTCAACAGGAACGGCGAGAGGAACTCCAGGGTCGTGCCACCATTCCAAGAGTCCCCCAGATGTCTCAGTCCATTCCAGAGGAACCTCTTTTCCCTTCACCGGCTCGTCTTTCACGCCGAGGATCGACTCACACCAAGGTGGCACGTGGCACAGCCCTGTGGGAAAGCCTCGTGGGAAAGCCTCGAGGGACAGCCTCGAGGGAAAGCCACAGATCCCTTGATCCACGTGACAGGAAGCGTGACACTACTGCTGCAGCTCGGGAGGAAAGCACACGTGCATGCCCCCACTCGAGACGAGGCCTGACTCCCCTGGGGAGACTCAGAAGCACCCCAAGATCCATGGCAACACTGGAGAGGAATCCTCAGGTTCCGGCCCCGACTCCACACAAGGACTGAGGCCCCGGCATGGACGGGGAGGAATCCCGAGAGGTCCCCTAGCAACTCGCATGGGGACTGGCCTTTCCTGAGGCCACCAGAGCGGGTCGCTGAGGTCCCCGTCGTAACTCGAGAAGACCTGCCGCAACTCGAGAAAATCCAGGAGGTTCTCCCCTCCAGGCGAGATGAGGCCCATTTCCGCTGAGGCGTCTCGAGGCTGATCACACCTCACCTCTGGACCTTCGAAAGGGTCCTTCACACCCTTGGTGCAAATCAAGAAGTTCCCCGACCTAGCCGTCTCCACTCGAGAGGAATCACGTGGGTCCCGCCCACATCCAGAGGAGCCCCGTTTCCGCCTCGTAGCTCGAGATGAGGGATCCTATCCCTGCTTCGTTGGGAAAGAGTTCCCGGCCTTCCCGTCGCATCTCAAGAGGAAGCCCTCTCAACAGGAACGGCGAGAGGAACTCCAGGGTCGTGCCACCATTCCAAGAGTCCCCCAGATGTCTCAGTCCATTCCAGAGGAACCTCTTTTCCCTTCACCGGCTCGTCTTTCACGCCGAGGATCGACTCACAGCAAGGTGGCACGTGGCACAGCCCTGTGGGAAAGCCTCGTGGGAAAGCCTCGAGGGACAGCCTCGAGGGAAAGCCACAGATCCCTTGATCCACGTGACAGGAAGCGTGACCCTACTGCTGCAGCTCGGGAGGAAAGCGCATGTGCATGTCCCCACTCGAGACGAGGCCTGAGTCCCCTGGGGAGACTCAGAGGCACCCCAAAATCCATGTGAACACTGGAGAGGAATCCTCAGGTTCCGGCCCCGACTCCACACAAGGTCTTAGGCCCCGGCATCGACGGGAGAGGAATCCCGAGAGGTCCCCTAGCAACTCGCATGGGGACTGGCCCTTCCTAAGGCCACCAGAGCGGGTCCCTGAGGTCCCCATCGGAACTCGAGAAGGACTGCCCCAACTCGAGAATATCCAGGAGGTTCTCCCCTGCAGGCGAGATGAGGCCCATTTCCGCAGAGGCTTCTCGGGGCTAATCACACCTCACCTCTGGAACGTCGAAAGGGTCCTTCACACCCTTGATGCAACTCAAGAAGTTCCCCGACATACCCTTCTGCACTCGAGAGGAAACACGAGGGTCCCGCCCACATCCAGAGGAGCCCCGTTTCCGCCTCGTAGATCGAGGTGAGGGATACTTTCCCTGCTTCGTCGGGAAAGAGTTCCCGGCGTTCCCGTCGCATCTCAAGGGGAGGCCCTCTCAACAGGAACGGCGAGAGGAACTCCAGGGTCGTGCCACCATTCCAAGAGTCCCCCAGATGTCTCAGTCCATTCCAGAGGAACCTCTTTTCCCTTCACCGGCTCGTCTTTCACGCCGAGGATCGACTCACACCAAGGTGGCACGTGGCACAGCCCTGTGGGAAAGCCTCGTGGGAAAGCCTCGAGGGACAGCCTCGAGGGAAAGCCACAGATCCCTTGATCCACGTGACAGGAAGCGTGACACTACTGCTGCAGCTCGGGAGGAAAGCGCACGTGCATGCCCCCACTCGAGACGAGGCCTGACTCCCCTGGGGAGACTCAGAAGCACCCCAAGATCCATGGCAACACTGGAGAGGAATCCTCAGGTTCCGGCCCCGACTCCACACAAGGACTGAGGCCCCGGCATGGACGGGAGAGGAATCCCGAGAGGTCCCCTAGCAACTCGCATGGGGACTGGCCTTTCCTGAGGCCACCAGAGCGGGTCGCTGAGGTCCCCGTCGTAACTCGAGAAGACCTGCCGCAACTCGAGAAAATCCAGGAGGTTCTCCCCTCCAGGCGAGATGAGGCCCATTTCCGCTGAGGCGTCTCGAGGCTGATCACACCTCACCTCTGGACCTTCGAAAGGGTCCTTCACACCCTTGGTGCAAATCAAGAAGTTCCCCGACATACCCGTCTCCACTCGAGAGGAATCACGTGGGTCCCGCCCACATCCAGAGGAGCCCCGTTTCCGCCTCGTAGCTCGAGATGAGGGATCCTTTCCCTGCTTCGTCGGGAAAGAGTTCCCGGCGTTCCCGTCGCATCTCAAGAGGAAGCCCTCTCAACAGGAACGGCGAGAGGAACTCCAGGGTCGTGCCACCATTCCAAGAGTCCCCCAGATGTCTCAGTCCATTCCAGAGGAACCTCTTTTCCCTTCACCGGCTCGTCTTTCACGCCGAGGATCGACTCACAGCAAGGTGGCACGTGGCACAGCCCTGTGGGAAAGCCTCGTGGGAAAGCCTCGAGGGACAGCCTCGAGGGAAAGCCACAGATCCCTTGATCCACGAGACAGGAAGCGTGACACTACTGCTGCAGCTCGGGAGGAAAGCGCACGTGCATGCCCCCACTCGAGACGAGGCCTGACTCCCCTGGGGAGACTCAGAAGCACCCCAAGATCCATGGCAACACTGGAGAGGAATCCTCAGGTTCCGGCCCCGACTCCACACAAGGACTGAGTCCCCGGCATGGACGGGAGAGGAATCCCGAGAGGTCCCCTAGCAACTCGCATGGGGACTGGCCTTTCCTGAGGCCACCAGAGCGGGTCCCTGAGGTCCCCGTCGTAACTCGAGAAGACCTGCCGCAACTCGAGAAAATCCAGGAGGTTCTCCCCTCCAGTCGAGATCAGGCCCATTTCCGCTGAGGCGTCTCGAGGCTGATCACACCTCACCTCTGGAACTTCGAAAGGGTCTTTCACACCCTTGGTGCAAATCAAGAAGTTCCCCGACATACCAGTCTCCACTCGAGAGGAATCACGAGGGTCACGCCCACATCCAGAGGAGCCCCGTTTCCGCCTCGTAGCTCAAGATGAGGGATCCTTTCCCTGCTTCGTCGGGAAAGAGTTCCCGGCGTTCCCGTCGCATCTCAAGAGGAGGCCCTCTCAACAGGAACGGCGAGAGGAACTCCAGGGTCGTGCCACCATTCCAAGAGTCCCCCAGATGTCTCAGTCCATTCCAGAGGAACCTCTTTTCCCTTCACCGGCTCGTCTTTCACGCCGAGGATCGACTCACACCAAGGTGGCACGTGGCACAGCCCTGTGGGAAAGCCTCGTGGGAAAGCCTCGAGGGACAGCCTCGAGGGAAAGCCACAGATCCCTTGATCCACGTGACAGGAAGCGTGACACTACTGCTGCAGCTCGGGAGGAAAGCGCACGTGCATGCCCCCACTCGAGACGAGGCCTGACTCCCCTGGGGAGACTCAGAAGCACCCCAAGATCCATGGCAACACTGGAGAGGAATCCTCAGGTTCCGGCCCCGACTCCACACAAGGACTGAGGCCCCGGCATGGACGGGATTGGAATCCCGAGAGGTCCCCTAGCAACTCGCATGGGGACTGGCCTTTCCTGAGGCCACCAGAGCGGGTCCCTGAGGTCCCCGTCGTAACTCGAGAAGACCTGCCCCAACTCGAGAAAATCCAGGAGGTTCTCCCCTCCAGGCGAGATGAGGCCCATTTCCGCTGAGGCGTCTCCAGGCTGATCACACCTCACCTCTGGAACTTCGAAAGGGTCCTTCACACCCTTGGTGCAAATCAAGAAGTTCCCCGACATACCCGTCTCCACTCGAGAGGAATCACGAGGGTCCCGCCCACATCCAGAGGAGCCCCGTTTCCGCCTCGTAGCTCGAGATGAGGGATCCTTTCCCTGCTTCGTCGGGAAAGAGTTCCCGGCGTTCCCGTCGCATCTCAAGAGGAGGCCCTCTCAACAGGAACGGCGAGAGGAACTCCAGGGTCGTGCCACCATTCCAAGAGTCCCCCAGATGTCTCAGTCCATTCCAGAGGAACCTCTTTTCCCTTCACCGGCTCGTCTTTCACGCCGAGGATCGACTCACACCAAGGTGGCACGTGGCACAGCCCTGTGGGAAAGCCTCGTGGGAAAGCCTCGAGGGACAGCCTCGAGGGAAAGCCACAGATCCCTTGATCCACGTGACAGGAAGCGTGACACTACTGCTGCAGCTCGGGAGGAAAGCGCACGTGCATGCCCCCACTCGAGACGAGGCCTGACTCCCCTGGGGAGACTCAGAAGCACCCCAAGATCCATGGCAACACTGGAGAGGAATCCTCAGGTTCCGGCCCCGACTCCACACAAGGTCTGAGGCCCCGGCATCGATGGGAGAGGAATCCCGAGATGGCCCCTAGCAACTCGCATGGGGACTGGCCCTTCCTGAGGCCACCATAGCCGGTCCCTGAGGTCCCCGTCGTAACTCGAGAAGACCTGCCGCAACCCGAGAATATACAGGAGCTTCTCCCCTGCAGGCGAGATGAGGCCCATTTCCGCAGAGGCTTCTCGGGGCTAATCACACCTCACCTCTTGAATGTCGAAATGGTCCTTCACACCCTTGGTGCAACTCAAGAAGTTCCCCGACATACCCTTCTCCACTCGAGAGGAAACACGAGGGTCCCGCCCACATCCAGAGGAGCCCCGTTTCCGCCTCGTAGCTCGAGGTGAGGGATCCTTTCCCTGCTACGTCGGGAAAGAATTCCCGGCGTTCCCGTCGCATCTCAAGAGGAGGCCCTCCGAACAGGAACGGCGAGAGGAACTCCAGGGTCGTGCCACCATTCCAAGAGTCCCCCAGATGTCTCTGTCCATTCCAGAAGAACCTCTTTTCCCTTCACCGGCTCGTCTTTCACGCCGAGGATCGACTCACACTAAGGTGGCACTTGGCAGAGCCCTGTGGGAAAGCCTCGTGTGAAAGCCTCGAGGGAAAGCCTCGAGGGAAAGCCACAGATCCCTTGATCCACGTGACAGGAAGCGTGACCCTACTGCTGCAGCTCGGGAGGAAAGCGCATGTGCATGTCCCCACTCGAGACGAGGCCTGAGTCCCCTGGGGAGACTCAGAGGCACCCCAAAATCCATGTGAACACTGGAGAGGAATCCTCAGGTTCCGGCCCCGTCTCCACACAAGGTCTTAGGCCCCGGCATCGACGGGAGAGGAATCCCGAGAGGTCCCCTAGCAACTCGCATGGGGACTGGCCCTTCCTAAGGCCACCAGAGCGGGTCCCTGAGGTCCCCATCGTAACTCGAGAAGGACTGCCCCAACTCGAGAATATCCAGGAGGTTCTCCCCTGCAGGCGAGATGAGGCCCATTTCCGCAGAGGCTTCTCGGGGCTAATCACACCTCACCTCTGGAACGTCGAAAGGGTCCTTCACACCCTTGATGCAACTCAAGAAGTTCCCCGACATACCCTTCTGCACTCGAGAGGAAACACGAGGGTCCCGCCCACATCCAGAGGAGCCCCGTTTCCGCCTCGTAGATCGAGGTGAGGGATACTTTCCCTGCTTCGTCGGGAAAGAGTTCCCGGCGTTCCTGTCGCATCTCAAGAGGAGGCCCTCTCAACAGGAACGGCGAGAGGAACTCCAGGGTCGTGCCACCATTCCAAGAGTCCCCCAGATGTCTCAGTCCATTCCAGAGGAACCTCTTTTCCCTTCACCGGCTCGTCTTTCACGCCGAGGATCGACTCACACCAAGGTGGCACGTGGCACAGCCCTGTGGGAAAGCCTCGTGGGAAAGCCTCGAGGGACAGCCTCGAGGGAAAGCCACAGATCCCTTGATCCACGTGACAGGAAGCGTGACACTACTGCTGCAGCTCGGGAGGAAAGCGCACGTGCATGCCCCCACTCGAGACGAGGCCTGACTCCCCTGGGGAGACTCAGAAGCACCCCAAGATCCATGGCAACACTGGAGAGGAATCCTCAGGTTCCGGCCCCGACTCCACACAAGGACTGAGGCCCCGGCATGGACGGGAGAGGAATCCCGAGAGGTCCCCTAGCAACTCGCATGGGGACTGGCCTTTCCTGAGGCCACCAGAGCGGGTCGCTGAGGTCCCCGTCTTAACTCGAGAAGACCTGCCGCAACTCGAGAAAATCCAGGAGGTTCTCCCCTCCAGGCGAGATGAGGCCCATTTCCGCTGAGGCGTCTCGAGGCTGATCACACCTCACCTCTGGACCTTCGAAAGGGTCCTTCACACCCTTGGTGCAAATCAAGAAGTTCCCCGACCTAGCCGTCTCCACTCGAGAGGAACCACGTGGGTCCCGCCCACATCCAGAGGAGCCCCGTTTCCGCCTCGTAGCTCGAGATGAGGGATCCTATCCCTGCTTCGTTGGGAAAGAGTTCCCGGCCTTCCCGTCGCATCTCAAGAGGAAGCCCTCTCAACAGGAACGGCGAGAGGAACTCCAGGGTCGTGCCACCATTCCAAGAGTCCCCCAGATGTCTCAGTCCATTCCAGAGGAACCTCTTTTCCCTTCACCGGCTCGTCTTTCACGCCGAGGATCGACTCACAGCAAGGTGGCACGTGGCACAGCCCTGTGGGAAAGCCTCGTGGGAAAGCCTCGAGGGACAGCCTCGAGGGAAAGCCACAGATCCCTTGATCCACGTGACAGGAAGCGTGACACTACTGCTGCAGCTCGGGAGGAAAGCGCACGTGCATGCCCCCACTCGAGACGAGGCCTGACTCCCCTGGGGAGACTCAGAAGCACCCCAAGATCCATGGCAAGACTGGAGAGGAATCCTCAGGTTCCGGCCCCGACTCCACACAAGGACTGAGGCCCCGGCATGGACGGGAGAGGAATCCCGAGAGGTCCCCTAGCAACTCGCATGGGGACTGGCCTTTCCTGAGGCCACCAGAGCGGGTCCCTGTGGTCCCCGTCGTAACTCGAGAAGACCTGCCGCAACTCGAGAAAATCCAGGAGGTTCTCCCCTCCAGGGGAGATGAGGCCCATTTCCGCTGAGGCGTCTCGAGGCTGATCAAACCTCACCTCTGGAACTTCGAAAGGGTCCTTCACACCCTTGGTGCAAATCAAGAAGTTCCCCGACATACCCGTCTCCACTCGAGAGGAATCACGAGGGTCCTGCCCACATCCAGAGGAGCCCCGTTTCCGCCTCGTATCTCGAGATGAGGGATCCTTTCCCTGCTTCGTCGGGAAAGAGTTCCCGGCCTTCCCGTCGCATCTCAAGAGGAGGCCCTCTCAACAGGAACGGCGAGAGGAACTCCAGGGTCGTGCCACCATTCCAAGAGTCCCCCAGATGTCTCAGTCCATTCCAGAGGAACATCTTTTCCCTTCACCGGCTCGTCTTTCACGCCGAGGATCGACTCACACCAAGGTGGCACGTGGCACAGCCCTGTGGGAAAGCCTCGTGGGAAAGCCTCGAGGGACAGCCTCGAGGGAAAGCCACAGATCCCTTGATCCACGTGACAGGAAGCGTGACACTACTGCTGCAGCTCGGGAGGAAAGCGCTCGTGCATGCCCCCACTCGAGACGAGGCCTGACTCCCCTGGGGAGACTCAGAAGCACCCCAAGATCCATGGCAACACTGGAGAGGAATCCTCAGGTTCCGGCCCCGACTCCACACAAGGACTGAGGCCCCGGCATGGACGGGATTGGAATCCCGAGAGGTCCCCTAGCAACTCGCATGGGGACTGGCCTTTCCTGAGGCCACCAGAGCGGGTCCCTGAGGTCCCCGTCGTAACTCGAGAAGACCTGCCCCAACTCGAGAAAATCCAGGAGGTTCTCCCCTCCAGGCGAGATGAGGCCCATTTCCGCTGAGGCGTCTCCAGGCTGATCACACCTCACCTCTGGAACTTCGAAAGGGTCCTTCACACCCTTGGTGCAAATCAAGAAGTTCCCCGACATACCCGTCTCCACTCGAGAGGAATCACGAGGGTCCCGCCCACATCCAGAGGAGCCCCGTTTCCGCCTCGTAGCTCGAGATGAGGGATCCTTTCCCTGCTTCGTCGGGAAAGAGTTCCCGGCGTTCCCGTCGCATCTCAAGAGGAGGCCCTCTCAACAGGAACGGCGAGAGGAACTCCAGGGTCGTGCCACCATTCCAAGAGTCCCCCAGATGTCTCAGTCCATTCCAGAGGAACCTCTTTTCCCTTCACCGGCTCGTCTTTCACGCCGAGGATCGACTCACACCAAGGTGGCACGTGGCACAGCCCTGTGGGAAAGCCTCGTGGGAAAGCCTCGAGGGACAGCCTCGAGGGAAAGCCACAGATCCCTTGATCCACGTGACAGGAAGCGTGACACTACTGCTGCAGCTCGGGAGGAAAGCGCACGTGCATGCCCCCACTCGAGACGAGGCCTGACTCCCCTGGGGAGACTCAGAAGCACCCCAAGATCCATGGCAACACTGGAGAGGAATCCTCAGGTTCCGGCCCCGACTCCACACAAGGTCTGAGGCCCCGGCATCGATGGGAGAGGAATCCCGAGATGGCCCCTAGCAACTCGCATGGGGACTGGCCCTTCCTGAGGCCACCATAGCCGGTCCCTGAGGTCCCCGTCGTAACTCGAGAAGACCTGCCGCAACCCGAGAATATACAGGAGCTTCTCCCCTGCAGGCGAGATGAGGCCCATTTCCGCAGAGGCTTCTCGGGGCTAATCACACCTCACCTCTTGAATGTCGAAATGGTCCTTCACACCCTTGGTGCAACTCAAGAAGTTCCCCGACATACCCTTCTCCACTCGAGAGGAAACACGAGGGTCCCGCCCACATCCAGAGGAGCCCCGTTTCCGCCTCGTAGCTCGAGGTGAGGGATCCTTTCCCTGCTACGTCGGGAAAGAATTCCCGGCGTTCCCGTCGCATCTCAAGAGGAGGCCCTCCGAACAGGAACGGCGAGAGGAACTCCAGGGTCGTGCCACCATTCCAAGAGTCCCCCAGATGTCTCTGTCCATTCCAGAAGAACCTCTTTTCCCTTCACCGGCTCGTCTTTCACGCCGAGGATCGACTCACACTAAGGTGGCACTTGGCAGAGCCCTGTGGGAAAGCCTCGTGTGAAAGCCTCGAGGGAAAGCCTCGAGGGAAAGCCACAGATCCCTTGATCCACGTGACAGGAAGCGTGACCCTACTGCTGCAGCTCGGGAGGAAAGCGCATGTGCATGTCCCCACTCGAGACGAGGCCTGAGTCCCCTGGGGAGACTCAGAGGCACCCCAAAATCCATGTGAACACTGGAGAGGAATCCTCAGGTTCCGGCCCCGTCTCCACACAAGGTCTTAGGCCCCGGCATCGACGGGAGAGGAATCCCGAGAGGTCCCCTAGCAACTCGCATGGGGACTGGCCCTTCCTAAGGCCACCAGAGCGGGTCCCTGAGGTCCCCATCGTAACTCGAGAAGGACTGCCCCAACTCGAGAATATCCAGGAGGTTCTCCCCTGCAGGCGAGATGAGGCCCATTTCCGCAGAGGCTTCTCGGGGCTAATCACACCTCACCTCTGGAACGTCGAAAGGGTCCTTCACACCCTTGATGCAACTCAAGAAGTTCCCCGACATACCCTTCTGCACTCGAGAGGAAACACGAGGGTCCCGCCCACATCCAGAGGAGCCCCGTTTCCGCCTCGTAGATCGAGGTGAGGGATACTTTCCCTGCTTCGTCGGGAAAGAGTTCCCGGCGTTCCTGTCGCATCTCAAGAGGAGGCCCTCTCAACAGGAACGGCGAGAGGAACTCCAGGGTCGTGCCACCATTCCAAGAGTCCCCCAGATGTCTCAGTCCATTCCAGAGGAACCTCTTTTCCCTTCACCGGCTCGTCTTTCACGCCGAGGATCGACTCACACCAAGGTGGCACGTGGCACAGCCCTGTGGGAAAGCCTCGTGGGAAAGCCTCGAGGGACAGCCTCGAGGGAAAGCCACAGATCCCTTGATCCACGTGACAGGAAGCGTGACACTACTGCTGCAGCTCGGGAGGAAAGCGCACGTGCATGCCCCCACTCGAGACGAGGCCTGACTCCCCTGGGGAGACTCAGAAGCACCCCAAGATCCATGGCAACACTGGAGAGGAATCCTCAGGTTCCGGCCCCGACTCCACACAAGGACTGAGGCCCCGGCATGGACGGGAGAGGAATCCCGAGAGGTCCCCTAGCAACTCGCATGGGGACTGGCCTTTCCTGAGGCCACCAGAGCGGGTCGCTGAGGTCCCCGTCGTAACTCGAGAAGACCTGCCGCAACTCGAGAAAATCCAGGAGGTTCTCCCCTCCAGGCGAGATGAGGCCCATTTCCGCTGAGGCGTCTCGAGGCTGATCACACCTCACCTCTGGACCTTCGAAAGGGTCCTTCACACCCTTGGTGCAAATCAAGAAGTTCCCCGACCTAGCCGTCTCCACTCGAGAGGAACCACGTGGGTCCCGCCCACATCCAGAGGAGCCCCGTTTCCGCCTCGTAGCTCGAGATGAGGGATCCTATCCCTGCTTCGTTGGGAAAGAGTTCCCGGCCTTCCCGTCGCATCTCAAGAGGAAGCCCTCTCAACAGGAACGGCGAGAGGAACTCCAGGGTCGTGCCACCATTCCAAGAGTCCCCCAGATGTCTCAGTCCATTCCAGAGGAACCTCTTTTCCCTTCACCGGCTCGTCTTTCACGCCGAGGATCGACTCACAGCAAGGTGGCACGTGGCACAGCCCTGTGGGAAAGCCTCGTGGGAAAGCCTCGAGGGACAGCCTCGAGGGAAAGCCACAGATCCCTTGATCCACGTGACAGGAAGCGTGACACTACTGCTGCAGCTCGGGAGGAAAGCGCACGTGCATGCCCCCACTCGAGACGAGGCCTGACTCCCCTGGGGAGACTCAGAAGCACCCCAAGATCCATGGCAAGACTGGAGAGGAATCCTCAGGTTCCGGCCCCGACTCCACACAAGGACTGAGGCCCCGGCATGGACGGGAGAGGAATCCCGAGAGGTCCCCTAGCAACTCGCATGGGGACTGGCCTTTCCTGAGGCCACCAGAGCGGGTCCCTGTGGTCCCCGTCGTAACTCGAGAAGACCTGCCGCAACTCGAGAAAATCCAGGAGGTTCTCCCCTCCAGGGGAGATGAGGCCCATTTCCGCTGAGGCGTCTCGAGGCTGATCAAACCTCACCTCTGGAACTTCGAAAGGGTCCTTCACACCCTTGGTGCAAATCAAGAAGTTCCCCGACATACCCGTCTCCACTCGAGAGGAATCACGAGGGTCCTGCCCACATCCAGAGGAGCCCCGTTTCCGCCTCGTATCTCGAGATGAGGGATCCTTTCCCTGCTTCGTCGGGAAAGAGTTCCCGGCCTTCCCGTCGCATCTCAAGAGGAGGCCCTCTCAACAGGAACGGCGAGAGGAACTCCAGGGTCGTGCCACCATTCCAAGAGTCCCCCAGATGTCTCAGTCCATTCCAGAGGAACATCTTTTCCCTTCACCGGCTCGTCTTTCACGCCGAGGATCGACTCACACCAAGGTGGCACGTGGCACAGCCCTGTGGGAAAGCCTCGTGGGAAAGCCTCGAGGGACAGCCTCGAGGGAAAGCCACAGATCCCTTGATCCACGTGACAGGAAGCGTGACACTACTGCTGCAGCTCGGGAGGAAAGCGCTCGTGCATGCCCCCACTCGAGACGAGGCCTGACTCCCCTGGGGAGACTCAGAAGCACCCCAAGATCCATGGCAACACTGGAGAGGAATCCTCAGGTTCCGGCCCCGACTCCACACAAGGACTGAGGCCCCGGCATGGACGGGATTGGAATCCCGAGAGGTCCCCTAGCAACTCGCATCGGGACTGGCCTTTCCTGAGGCCACCAGAGCGGGTCCCTGAGGTCCCCGTCGTAACTCGAGAAGACCTGCCCCAACTCGAGAAAATCCAGGAGGTTCTCCCCTCCAGGCGAGATGAGGCCCATTTCCGCTGAGGCGTCTCCAGGCTGATCACACCTCACCTCTGGAACTTCGAAAGGGTCCTTCACACCCTTGGTGCAAATCAAGAAGTTCCCCGACATACCCGTCTCCACTCGAGAGGAATCACGAGGGTCCCGCCCACATCCAGAGGAGCCCCGTTTCCGCCTCGTAGCTCGAGATGAGGGATCCTTTCCCTGCTTCGTCGGGAAAGAGTTCCCGGCGTTCCCGTCGCATCTCAAGAGGAGGCCCTCTCAACAGGAACGGCGAGAGGAACTCCAGGGTCGTGCCACCATTCCAAGAGTCCCCCAGATGTCTCAGTCCATTCCAGAGGAACCTCTTTTCCCTTCACCGGCTCGTCTTTCACGTCGAGGATCGACTCACACCAAGGTGGCACGTGGCACAGCCCTGTGGGAAAGCCTCGGGGGAAAGCCTCGAGGGACAGCCTCGAGGGAAAGCCACAGATCCCTTGATCCACGTGACAGGAAGCGTGACACTACTGCTGCAGCTCGGGAGGAAAGCGCACGTGCATGCCCCCACTCGAGACGAGGCCTGACTCCCCTGGGGAGACTCAGAAGCACCCCAAGATCCATGGCAACACTGGAGAGGAATCCTCAGGTTCCGGCCCCGACTCCACACAAGGTCTGAGGCCCCGGCATCGATGGGAGAGGAATCCCGAGATGGCCCCTAGCAACTCGCATGGGGACTGGCCCTTCCTGAGGCCACCATAGCCGGTCCCTGAGGTCCCCGTCGTAACTCGAGAAGACCTGCCGCAACCCGAGAATATACAGGAGGTTCTCCCCTGCAGGCGAGATGAGGCCCATTTCCGCAGAGGCTTCTCGGGGCTAATCACACCTCACCTCTTGAATGTCGAAATGGTCCTTCACACCCTTGGTGCAACTCAAGAAGTTCCCCGACATA
Source organism: Budorcas taxicolor (assembly GCF_023091745.1). Taxonomy (NCBI): domain Eukaryota; kingdom Metazoa; phylum Chordata; class Mammalia; order Artiodactyla; family Bovidae; genus Budorcas; species Budorcas taxicolor. The sequence goes on from NW_026291768.1 coordinate 777,053, forward strand.
CCCTTCTCCACTCGAGAGGAAACACGAGGGTCCCGCCCACATCCAGAGGAGCCCCGTTTCCGCCTCGTAGCTCGAGGTGAGGGATCCTTTCCCTGCTACGTCGGGAAAGAATTCCCGGCGTTCCCGTCGCATCTCAAGAGGAGGCCCTCTGAACAGGAACGGCGAGAGGAACTCCAGGGTCGTGCCACCATTCCAAGAGTCCCCCAGATGTCTCTGTCCATTCCAGAAGAACCTCTTTTCCCTTCACCGGCTCGTCTTTCACGCCGAGGATCGACTCACACTAAGGTGGCACTTGGCACAGCCCTGTGGGAAAGCCTCGTGTGAAAGCCTCGAGGGAAAGCCTCGAGGGAAAGACACAGATCCCTTGATCCACGTGACAGGAAGCGTGACCCTACTGCTGCAGCTCGGGAGGAAAGCGCATGTGCATGTCCCCACTCGAGACGAGGCCTGAGTCCCCTGGGGAGACTCAGAGGCACCCCAAAATCCATGTGAACACTGGAGAGGAATCCTCAGGTTCCGGCCCCGACTCCACACAAGGTCTTAGGCCCCGGCATCGACGGGAGAGGAATCCCGAGAGGTCCCCTAGCAACTCGCATGGGGACTGGCCCTTCCTAAGGCCACCAGAGCGGGTCCCTGAGGTCCCCATCGTAACTCGAGAAGGACTGCCCCAACTCGAGAATATCCAGGAGGTTCTCCCCTGCAGGCGAGATGAGGCCCATTTCCGCAGAGGCTTCTCGGGGCTAATCACACCTCACCTCTGGAACGTCGAAAGGGTCCTTCACACCCTTGATGCAACTCAAGAAGTTCCCCGACATACCCTTCTGCACTCGAGAGGAAACACGAGGGTCCCGCCCACATCCAGAGGAGCCCCGTTTCCGCCTCGTAGATCGAGGTGAGGGATACTTTCCCTGCTTCGTCGGGAAAGAGTTCCCGGCGTTCCCGTCGCATCTCAAGAGGAGGCCCTCTCAACAGGAACGGCGAGAGGAACTCCAGGGTCGTGCCACCATTCCAAGAGTCCCCCAGATGTCTCAGTCCATTCCAGAGGAACCTCTTTTCCCTTCACCGGCTCGTCTTTCACGCCGAGGATCGACTCACACCAAGGTGGCACGTGGCACAGCCCTGTGGGAAAGCCTCGTGGGAAAGCCTCGAGGGACAGCCTCGAGGGAAAGCCACAGATCCCTTGATCCACGTGACAGGAAGCGTGACACTACTGCTGCAGCTCGGGAGGAAAGCGCACGTGCATGCCCCCACTCGAGACGAGGCCTGACTCCCCTGGGGAGACTCAGAAGCATCCCAAGATCCATGGCAACACTGGAGAGGAATCCTCAGGTTCCGGCCCCGACTCCACACAAGGACTGAGGCCCCGGCATGGACGGGAGAGGAATCCCGAGAGGTCCCCTAGCAACTCGCATGGGGACTGGCCTTTCCTGAGGCCACCAGAGCGGGTCGCTGAGGTCCCCGTCGTAACTCGAGAAGACCTGCCGCAACTCGAGAAAATCCAGGAGGTTCTCCCCTCCAGGCGAGATGAGGCCCATTTCCGCTGAGGCGTCTCGAGGCTGATCACACCTCACCTCTGGACCTTCGAAAGGGTCCTTCACACCCTTGGTGCAAATCAAGAAGTTCCCCGACCTAGCCGTCTCCACTCGAGAGGAATCACGTGGGTCCCGCCCACATCCAGAGGAGCCCCGTTTCCGCCTCGTAGCTCGAGATGAGGGATCCTATCCCTGCTTCGTTGGGAAAGAGTTCCCGGCCTTCCCGTCGCATCTCAAGAGGAAGCCCTCTCAACAGGAACGGCGAGAGGAACTCCAGGGTCGTGCCACCATTCCAAGAGTCCCCCAGATGTCTCAGTCCATTCCAGAGGAACCTCTTTTCCCTTCACCGGCTCGTCTTTCACGCCGAGGATCGACTCACAGCAAGGTGGCACGTGGCACAGCCCTGTGGGAAAGCCTCGTGGGAAAGCCTCGAGGGACAGCCTCGAGGGAAAGCCACAGATCCCTTGATCCACGTGACAGGAAGCGTGACACTACTGCTGCAGCTCGGGAGGAAAGCGCACGTGCATGCCCCCACTCGAGACGAGGCCTGACTCCCCTGGGGAGACTCAGAAGCACCCCAAGATCCATGGCAAGACTGGAGAGGAATCCTCAGGTTCCGGCCCCGACTCCACACAAGGACTGAGGCCCCGGCATGGACGGGAGAGGAATCCCGAGAGGTCCCCTAGCAACTCGCATGGGGACTGGCCTTTCCTGAGGCCACCAGAGCGGGTCCCTGAGGTCCCCGTCGTAACTCGAGAAGACCTGCCGCAACTCGAGAAAATCCAGGAGGTTCTCCCCTCCAGGGGAGATGAGGCCCATTTCCGCTGAGGCGTCTCGAGGCTGATCAAACCTCACCTCTGGAACTTCGAAAGGGTCCTTCACACCCTTGGTGCAAATCAAGAAGTTCCCCGACATACCCGTCTCCACTCGAGAGGAATCACGAGGGTCCTGCCCACATCCAGAGGAGCCCCGTTTCCGCCTCGTAGCTCGAGATGAGGGATCCTTTCCCTGCTTCGTCGGGAAAGAGTTCCCGGCCTTCCCGTCGCATCTCAAGAGGAGGCCCTCTCAACAGGAACGGCGAGAGGAACTCCAGGGTCGTGCCACCATTCCAAGAGTCCCCCAGATGTCTCAGTCCATTCCAGAGGAACCTCTTTTCCCTTCACCGGCTCGTCTTTCACGCCGAGGATCGACTCACACCAAGGTGGCACGTGGCACAGCCCTGTGGGAAAGCCTCGTGGGAAAGCCTCGAGGGACAGCCTCGAGGGAAAGCCACAGATCCCTTGATCCACGTGACAGGAAGCGTGACACTACTGCTGCAGCTCGGGAGGAAAGCGCACGTGCATGCCCCCACTCGAGACGAGGCCTGACTCCCCTGGGGAGACTCAGAAGCATCCCAAGATCCATGGCAACACTGGAGAGGAATCCTCAGGTTCCGGCCCCGACTCCACACAAGGACTGAGGCCCCGGCATGGACGGGAGAGGAATCCCGAGAGGTCCCCTAGCAACTCGCATGGGGACTGGCCTTTCCTGAGGCCACCAGAGCGGGTCGCTGAGGTCCCCGTCGTAACTCGAGAAGACCTGCCGCAACTCGAGAAAATCCAGGAGGTTCTCCCCTCCAGGCGAGATGAGGCCCATTTCCGCTGAGGCGTCTCGAGGCTGATCACACCTCACCTCTGGACCTTCGAAAGGGTCCTTCACACCCTTGGTGCAAATCAAGAAGTTCCCCGACCTAGCCGTCTCCACTCGAGAGGAATCACGTGGGTCCCGCCCACATCCAGAGGAGCCCCGTTTCCGCCTCGTAGCTCGAGATGAGGGATCCTATCCCTGCTTCGTTGGGAAAGAGTTCCCGGCCTTCCCGTCGCATCTCAAGAGGAAGCCCTCTCAACAGGAACGGCGAGAGGAACTCCAGGGTCGTGCCACCATTCCAAGAGTCCCCCAGATGTCTCAGTCCATTCCAGAGGAACCTCTTTTCCCTTCACCGGCTCGTCTTTCACGCCGAGGATCGACTCACAGCAAGGTGGCACGTGGCACAGCCCTGTGGGAAAGCCTCGTGGGAAAGCCTCGAGGGACAGCCTCGAGGGAAAGCCACAGATCCCTTGATCCACGTGACAGGAAGCGTGACACTACTGCTGCAGCTCGGGAGGAAAGCGCACGTGCATGCCCCCACTCGAGACGAGGCCTGACTCCCCTGGGGAGACTCAGAAGCACCCCAAGATCCATGGCAAGACTGGAGAGGAATCCTCAGGTTCCGGCCCCGACTCCACACAAGGACTGAGGCCCCGGCATGGACGGGAGAGGAATCCCGAGAGGTCCCCTAGCAACTCGCATGGGGACTGGCCTTTCCTGAGGCCACCAGAGCGGGTCCCTGAGGTCCCCGTCGTAACTCGAGAAGACCTGCCGCAACTCGAGAAAATCCAGGAGGTTCTCCCCTCCAGGGGAGATGAGGCCCATTTCCGCTGAGGCGTCTCGAGGCTGATCAAACCTCACCTCTGGAACTTCGAAAGGGTCCTTCACACCCTTGGTGCAAATCAAGAAGTTCCCCGACATACCCGTCTCCACTCGAGAGGAATCACGAGGGTCCTGCCCACATCCAGAGGAGCCCCGTTTCCGCCTCGTAGCTCGAGATGAGGGATCCTTTCCCTGCTTCGTCGGGAAAGAGTTCCCGGCCTTCCCGTCGCATCTCAAGAGGAGGCCCTCTCAACAGGAACGGCGAGAGGAACTCCAGGGTCGTGCCACCATTCCAAGAGTCCCCCAGATGTCTCAGTCCATTCCAGAGGAACCTCTTTTCCCTTCACCGGCTCGTCTTTCACGCCGAGGATCGACTCACACCAAGGTGGCACGTGGCACAGCCCTGTGGGAAAGCCTCGTGGGAAAGCCTCGAGGGACAGCCTCGAGGGAAAGCCACAGATCCCTTGATCCACGTGACAGGAAGCGTGACACTACTGCTGCAGCTCGGGAGGAAAGCGCTCGTGCATGCCCCCACTCGAGACGAGGCCTGACTCCCCTGGGGAGACTCAGAAGCACCCCAAGATCCATGGCAACACTGGAGAGGAATCCTCAGGTTCCGGCCCCGACTCCACACAAGGACTGAGTCCCCGGCATGGACGGGAGAGGAATCCCGAGAGGTCCCCTAGCAAATCGCATGGGGACTGGCCTTTCCTGAGGCCACCAGAGCGGGTCCCTGAGGTCCCCGTCGTAACTCGAGAAGACCTGCCGCAACTCGAGAAAATCCAGGAGGTTCTCCCCTCCAGTCGAGATCAGGCCCATTTCCGCTGAGGCGTCTCGAGGCTGATCACACCTCACCTCTGGAACTTCGAAAGGGTCTTTCACACCCTTGGTGCAAATCAAGAAGTTCCCCGACATACCCGTCTCCACTCGAGAGGAATCACGAGGGTCACGCCCACATCCAGAGGAGCCCCGTTTCCGCCTCGTAGCTCGAGATGAGGGATCCTTTCCCTGCTTCGTCGGGAAAGAGTTCCCGGCGTTCCCGTCGCATCTCAAGAGGAGGCCCTCTCAACAGGAACGGCGAGAGGAACTCCAGGGTCGTGCCACCATTCCAAGAGTCCCCCAGATGTCTCAGTCCATTCCAGAGGAACCTCTTTTCCCTTCACCGGCTCGTCTTTCACGCCGAGGATCGACTCACACCAAGGTGGCACGTGGCACAGCCCTGTGGGAAAGCCTCGTGGGAAAGCCTCGAGGGACAGCCTCGAGGGAAAGACACAGATCCCTTGATCCACGTGACAGGAAGCGTGACACTACTGCTGCAGCTCGGGAGGAAAGCGCACGTGCATGCCCCCACTCGAGACGAGGCCTGACTCCCCTGGGGAGACTCAGAAGCACCCCAAGATCCATGGCAACACTGGAGAGGAATCCTCAGGTTCCGGCCCCGACTCCACACAAGGACTGAGGCCCCGGCATGGACGGGAGTGGAATCCAGAGAGGTCCCCTAGCAACTCGCATGGGGACTGGCCTTTCCTGAGGCCACCAGAGCGGGTCCCTGAGTTCCCCGTCGTAACTCGAGAAGACCTGCCGCAACTGGAGAAAATCAAGGAGGTTCTCCCCTCCAGGCGAGATGAGGCCCATTTCCGCTGAGGCGTCTCGAGGCTGATCACACCTCACCTCTGGAACTTCGAAAGGGTCCTTCACACCCTTGGTGCAAATCAAGAAGTTCCCCGACATACCCGTCTCCACTCGAGAGGAATCACGAGGGTCCCGCCCACATCCAGAGGAGCCCCGTTTCCGCCTCGTAGCTCGAGATGAGGGATCCTTTCCCTGCTCGTCGGGAAAGAGTTCCCGACGTTCCCGTCGCATCTCAAGAGGAGGCCCTCTCAACAGGAACGGCGAGAGGAACTCCAGGGTCGTGCCACCATTCCAAGAGTCCCCCAGATGTCTCAGTCCATTCCAGAGGAACCTCTTTTCCCTTCACCGGCTCGTCTTTCACGCCGAGGATCGACTCACACCAAGGTGGCACGTGGCACAGCCCTGTGGGAAAGCCTCGTGGGAAAGCCTCGAGGGACAGCCTCGAGGGAAAGCCACAGATCCCTTGATCCACGTGACAGGAAGCGTGACACTACTGCTGCAGCTCGGGAGGAAAGCGCACGTGCATGCCCCCACTCGAGACGAGGCCTGACTCCCCTGGGGAGACTCAGAAGCACCCCAAGATCCATGGCAACACTGGAGAGGAATCCTCAGGTTCCGGCCCCGACTCCACACAAGGACTGAGGCCCCGGCATGGACGGGAGAGGAATCCCGAGAGGTCCCCTAGCAACTCGCATGGGGACTGGCCTTTCCTGAGGCCACCAGAGCGGGTCCCTGTGGTCCCCGTCGTAACTCGAGAAGACCTGCCGCAACTCGAGAAAATCCAGGAGGTTCTCCCCTCCAGGCGAGATGAGGCCCATTTCCGCTGAGGCGTCTCGAGGCTGATCACACCTCACCTCTGGAACTTCGAAAGGGTCCTTCACACCCTTGGTGCAAATCAAGAAGTTCCCCGACATACCCGTCTCCACTCGAGAGGAATCACGAGGGTCCCGCCCACATCCAGAGGAGCCCTGTTTCCGCCTCGTAGCTCGAGATGAGGGATCCTTTCCCTGCTTCGTCGGGAAAGAGTTCCCGGCCTTCCCGTCGCATCTCAAGAGGAGGCCCTCTCAACAGGAACGGCGAGAGGAACTCCAGGGTCGTGCCACCATTCCAAGAGTCCCCCAGATGTCTCAGTCCATTCCAGAGGAACCTCTTTTCCCTTCACCGGCTCGTCTTTCACGCCGAGGATCGACTCACACCAAGGTGGCACGTGGCACAGCCCTGTGGGAAAGCCTCGTGGGAAAGCCTCGAGGGACAGCCTCGAGGGAAAGCCACAGATCCCTTGATCCACGTGACAGGAAGCGTGACACTACTGCTGCAGCTCGGGAGGAAAGCGCTGGTGCATGCCCCCACTCGAGACGAGGCCTGACTCCCCTGGGGAGACTCAGAAGCACCCCAAGATCCATGGCAACACTGGAGAGGAATCCTCAGGTTCCGGCCCCGACTCCACACAAGGACTGAGGCCCCGGCATGGACGGGAGAGGAATCCCGAGAGGTCCCCTAGCAACTCGCATGGGGACTGGCCTTTCCTGAGGCCACCAGAGCGGGTCCCTGAGGTCCCCGTCGTAACTCGAGAAGACCTGCCGCAACTCGAGAAAATCCAGGAGGTTCTCCCCTCCAGTCGAGATCAGGCCCATTTCCGGTGAGGCGTCTCGAGGCTGATCACACCTCACCTCTGGAACTTCGAAAGGGTCTTTCACACCCTTGGTGCAAATCAAGAAGTTCCCCGACATACCCGTCTCCACTCGAGAGGAATCACGAGGGTCCCGCCCAAATCCAGAGGAGCCCCGTTTCCGCCTCGTAGCTCAAGATGAGGGATCCTTTCCCTGCTTCGTCGGGAAAGAGTTCCCGGCGTTCCCGTCGCATCTCAAGAGGAGGCCCTCTCAACAGGAACGGCGAGAGGAACTCCAGGGTCGTGCCACCATTCCAAGAGTCCCCCAGATGTCTCAGTCCATTCCAGAGGAACCTCTTTTCCCTTCACCGGCTCGTCTTTCACGCCGAGGATCGACTCACACCAAGGTGGCACGTGGCACAGCCCTGTGGGAAAGCCTCGTGGGAAAGCCTCGAGGGACAGCCTCGAGGGAAAGCCACAGATCCCTTGATCCACGTGACAGGAAGCGTGACACTACTGCTGCAGCTCGGGAGGAAAGCGCACGTGCATGCCCCCACTCGAGACGAGGCCTGAGTCCCCTGGGGAGACTCAGAGGCACCCCAAAATCCATGTGAACACTGGAGAGGAATCCTCAGGTTCCGGCCCCGACTCCACACAAGGTCTTAGGCCCCGGCATCGACGGGAGAGGAATCCCGAGAGGTCCCCTAGCAACTCGCTTGGGGACTGGCCCTTCCTAAGGCCACCAGAGCGGGTCCCTGAGGTCCCCATCGTAACTCGAGAAGGACTGCCCCAACTCGAGAATATCCAGGAGGTTCTCCCGTGCAGGCGAGATGAGGCCCATTTCCGCAGAGGCTTCTCGGGGCTAATCACACCTCACCTCTGGAACGTCGAAAGGGTCCTTCACACCCTTGATGCAACTCAAGAAGTTCCCCGACATACCCTTCTGCACTCGAGAGGAAACACGAGGGTCCCGCCCACATCCAGAGGAGCCCCGTTTCCGCCTCGTAGATCGAGGTGAGGGATACTTTCCCTGCTTCGTCGGGAAAGAGTTCCCGGCGTTCCCGTCGCATCTCAAGAGGAGGCCCTCTCAACAGGAACGGCGAGAGGAACTCCAGGGTCGTGCCACCATTCCAAGAGTCCCCCAGATGTCTCAGTCCATTCCAGAGGAACCTCTTTTCCCTTCACCGGCTCGTCTTTCACGCCGAGGATCGACTCACACCAAGGTGGCACGTGGCACAGCCCTGTGGGAAAGCCTCGTGGGAAAGCCTCGAGGGACAGCCTCGAGGGAAAGCCACAGATCCCTTGATCCACGTGACAGGAAGCGTGACACTACTGCTGCAGCTCGGGAGGAAAGCGCACGTGCATGCCCCCACTCGAGACGAGGCCTGACTCCCCTGGGGAGACTCAGAAGCACCCCAAGATCCATGGCAACACTGGAGAGGAATCCTCAGGTTCCGGCCCCGACTCCACACAAGGACTGAGGCCCCGGCATGGACGGGAGAGGAATCCCGAGAGGTCCCCTAGCAACTCGCATGGGGACTGGCCTTTCCTGAGGCCACCAGAGCGGGTCGCTGAGGTCCCCGTCGTAACTCGAGAAGACCTGCCGCAACTCGAGAAAATCCAGGAGGTTCTCCCCTCCAGGCGAGATGAGGCCCATTTCCGCTGAGGCGTCTCGAGGCTGATCACACCTCACCTCTGGACCTTCGAAAGGGTCCTTCACACCCTTGGTGCAAATCAAGAAGTTCCCCGACCTAGCCGTCTCCACTCGAGAGGAACCACGTGGGTCCCGCCCACATCCAGAGGAGCCCCGTTTCCGCCTCGTAGCTCGAGATGAGGGATCCTATCCCTGCTTCGTTGGGAAAGAGTTCCCGGCCTTCCCGTCGCATCTCAAGAGGAAGCCCTCTCAACAGGAACGGCGAGAGGAACTCCAGGGTCGTGCCACCATTCCAAGAGTCCCCCAGATGTCTCAGTCCATTCCAGAGGAACCTCTTTTCCCTTCACCGGCTCGTCTTTCACGCCGAGGATCGACTCACAGCAAGGTGGCACGTGGCACAGCCCTGTGGGAAAGCCTCGTGGGAAAGCCTCGAGGGACAGCCTCGAGGGAAAGCCACAGATCCCTTGATCCACGTGACAGGAAGCGTGACTCTACTGCTGCAGCTCGGGAGGAAAGCGCACGTGCATGCCCCCACTCGAGACGAGGCCTGACTCCCCTGGGGAGACTCAGAAGCACCCCAAGATCCATGGCAAGACTGGAGAGGAATCCTCAGGTTCCGGCCCCGACTCCACACAAGGACTGAGGCCCCGGCATGGACGGGAGAGGAATCCCGAGAGGTCCCCTAGCAACTCGCATGGGGACTGGCCTTTCCTGAGGCCACCAGAGCGGGTCCCTGTGGTCCAGGTCGTAACTCGAGAAGACCTGCCGCAACTCGAGAAAATCCAGGAGGTTCTCCCCTCCAGGGGAGATGAGGCCCATTTCCGCTGAGGCGTCTCGAGGCTGATCAAACCTCACCTCTGGAACTTCGAAAGGGTCCTTCACACCCTTGGTGCAAATCAAGAAGTTCCCCGACATACCCGTCTCCACTCGAGAGGAATCACGAGGGTCCTGCCCACATCCAGAGGAGCCCCGTTTCCGCCTCGTAGCTCGAGATGAGGGATCCTTTCCCTGCTTCGTCGGGAAAGAGTTCCCGGCCTTCCCGTCGCATCTCAAGAGGAGGCCCTCTCAACAGGAACGGCGAGAGGAACTCCAGGGTCGTGCCACCATTCCAAGAGTCCCCCAGATGTCTCAGTCCATTCCAGAGGAACCTCTTTTCCCTTCACCGGCTCGTCTTTCACGCCGAGGATCGACTCACACCAAGGTGGCACGTGGCACAGCCCTGTGGGAAAGCCTCGTGGGAAAGCCTCGAGGGACAGCCTCGAGGGAAAGCCACAGATCCCTTGATCCACGTGACAGGAAGCGTGACACTACTGCTGCAGCTCGGGAGGAAAGCGCACGTGCATGCCCCCACTCGAGACGAGGCCTGAGTCCCCTGGGGAGACTCAGAGGCACCCCAAAATCCATGTGAACACTGGAGAGGAATCCTCAGGTTCCGGCCCCGACTCCACACAAGGTCTTAGGCCCCGGCATCGACGGGAGAGGAATCCCGAGAGGTCCCCTAGCAACTCGCTTGGGGACTGGCCCTTCCTAAGGCCACCAGAGCGGGTCCCTGAGGTCCCCATCGTAACTCGAGAAGGACTGCCCCAACTCGAGAATATCCAGGAGGTTCTCCCGTGCAGGCGAGATGAGGCCCATTTCCGCAGAGGCTTCTCGGGGCTAATCACACCTCACCTCTGGAACGTCGAAAGGGTCCTTCACACCCTTGATGCAACTCAAGAAGTTCCCCGACATACCCTTCTGCACTCGAGAGGAAACACGAGGGTCCCGCCCACATCCAGAGGAGCCCCGTTTCCGCCTCGTAGATCGAGGTGAGGGATACTTTCCCTGCTTCGTCGGGAAAGAGTTCCCGGCGTTCCCGTCGCATCTCAAGAGGAGGCCCTCTCAACAGGAACGGCGAGAGGAACTCCAGGGTCGTGCCACCATTCCAAGAGTCCCCCAGATGTCTCAGTCCATTCCAGAGGAACCTCTTTTCCCTTCACCGGCTCGTCTTTCACGCCGAGGATCGACTCACACCAAGGTGGCACGTGGCACAGCCCTGTGGGAAAGCCTCGTGGGAAAGCCTCGAGGGACAGCCTCGAGGGAAAGCCACAGATCCCTTGATCCACGTGACAGGAAGCGTGACACTACTGCTGCAGCTCGGGAGGAAAGCGCACGTGCATGCCCCCACTCGAGACGAGGCCTGACTCCCCTGGGGAGACTCAGAAGCACCCCAAGATCCATGGCAACACTGGAGAGGAATCCTCAGGTTCCGGCCCCGACTCCACACAAGGACTGAGGCCCCGGCATGGACGGGAGAGGAATCCCGAGAGGTCCCCTAGCAACTCGCATGGGGACTGGCCTTTCCTGAGGCCACCAGAGCGGGTCGCTGAGGTCCCCGTCGTAACTCGAGAAGACCTGCCGCAACTCGAGAAAATCCAGGAGGTTCTCCCCTCCAGGCGAGATGAGGCCCATTTCCGCTGAGGCGTCTCGAGGCTGATCACACCTCACCTCTGGACCTTCGAAAGGGTCCTTCACACCCTTGGTGCAAATCAAGAAGTTCCCCGACCTAGCCGTCTCCACTCGAGAGGAACCACGTGGGTCCCGCCCACATCCAGAGGAGCCCCGTTTCCGCCTCGTAGCTCGAGATGAGGGATCCTATCCCTGCTTCGTTGGGAAAGAGTTCCCGGCCTTCCCGTCGCATCTCAAGAGGAAGCCCTCTCAACAGGAACGGCGAGAGGAACTCCAGGGTCGTGCCACCATTCCAAGAGTCCCCCAGATGTCTCAGTCCATTCCAGAGGAACCTCTTTTCCCTTCACCGGCTCGTCTTTCACGCCGAGGATCGACTCACAGCAAGGTGGCACGTGGCACAGCCCTGTGGGAAAGCCTCGTGGGAAAGCCTCGAGGGACAGCCTCGAGGGAAAGCCACAGATCCCTTGATCCACGTGACAGGAAGCGTGACTCTACTGCTGCAGCTCGGGAGGAAAGCGCACGTGCATGCCCCCACTCGAGACGAGGCCTGACTCCCCTGGGGAGACTCAGAAGCACCCCAAGATCCATGGCAAGACTGGAGAGGAATCCTCAGGTTCCGGCCCCGACTCCACACAAGGACTGAGGCCCCGGCATGGACGGGAGAGGAATCCCGAGAGGTCCCCTAGCAACTCGCATGGGGACTGGCCTTTCCTGAGGCCACCAGAGCGGGTCCCTGTGGTCCAGGTCGTAACTCGAGAAGACCTGCCGCAACTCGAGAAAATCCAGGAGGTTCTCCCCTCCAGGGGAGATGAGGCCCATTTCCGCTGAGGCGTCTCGAGGCTGATCAAACCTCACCTCTGGAACTTCGAAAGGGTCCTTCACACCCTTGGTGCAAATCAAGAAGTTCCCCGACATACCCGTCTCCACTCGAGAGGAATCACGAGGGTCCTGCCCACATCCAGAGGAGCCCCGTTTCCGCCTCGTAGCTCGAGATGAGGGATCCTTTCCCTGCTTCGTCGGGAAAGAGTTCCCGGCCTTCCCGTCGCATCTCAAGAGGAGGCCCTCTCAACAGGAACGGCGAGAGGAACTCCAGGGTCGTGCCACCATTCCAAGAGTCCCCCAGATGTCTCAGTCCATTCCAGAGGAACCTCTTTTCCCTTCACCGGCTCGTCTTTCACGCCGAGGATCGACTCACACCAAGGTGGCACGTGGCACAGCCCTGTGGGAAAGCCTCGTGGGAAAGCCTCGAGGGACAGCCTCGAGGGAAAGCCACAGATCCCTTGATCCACGTGACAGGAAGCGTGACACTACTGGTGCAGCTCGGGAGGAAAGCGCTCGTGCATGCCCCCACTCGACCCTGGGGAGACTCAGAAGCACCCCAAGATCCATGGCAACACTGGAGAGGAATCCTCAGGTTCCGGCCCCGACTCCACACAAGGTCTGAGGCCCCGGCATCGATGGGAGAGGAATCCCGAGATGGCCCCTAGCAACTCGCATGGGGACTGGCCCTTCCTGAGGCCACCATAGCCGGTCCCTGAGGTCCCCGTCGTAACTCGAGAAGACCTGCCGCAACCCGAGAATATACAGGAGGTTCTCCCCTGCAGGCGAGATGAGGCCCATTTCCGCAGAGGCTTCTCGGGGCTAATCACACCTCACCTCTTGAATGTCGAAATGGTCCTTCACACCCTTGGTGCAACTCAAGAAGTTCCCCGACATACCCTTCTCCACTCGAGAGGAAACACGAGGGTCCCGCCCACATCCAGAGGAGCCCCGTTTCCGCCTCGTAGCTCGAGGTGAGGGATCCTTTCCCTGCTACGTCGGGAAAGAATTCCCGGCGTTCCCGTCGCATCTCAAGAGGAGGCCCTCTCAACAGGAACGGCGAGAGGAACTCCAGGGTCGTGCCACCATTCCAAGAGTCCCCCAGATGTCTCTGTCCATTCCAGAAGAACCTCTTTTCCCTTCACCGGCTCGTCTTTCACGCCGAGGATCGACTCACACCAAGGTGGCACGTGGCACAGCCCTGTGGGAAAGCCTCGTGGGAAAGCCTCGAGGGACAGCCTCGAGGGAAAGCCACAGATCCCTTGATCCACGTGACAGGAAGCGTGACACTACTGCTGCAGCTCGGGAGGAAAGCGCACGTGCATGCCCCCACTCGAGACGAGGCCTGACTCCCCTGGGGAGACTCAGAAGCACCCCAAGATCCATGGCAACACTGGAGAGGAATCCTCAGGTTCCGGCCCCGACTCCACACAAGGACTGAGGCCCCGGCATGGACGGGAGAGGAATCCCGAGAGGTCCCCTAGCAACTCGCATGGGGACTGGCCTTTCCTGAGGCCACCAGAGCGGGTCGCTGAGGTCCCCGTCGTAACTCGAGAAGACCTGCCGCAACTCGAGAAAATCCAGGAGGTTCTCTCCTCCAGGCGAGATGAGGCCCATTTCCGCTGAGGCGTCTCGAGGCTGATCACACCTCACCTCTGGACCTTCGAAAGGGTCCTTCACACCCTTGGTGCAAATCAAGAAGTTCCCCGACCTAGCCGTCTCCACTCGAGAGGAATCACGTGGGTCCCGCCCACATCCAGAGGAGCCCCGTTTCCGCCTAGTAGCTCGAGATGAGGGATCCTTTCCCTGCTTCGTTGGGAAAGAGTTCCCGGCCTTCCCGTCGCATCTCAAGAGGAAGCCCTCTCAACAGGAACGGCGAGAGGAACTCCAGGGTCGTGCCACCATTCCAAGAGTCCCCCAGATGTCTCAGTCCATTCCAGAGGAACCTCTTTTCCCTTCACCGGCTCGTCTTTCACGCCGAGGATCGACTCACAGCAAGGTGGCACGTGGCACAGCCCTGTGGGAAAGCCTCGTGGGAAAGCCTCGAGGGACAGCCTCGAGGGAAAGCCACAGATCCCTTGATCCACGTGACAGGAAGCGTGACACTACTGCTGCAGCTCGGGAGGAAAGCGCACGTGCATGCCCCCACTCGAGACGAGGCCTGACTCCCCTGGGGAGACTCAGAAGCACCCCAAGATCCATGGCAAGACTGGAGAGGAATCCTCAGGTTCCGGCCCCGACTCCACACAAGGACTGAGGCCCCGGCATGGACGGGAGAGGAATCCCGAGAGGTCCCCTAGCAACTCGCATGGGGACTGGCCTTTCCTGAGGCCACCAGAGCGGGTCGCTGAGGTCCCCGTCGTAACTCGAGAAGACCTGCCGCAACTCGAGAAAATCCAGGAGGTTCTCCCCTCCAGGCGAGATGAGGCCCATTTCCGCTGAGGCGTCTCGAGGCTGATCACACCTCACCTCTGGACCTTCGAAAGGGTCCTTCACACCCTTGGTGCAAATCAAGAAGTTCCCCGACCTAGCCGTCTCCACTCGAGAGGAATCACGTGGGTCCCGCCCACATCCAGAGGAGCCCCGTTTCCGCCTCGTAGCTCGAGATGAGGGATCCTATCCCTGCTTCGTTGGGAAAGAGTTCCCGGCCTTCCCGTCGCATCTCAAGAGGAAGCCCTCTCAACAGGAACGGCGAGAGGAACTCCAGGGTCGTGCCACCATTCCAAGAGTCCCCCAGATGTCTCAGTCCATTCCAGAGGAACCTCTTTTCCCTTCACCGGCTCGTCTTTCACGCCGAGGATCGACTCACAGCAAGGTGGCACGTGGCACAGCCCTGTGGGAAAGCCTCGTGGGAAAGCCTCGAGGGACAGCCTCGAGGGAAAGCCACAGATCCCTTGATCCACGTGACAGGAAGCGTGACACTACTGCTGCAGCTCGGGAGGAAAGCGCACGTGCATGCCCCCACTCGAGACGAGGCCTGACTCCCCTGGGGAGACTCAGAAGCACCCCAAGATCCATGGCAAGACTGGAGAGGAATCCTCAGGTTCCGGCCCCGACTCCACACAAGGACTGAGGCCCCGGCATGGACGGGAGAGGAATCCCGAGAGGTCCCCTAGCAACTCGCATGGGGACTGGCCTTTCCTGAGGCCACCAGAGCGGGTCCCTGTGGTCCCCGTCGTAACTCGAGAAGACCTGCCGCAACTCGAGAAAATCCAGGAGGTTCTCCCCTCCAGGGGAGATGAGGCCCATTTCCGCTGAGGCGTCTCGAGGCTGATCAAACCTCACCTCTGGAACTTCGAAAGGGTCCTTCACACACTTGGTGCAAATCAAGAAGTTCCCCGACATACCCGTCTCCACTCGAGAGGAATCACGAGGGTCCTGCCCACATCCAGAGGAGCCCCGTTTCCGCCTCGTAGCTCGAGATGAGGGATCCTTTCCCTGCTTCGTCGGGAAAGAGTTCCCGGCCTTCCCGTCGCATCTCAAGAGGAGGCCCTCTCAACAGGAACGGCGAGAGGAACTCCAGGGTCGTGCCACCATTCCAAGAGTCCCCCAGATGTCTCAGTCCATTCCAGAGGAACCTCTTTTCCCTTCACCGGCTCGTCTTTCACGCCGAGGATCGACTCACACCAAGGTGGCACGTGGCACAGCCCTGTGGGAAAGCCTCGTGGGAAAGCCTCGAGGGACAGCCTCGAGGGAAAGCCACAGATCCCTTGATCCACGTGACAGGAAGCGTGACACTACTGCTGCAGCTCGGGAGGAAAGCGCTCGTGCATGCCCCCACTCGAGACGAGGCCTGACTCCCCTGGGGAGACTCAGAAGCACCCCAAGATCCATGGCAACACTGGAGAGGAATCCTCAGGTTCCGGCCCCGACTCCACACAAGGACTGAGTCCCCGGCATGGACGGGAGAGGAATCCCGAGAGGTCCCCTAGCAAATCGCATGGGGACTGGCCTTTCCTGAGGCCACCAGAGCGGGTCCCTGAGGTCCCCGTCGTAACTCGAGAAGACCTGCCGCAACTCGAGAAAATCCAGGAGGTTCTCCCCTCCAGTCGAGATCAGGCCCATTTCCGCTGAGGCGTCTCGAGGCTGATCACACCTCACCTCTGGAACTTCGAAAGGGTCTTTCACACCCTTGGTGCAAATCAAGAAGTTCCCCGACATACCCGTCTCCACTCGAGAGGAATCACGAGGGTCACGCCCACATCCAGAGGAGCCCCGTTTCCGCCTCGTAGCTCGAGATGAGGGATCCTTTCCCTGCTTCGTCGGGAAAGAGTTCCCGGCGTTCCCGTCGCATCTCAAGAGGAGGCCCTCTCAACAGGAACGGCGAGAGGAACTCCAGGGTCGTGCCACCATTCCAAGAGTCCCCCAGATGTCTCAGTCCATTCCAGAGGAACCTCTTTTCCCTTCACCGGCTCGTCTTTCACGCCGAGGATCGACTCACACCAAGGTGGCACGTGGCACAGCCCTGTGGGAAAGCCTCGTGGGAAAGCCTCGAGGGACAGCCTCGAGGGAAAGACACAGATCCGTTGATCCACGTGACAGGAAGCGTGACACTACTGCTGCAGCTCGGGAGGAAAGCGCACGTGCATGCCCCCACTCGAGACGAGGCCTGACTCCCCTGGGGAGACTCAGAAGCACCCCAAGATCCATGGCAACACTGGAGAGGAATCCTCAGGTTCCGGCCCCGACTCCACACAAGGACTGAGGCCCCGGCATGGACGGGAGTGGAATCCAGAGAGGTCCCCTAGCAACTCGCATGGGGACTGGCCTTTCCTGAGGCCACCAGAGCGGGTCCCTGAGGTCCCCGTCGTAACTCGAGAAGACCTGCCGCAACTGGAGAAAATCAAGGAGGTTCTCCCCTCCAGGCGAGATGAGGCCCATTTCCGCTGAGGCGTCTCGAGGCTGATCACACCTCACCTCTGGAACTTCGAAAGGGTCCTTCACACCCTTGGTGCAAATCAAGAAGTTCCCCGACATACCCGTCTCCACTCGAGAGGAATCACGAGGGTCCCGCCCACATCCAGAGGAGCCCCGTTTCCGCCTCGTAGATCGAGATGAGGGATCCTTTCCCTGCTCGTCGGGAAAGAGTTCCCGACATTCCCGTCGCATCTCAAGAGGAGGCCCTCTCAACAGGAACGGCGAGAGGAACTCCAGGGTCGTGCCACCATTCCAAGAGTCCCCCAGATGTCTCAGTCCATTCCAGAGGAACCTCTTTTCCCTTCACCGGCTCGTCTTTCACGCCGAGGATCGACTCACACCAAGGTGGCACGTGGCACAGCCCTGTGGGAAAGCCTCGTGGGAAAGCCTCGAGGGACAGCCTCGAGGGAAAGCCACAGATCCCTTGATCCACGTGACAGGAAGCGTGACACTACTGCTGCAGCTCGGGAGGAAAGCGCACGTGCATGCCCCCACTCGAGACGAGGCCTGACTCCCCTGGGGAGACTCAGAAGCACCCCAAGATCCATGGCAACACTGGAGAGGAATCCTCAGGTTCCGGCCCCGACTCCACACAAGGACTGAGGCCCCGGCATGGACGGGAGAGGAATCCCGAGAGGTCCCCTAGCAACTCGCATGGGGACTGGCCTTTCCTGAGGCCACCAGAGCGGGTCCCTGTGGTCCCCGTCGTAACTCGAGAAGACCTGCCGCAACTCGAGAAAATCCAGGAGGTTCTCCCCTCCAGGCGAGATGAGGCCCATTTCCGCTGAGGCGTCCCGAGGCTGATCACACCTCACCTCTGGAACTTCGAAAGGGTCCTTCACACCCTTGGTGCAAATCAAGAAGTTCCCCGACATACCCGTCTCCACTCGAGAGGAATCACGAGGGTCCCGCCCACATCCAGAGGAGCCCTGTTTCCGCCTCGTAGCTCGAGATGAGGGATCCTTTCCCTGCTTCGTCGGGAAAGAGTTCCCGGCCTTCCCGTCGCATCTCAAGAGGAGGCCCTTTCAACAGGAACGGCGAGAGGAACTCCAGGGTCGTGCCACCATTCCAAGAGTCCCCCAGATGTCTCAGTCCATTCCAGAGGAACCTCTTTTCCCTTCACCGGCTCGTCTTTCACGCCGAGGATCGACTCACACCAAGGTGGCACGTGGCACAGCCCTGTGGGAAAGCCTCGTGGGAAAGCCTCGAGGGACAGCCTCGAGGGAAAGCCACAGATCCCTTGATCCACGTGACAGGAAGCGTGACACTACTGCTGCAGCTCGGGAGGAAAGCGCTGGTGCATGCCCCCACTCGAGACGAGGCCTGACTCCCCTGGGGAGACTCAGAAGCACCCCAAGATCCATGGCAACACTGGAGAGGAATCCTCAGGTTCCGGCCCCGACTCCACACAAGGACTGAGTCCCCGGCATGGACGGGAGAGGAATCCCGAGAGGTCCCCTAGCAACTCGCATGGGGACTGGCCTTTCCTGAGGCCACCAGAGCGGGTCCCTGAGGTCCCCGTCGTAACTCGAGAAGACCTGCCGCAACTCGAGAAAATCCAGGAGGTTCTCCCCTCCAGTCGAGATCAGGCCCATTTCCGGTGAGGCGTCTCGAGGCTGATCACACCTCACCTCTGGAACTTCGAAAGGGTCTTTCACACCCTTGGTGCAAATCAAGAAGTTCCCCGACATACCCGTCTCCACTCGAGAGGAATCACGAGGGTCCCGCCCACATCCAGAGGAGCCCCGTTTCCGCCTCGTAGCTCAAGATGAGGGATCCTTTCCCTGCTTCGTCGGGAAAGAGTTCCCGGCGTTCCCGTCGCATCTCAAGAGGAGGCCCTCTCAACAGGAACGGCGAGAGGAACTCCAGGGTCGTGCCACCATTCCAAGAGTCCCCCAGATGTCTCAGTCCATTCCAGAGGAACCTCTTTTCCCTTCACCGGCTCGTCTTTCACGCCGAGGATCGACTCACACCAAGGTGGCACGTGGCACAGCCCTGTGGGAAAGCCTCGTGGGAAAGCCTCGAGGGACAGTCTCGAGGGAAAGCCACAGATCCCTTGATCCACGTGACAGGAAGCGTGACACTACTGCTGCAGCTCGGGAGGAAAGCGCACGTGCATGCCCCCACTCGAGACGAGGCCTGAGTCCCCTGGGGAGACTCAGAGGCACCCCAAAATCCATGTGAACACTGGAGAGGAATCCTCAGGTTCCGGCCCCGACTCCACACAAGGTCTTAGGCCCCGGCATCGACGGGAGAGGAATCCCGAGTGGTCCCCTAGCAACTCGCATGGGGACTGGCCCTTCCTAAGGCCACCAGAGCGGGTCCCTGAGGTCCCCATCGTAACTCGAGAAGGACTGCCCCAACTGGAGAATATCCAGGAGGTTCTCCCCTGCAGGCGAGATGAGGCCCATTTCCGCAGAGGCTTCTCGGGGCTAATCACACCTCACCTCTGGAACGTCGAAAGGGTCCTTCACACCCTTGATGCAACTCAAGAAGTTCCCCGACATACCCTTCTGCACTCGAGAGGAAACACGAGGGTCCCGCCCACATCCAGAGGAGCCCCGTTTCCGCCTCGTAGATCGAGGTGAGGGATACTTTCCCTGCTTCGTCGGGAAAGAGTTCCCGGCGTTCCCGTCGCATCTCAAGAGGAGGCCCTCTCAACAGGAACGGCGAGAGGAACTCCAGGGTCGTGCCACCATTCCAAGAGTCCCCCAGATGTCTCAGTCCATTCCAGAGGAACCTCTTTTCCCTTCACCGGCTCGTCTTTCACGCCGAGGATCGACTCACACCAAGGTGGCACGTGGCACAGCCCTGTGGGAAAGCCTCGTGGGAAAGCCTCGAGGGACAGCCTCGAGGGAAAGCCACAGATCCCTTGATCCACGTGACAGGAAGCGTGACACTACTGCTGCAGCTCGGGAGGAAAGCGCACGTGCATGCCCCCACTCGAGACGAGGCCTGACTCCCCTGGGGAGACTCAGAAGCACCCCAAGATCCATGGCAACACTGGAGAGGAATCCTCAGGTTCCGGCCCCGACTCCACACAAGGACTGAGGCCCCGGCATGGACGGGAGAGGAATCCCGAGAGGTCCCCTAGCAACTCGCATGGGGACTGGCCTTTCCTGAGGCCACCAGAGCGGGTCGCTGAGGTCCCCGTCGTAACTCGAGAAGACCTGCCGCAACTCGAGAAAATCCAGGAGGTTCTCCCCTCCAGGCGAGATGAGGCCCATTTCCGCTGAGGCGTCTCGAGGCTGATCACACCTCACCTCTGGACCTTCGAAAGGGTCCTTCACACCCTTGGTGCAAATCAAGAAGTTCCCCGACCTAGCCGTCTCCACTCGAGAGGAATCACGTGGGTCCCGCCCACATCCAGAGGAGCCCCGTTTCCGCCTCGTAGCTCGAGATGAGGGATCCTATCCCTGCTTCGTTGGGAAAGAGTTCCCGGCCTTCCCGTCGCATCTCAAGAGGAAGCCCTCTCAACAGGAACGGCGAGAGGAACTCCAGGGTCGTGCCACCATTCCAAGAGTCCCCCAGATGTCTCAGTCCATTCCAGAGGAACCTCTTTTCCCTTCACCGGCTCGTCTTTCACGCCGAGGATCGACTCACAGCAAGGTGGCACGTGGCACAGCCCTGTGGGAAAGCCTCGTGGGAAAGCCTCGAGGGACAGCCTCGAGGGAAAGCCACAGATCCCTTGATCCACGTGACAGGAAGCGTGACACTACTGCTGCAGCTCGGGAGGAAAGCGCACGTGCATGCCCCCACTCGAGACGAGGCCTGACTCCCCTGGGGAGACTCAGAAGCACCCCAAGATCCATGGCAAGACTGGAGAGGAATCCTCAGGTTCCGGCCCCGACTCCACACAAGGACTGAGGCCCCGGCATGGACGGGAGAGGAATCCCGAGAGGTCCCCTAGCAACTCGCATGGGGACTGGCCTTTCCTGAGGCCACCAGAGCGGGTCCCTGTGGTCCCCGTCGTAACTCGAGAAGACCTGCCGCAACTCGAGAAAATCCAGGAGGTTCTCCCCTCCAGGGGAGATGAGGCCCATTTCCGCTGAGGCGTCTCGAGGCTGATCAAACCTCACCTCTGGAACTTCGAAAGGGTCCTTCACACCCTTGGTGCAAATCAAGAAGTTCCCCGACATACCCGTCTCCACTCGAGAGGAATCACGAGGGTCCTGCCCACATCCAGAGGAGCCCCGTTTCCGCCTCGTAGCTCGAGATGAGGGATCCTTTCCCTGCTTCGTCGGGAAAGAGTTCCCGGCCTTCCCGTCGCATCTCAAGAGGAGGCCCTCTCAACAGGAACGGCGAGAGGAACTCCAGGGTCGTGCCACCATTCCAAGAGTCCCCCAGATGTCTCAGTCCATTCCAGAGGAACCTCTTTTCCCTTCACCGGCTCGTCTTTCACGCCGAGGATCGACTCACACCAAGGTGGCACGTGGCACAGACCTGTGGGAAAGCCTCGTGGGAAAGCCTCGAGGGACAGCCTCGAGGGAAAGCCACAGATCCCTTGATCCACGTGACAGGAAGCGTGACACTACTGCTGCAGCTCGGGAGGAAAGCGCTCGTGCATGCCCCCACTCGAGACGAGGCCTGACTCCCCTGGGGAGACTCAGAATCACCCCAAGATCCATGGCAACACTGGAGAGGAATCCTCAGGTTCCGGCCCCGACTCCACACAAGGACTGAGTCCCCGGCATGGACGGGAGAGGAATCCCGAGAGGTCCCCTAGCAAATCGCATGGGGACTGGCCTTTCCTGAGGCCACCAGAGCGGGTCCCTGAGGTCCCCGTCGTAACTCGAGAAGACCTGCCGCAACTCGAGAAAATCCAGGAGGTTCTCCCCTCCAGTCGAGATCAGGCCCATTTCCGCTGAGGCGTCTCGAGGCTGATCACACCTCACCTCTGGAACTTCGAAAGGGTCTTTCACACCCTTGGTGCAAATCAAGAAGTTCCCCGACATACCCGTCTCCACTCGAGAGGAATCACGAGGGTCACGCCCACATCCAGAGGAGCCCCGTTTCCGCCTCGTAGCTCGAGATGAGGGATCCTTTCCCTGCTTCGTCGGGAAAGAGTTCCCGGCGTTCCCGTCGCATCTCAAGAGGAGGCCCTCTCAACAGGAACGGCGAGAGGAACTCCAGGGTCGTGCCACCATTCCAAGAGTCCCCCAGATGTCTCAGTCCATTCCAGAGGAACCTCTTTTCCCTTCAACGGCTCGACTTTCACGCCGAGGATCGACTCACACCAAGGTGGCACGTGGCACAGCCCTGTGGGAAAGCCTCGTGGGAAAGCCTCGAGGGACAGCCTCGAGGGAAAGCCACAGATCCCTTGATCCACGTGACAGGAAGCGTGACACTACTGCTGCAGCTCGGGAGGAAAGCGCACGTGCATGCCCCCACTCGAGACGAGGCCTGACTCCCCTGGGGAGACTCAGAAGCACCCCAAGATCCATGGCAACACTGGAGAGGAATCCTCAGGTTCCGGCCCCGACTCCACACAAGGACTGAGGCCCCGGCATGGACGGGAGTGGAATCCAGAGAGGTCCCCTAGCAACTCGCATGGGGACTGGCCTTTCCTGAGGCCACCAGAGCGGGTCCCTGAGGTCCCCGTCGTAACTCGAGAAGACCTGCCGCAACTCGAGAAAATCCAGGAGGTTCTCCCCTCCAGGCGAGATGAGGCCCATTTCCGCTGAGGCGTCTCGAGGCTGATCACACCTCAACTCTGGAACTTCGAAACGGTCTTTCACACCCTTGGTGCAAATCAAGAAGTTCCCCGACATACCCGTCTCCACTCGAGAGGAATCACGAGGGTCCCGCCCACATCCAGAGGAGCCCCGTTTCCGCCTCGTAGCTCGAGATGAGGGATCCTTTCCCTGCTTCGTCGGGAAAGAGTTCCCGGCCTTCCCGTCGCTTCTCAAGAGGAGGCCCTCTCAACAGGAACGGCGAGAGGAACTCCAGGGTCGTGCCACCATTCCAAGAGTCCCCCAGATGTCTCAGTCCATTCCAGAGGAACCTCTTTTCCCTTCACCGGCTCGTCTTTCACGCCGAGGATCGACTCACACCAAGGTGGCACGTGGCACAGCCCTGTGGGAAAGCCTCGTGGGAAAGCCTCGAGGGACAGCCTCGAGGGAAAGCCACAGATCCCTTGATCCACGTGACAGGAAGCGTGACACTACTGCTGCAGCTCGGGAGGAAAGCGCTCGTGCATGCCCCCACTCGAGACGAGGCCTGACTCCCCTGGGGAGACTCAGAAGCACCCCAAGATCCATGGCAACACTGGAGAGGAATCCTCAGGTTCCGGCCCCGACTCCACACAAGGACTGAGGCCCCGGCATGGACGGGAGAGGAATCCCGAGAGGTCCCCTAGCAACTCGCATGGGGACTGGCCTTTCCTGAGGCCACCAGAGCGGGTCCCTGAGGTCCCCGTCGTAACTCGAGAAGACCTGCCGCAACTCGAGAAAATCCAGGAGGTTCTCCCCTCCAGTCGAGATCAGGCCCATTTCCGCTGAGGCGTCTCGAGGCTGATCACACCTCACCTCTGGAACTTCGAAAGGGTCTTTCACACCCTTGGTGCAAATCAAGAAGTTCCCCGACATACCCGTCTCCACTCGAGAGGAATCACGAGGGTCACGCCCACATCCAGAGGAGCCCCGTTTCCGCCTCGTAGCTCGAGATGAGGGATCCTTTCCCTGCTTCGTCGGGAAAGAGTTCCCGGCGTTCCCGTCGCATCTCAAGAGGAGGCCCTCTCAACAGGAACGGCGAGAGGAACTCCAGGGTCGTGCCACCATTCCAAGAGTCCCCCAGATGTCTCAGTCCATTCCAGAGGAACCTCTTTTCCCTTCACCGGCTCGACTTTCACGCCGAGGATCGACTCACACCAAGGTGGCACGTGGCACAGCCCTGTGGGAAAGCCTCGTGGGAAAGCCTCGAGGGACAGCCTCGAGGGAAAGCCACAGATCCCTTGATCCACGTGACAGGAAGCGTGACACTACTGCTGCAGCTCGGGAGGAAAGCGCACGTGCATGCCCCCACTCGAGACGAGGCCTGACTCCCCTGGGGAGACTCAGAAGCACCCCAAGATCCATGGCAACACTGGAGAGGAATCCTCAGGTTCCGGCCCCGACTCCACACAAGGACTGAGGCCCCGGCATGGACGGGAGAGGAATCCCGAGAGGTCCCCTAGCAACTCGCATGGGGACTGGCCTTTCCTGAGGCCACCAGAGCGGGTCGCTGAGGTCCCCGTCGTAACTCGAGAAGACCTGCCGCAACTCGAGAAAATCCAGGAGGTTCTCCCCTCCAGGCGAGATGAGGCCCATTTCCGCTGAGGCGTCTCGAGGCTGATCACACCTCACCTCTGGACCTTCGAAAGGGTCCTTCACACCCTTGGTGCAAATCAAGAAGTTCCCCGACCTAGCCGTCTCCACTCGAGAGGAATCACGTGGGTCCCGCCCACATCCAGAGGAGCCCCGTTTCCGCCTCGTAGCTCGAGATGAGGGATCCTATCCCTGCTTCGTTGGGAAAGAGTTCCCGGCCTTCCCGTCGCATCTCAAGAGGAAGCCCTCTCAACAGGAACGGCGAGAGGAACTCCAGGGTCGTGCCACCATTCCAAGAGTCCCCTAGATGTCTCAGTCCATTCCAGAGGAACCTCTTTTCCCTTCACCGGCTCGTCTTTCACGCCGAGGATCGACTCACAGCAAGGTGGCACGTGGCACAGCCCTGTGGGAAAGCCTCGTGGGAAAGCCTCGAGGGACAGCCTCGAGGGAAAGCCACAGATCCCTTGATCCACGTGACAGGAAGCGTGACACTACTGCTGCAGCTCGGGAGGAAAGCGCACGTGCATGCCCCCACTCGAGACGAGGCCTGACTCCCCTGGGGAGACTCAGAAGCACCCCAAGATCCATGGCAAGACTGGAGAGGAATCCTCAGGTTCCGGCCCCGACTCCACACAAGGACTGAGGCCCCGGCATGGACGGGAGAGGAATCCCGAGAGGTCCCCTAGCAACTCGCATGGGGACTGGCCTTTCCTGAGGCCACCAGAGCGGGTCCCTGTGGTCCCCGTCGTAACTCGAGAAGACCTGCCGCAACTCGAGAAAATCCAGGAGGTTCTCCCCTCCAGGGGAGATGAGGCCCATTTCCGCTGAGGCGTCTCGAGGCTGATCAAACCTCACCTCTGGAACTTCGAAAGGGTCCTTCACACCCTTGGTGCAAATCAAGAAGTTCCCCGACATACCCGTCTCCACTCGAGAGGAATCACGAGGGTCCTGCCCACATCCAGAGGAGCCCCGTTTCCGCCTCGTAGCTCGAGATGAGGGATCCTTTCCCTGCTTCGTCGGGAAAGAGTTCCCGGCGTTCCCGTCGCATCTCAAGAGGAGGCCCTCTCAACAGGAACGGCGAGAGGAACTCCAGGGTCGTGCCACCATTCCAAGAGTCCCCCAGATGTCTCAGTCCATTCCAGAGGAACCTCTTTTCCCTTCACCGGCTCGACTTTCACGCCGAGGATCGACTCACACCAAGGTGGCACGTGGCACAGCCCTGTGGGAAAGCCTCGTGGGAAAGCCTCGAGGGACAGCCTCGAGGGAAAGCCACAGATCCCTTGATCCACGTGACAGGAAGCGTGACACTACTGCTGCAGCTCGGGAGGAAAGCGCACGTGCATGCCCCCACTCGAGACGAGGCCTGACTCCCCTGGGGAGACTCAGAAGCACCCCAAGATCCATGGCAACACTGGAGAGGAATCCTCAGGTTCCGGCCCCGACTCCACACAAGGACTGAGGCCCCGGCATGGACGGGAGTGGAATCCAGAGAGGTCCCCTAGCAACTCGCATGGGGACTGGCCTTTCCTGAGGCCACCAGAGCGGGTCCCTGAGGTCCCCGTCGTAACTCGAGAAGACCTGCCGCAACTCGAGAAAATCCAGGAGGTTCTCCCCTCCAGGCGAGATGAGGCCCATTTCCGCTGAGGCGTCTCGAGGCTGATCACACCTCAACTCTGGAACTTCGAAACGGTCTTTCACACCCTTGGTGCAAATCAAGAAGTTCCCCGACATACCCGTCTCCACTCGAGAGGAATCACGAGGGTCCCGCCCACATCCAGAGGAGCCCCGTTTCCGCCTCGTAGCTCGAGATGAGGGATCCTTTCCCTGCTTCGTCGGGAAAGAGTTCCCGGCCTTCCCGTCGCATCTCAAGAGGAGGCCCTCTCAACAGGAACGGCGAGAGGAACTCCAGGGTCGTGCCACCATTCCAAGAGTCCCCCAGATGTCTCAGTCCATTCCAGAGGAACCTCTTTTCCCTTCACCGGCTCGTCTTTCACGCCGAGGATCGACTCACACCAAGGTGGCACGTGGCACAGCCCTGTGGGAAAGCCTCGTGGGAAAGCCTCGAGGGACAGCCTCGAGGGAAAGCCACAGATCCCTTGATCCACGTGACAGGAAGCGTGACACTACTGCTGCAGCTCGGGAGGAAAGCGCTCGTGCATGCCCCCACTCGAGACGAGGCCTGACTCCCCTGGGGAGACTCAGAAGCACCCCAAGATCCATGGCAACACTGGAGAGGAATCCTCAGGTTCCGGCCCCGACTCCACACAAGGACTGAGTCCCCGGCATGGACGGGAGAGGAATCCCGAGAGGTCCCCTAGCAACTCGCATGGGGACTGGCCTTTCCTGAGGCCACCAGAGCGGGTCCCTGAGGTCCCCGTCGTAACTCGAGAAGACCTGCCGCAACTCGAGAAAATCCAGGAGGTTCTCCCCTCCAGTCGAGATCAGGCCCATTTCCTCTGAGGCGTCTCGAGGCTGATCACACCTCACCTCTGGAACTTCGAAAGGGTCCTTCACACCCTTGGTGCAAATCAAGAAGTTCCCCGACATACCCGTCTCCACTCGAGAGGAATCACGAGGGTCCCGCCCACATCCAGAGGAGCCCCGTTTCCGCCTCGTAGCTCGAGATGAGGGATCCTTTCCCTGCTTCGTCGGGAAAGAGTTCCCGGCGTTCCCGTCGCATCTCAAGAGGAGGCCCTCTCAACAGGAACGGCGAGAGGAACTCCAGGGTCGTGCCACCATTCCAAGAGTCCCCCAGATGTCTCAGTCCATTCCAGAGGAACCTCTTTTCCCTTCACCGGCTCGTCTTTCACGCCGAGGATCGACTCACACCAAGGTGGCACGTGGCACAGCCCTGTGGGAAAGCCTCGTGGGAAAGCCTCGAGGGACAGCCTCGAGGGAAAGCCACAGATCCCTTGATCCACGTGACAGGAAGCGTGACACTACTGCTGCAGCTCGGGAGGAAAGCGCACGTGCATGCCCCCACTCGAGACGAGGCCTGACTCCCCTGGGGAGACTCAGAAGCACCCCAAGATCCATGGCAACACTGGAGAGGAATCCTCAGGTTCCGTCCCCGACTCCACACAAGGACTGAGGCCCCGGCATGGACGGGAGTGGAATCCAGAGAGGTCCCCTAGCAACTCGCATGGGGACTGGCCTTTCCTGAGGCCACCAGAGCGGGTCCCTGAGGTCCCCGTCGTAACTCGAGAAGACCTGCCGCAACTGGAGAAAATCCAGGAGGTTCTCCCCTCCAGGCGAGATGAGGCCCATTTCCGCTGAGGCGTCTCGAGGCTGATCACACCTCACCTCTGGACCTTCGAAAGGGTCCTTCACACCCTTGGTGCAAATCAAGAAGTTCCCCGACCTAGCCGTCTCCACTCGAGAGGAATCACGTGGGTCCCGCCCACATCCAGAGGAGCCCCGTTTCCGCCTCGTAGCTCGAGATGAGGGATCCTGTCCCTGCTTCGTTGGGAAAGAGTTCCCGGCCTTCCCGTCGCATCTCAAGAGGAAGCCCTCTCAACAGGAACGGCGAGAGGAACTCCAGGGTCGTGCCACCATTCCAAGAGTCCCCCAGATGTCTCAGTCCATTCCAGAGGAACCTCTTTTCCCTTCACCGGCTTGTCTTTCACGCTGAGGATCGACTCACAGCAAGGTGGCACGTGGCACAGCCCTGTGGGAGAGCCTCGTGGGAAAGCCTCGAGGGACAGCCTCGAGGGAAAGCCACAGATCCCTTGATCCACGTGACAGGAAGCGTGACACTACTGCTGCAGCTCGGGAGGAAAGCGCACGTGCATGCCCCCACTCGAGACGAGGCCTGACTCCCCTGGGGAGACTCAGAAGCACCCCAAGATCCATGGCAAGACTGGAGAGGAATCCTCAGCTTCCGGCCCCGACTCCACACAAGGACTGAGGCCCCGGCATGGACGGGAGAGGAATCCCGAGAGGTCCCCTAGCAACTCGCATGGGGACTGGCCTTTCCTGAGGCCACCAGAGCGGGTCCCTGTGGTCCCCGTCGTAACTCGAGAAGACCTGCCGCAACTCGAGAAAATCCAGGAGGTTCTCCCCTCCAGGCGAGATGAGGCCCATTTCCGCTGAGGCGTCTCGAGGCTGATCACACCTCACCTCTGGAACTTCGAAAGGGTCCTTCACACCCTTGGTGCAAATCAAGAAGTTCCCCGACATACCCGTCTCCACTCGAGAGGAATCACGAGGGTCCCGCCCACATCCAGAGGAGCCCTGTTTCCGCCTCGTAGCTCGAGATGAGGGATCCTTTCCCTGCTTCGTCGGGAAAGAGTTCCCGGCCTTCCCGTCGCATCTCAAGAGGAGGCCCTCTCAACAGGAACGGCGAGAGGAACTCCAGGGTCGTGCCACCATTCCAAGAGTCCCCCAGATGTCTCAGTCCATTCCAGAGGAACCTCTTTTCCCTTCACCGGCTCGTCTTTCACGCCGAGGATCGACTCACACCAAGGTGGCACGTGGCACAGCCCTGTGGGAAAGCCTCGTGGGAAAGCCTCGAGGGACAGCCTCGAGGGAAAGCCACAGATCCCTTGATCCACGTGACAGGAAGCGTGACACTACTGCTGCAGCTCGGGAGGAAAGCGCTGGTGCATGCCCCCACTCGAGACGAGGCCTGACTCCCCTGGGGAGACTCAGAAGCACCCCAAGATCCATGGCAACACTGGAGAGGAATCCTCAGGTTCCGGCCCCGACTCCACACAAGGACTGAGGCCCCGGCATGGACGGGAGAGGAATCCCGAGAGGTCCCCTAGCAACTCGCATGGGGACTGGCCTTTCCTGAGGCCACCAGAGCGGGTCCCTGAGGTCCCCGTCGTAACTCGAGAAGACCTGCCGCAACTCGAGAAAATCCAGGAGGTTCTCCCCTCCAGTCGAGATCAGGCCCATTTCCGGTGAGGCGTCTCGAGGCTGATCACACCTCACCTCTGGAACTTCGAAAGGGTCTTTCACACCCTTGGTGCAAATCAAGAAGTTCCCCGACATACCCGTCTCCACTCGAGAGGAATCACGAGGGTCCCGCCCACATCCAGAGGAGCCCCGTTTCCGCCTCGTAGCTCAAGATGAGGGATCCTTTCCCTGCTTCGTCGGGAAAGAGTTCCCGGCGTTCCCGTCGCATCTCAAGAGGAGGCCCTCTCAACAGGAACGGCGAGAGGAACTCCAGGGTCGTGCCACCATTCCAAGAGTCCCCCAGATGTCTCAGTCCATTCCAGAGGAACCTCTTTTCCCTTCACCGGCTCGTCTTTCACGCCGAGGATCGACTCACACCAAGGTGGCACGTGGCACAGCCCTGTGGGAAAGCCTCGTGGGAAAGCCTCGAGGGACAGTCTCGAGGGAAAGCCACAGATCCCTTGATCCACGTGACAGGAAGCGTGACACTACTGCTGCAGCTCGGGAGGAAAGCGCACGTGCATGCCCCCACTCGAGACGAGGCCTGACTCCCCTGGGGAGACTCAGAAGCACCCCAAGATCCATGGCAACACTGGAGAGGAATCCTCAGGTTCCGGCCCCGACTCCACACAAGGACTGAGGCCCCGGCATGGACGGGAGTGGAATCCAGAGAGGTCCCCTAGCAACTCGCATGGGGACTGGCCTTTCCTGAGGCCACCAGAGCGGGTCCCTGTGGTCCCCGTCGTAACTCGAGAAGACCTGCCGCAACTCGAGAAAATCCAGGAGGTTCTCCCCTCCAGGCGAGATGAGGCCCATTTCCGCTGAGGCGTCTCGAGGCTGATCACACCTCAACTCTGGAACTTCGAAACGGTCTTTCACACCCTTGGTGCAAATCAAGAAGTTCCCCGACATACCCGTCTCCACTCGAGAGGAATCACGAGGGTCCCGCCCACATCCAGAGGAGCCCCGTTTCCGCCTCGTAGCTCGAGATGAGGGATCCTTTCCCTGCTTCGTCGGGAAAGAGTTCCCGGCCTTCCCGTCGCAACTCAAGAGGAGGCCCTCTCAACAGGAACGGCGAGAGGAACTCCAGGGTCGTGCCACCATTCCAAGAGTCCCCCAGATGTCTCAGTCCATTCCAGAGGAACCTCTTTTCCCTTCACCGGCTCGTCTTTCACGCCGAGGATCGACTCACACCAAGGTGGCACGTGGCACAGCCCTGTGGGAAAGCCTCGTGGGAAAGCCTCGAGGGACAGCCTCGAGGGAAAGCCACAGATCCCTTGATCCACGTGACAGGAAGCGTGACACTACTGCTGCAGCTCGGGAGGAAAGCGCTCGTGCATGCCCCCACTCGAGACGAGGCCTGACTCCCCTGGGGAGACTCAGAAGCACCCCAAGATCCATGGCAACACTGGAGAGGAATCCTCAGGTTCCGGCCCCGACTCCACACAAGGACTGAGTCCCCGGCATGGACGGGAGAGGAATCCCGAGAGGTCCCCTAGCAACTCGCATGGGGACTGGCCTTTCCTGAGGCCACCAGAGCGGGTCCCTGAGGTCCCCGTCGTAACTCGAGAAGACCTGCCGCAACTCGAGAAAATCCAGGAGGTTCTCCCCTCCAGTCGAGATCAGGCCCATTTCCTCTGAGGCGTCTCGAGGCTGATCACACCTCACCTCTGGAACTTCGAAAGGGTCCTTCACACCCTTGGTGCAAATCAAGAAGTTCCCCGACATACCCGTCTCCACTCGAGAGGAATCACGAGGGTCCCGCCCACATCCAGAGGAGCCCCGTTTCCGCCTCGTAGCTCGAGATGAGGGATCCTTTCCCTGCTTCGTCGGGAAAGAGTTCCCGGCGTTCCCGTCGCATCTCAAGAGGAGGCCCTCTCAACAGGAACGGCGAGAGGAACTCCAGGGTCGTGCCACCATTCCAAGAGTCCCCCAGATGTCTCAGTCCATTCCAGAGGAACCTCTTTTCCCTTCACCGGCTCGTCTTTCACGCCGAGGATCGACTCACACCAAGGTGGCACGTGGCACAGCCCTGTGGGAAAGCCTCGTGGGAAAGCCTCGAGGGACAGCCTCGAGGGAAAGCCACAGATCCCTTGATCCACGTGACAGGAAGCGTGACACTACTGCTGCAGCTCGGGAGGAAAGCGCACGTGCATGCCCCCACTCGAGACGAGGCCTGACTCCCCTGGGGAGACTCAGAAGCACCCCAAGATCCATGGCAACACTGGAGAGGAATCCTCAGGTTCCGTCCCCGACTCCACACAAGGACTGAGGCCCCGGCATGGACGGGAGTGGAATCCAGAGAGGTCCCCTAGCAACTCGCATGGGGACTGGCCTTTCCTGAGGCCACCAGAGCGGGTCCCTGAGGTCCCCGTCGTAACTCGAGAAGACCTGCCGCAACTGGAGAAAATCCAGGAGGTTCTCCCCTCCAGGCGAGATGAGGCCCATTTCCGCTGAGGCGTCTCGAGGCTGATCACACCTCCCCTCTGGAACTTCGAAAGGGTCCTTCACACCCTTGGTGCAAATCAAGAAGTTTCCCGACTTAGCCGTCTCCACTCCAGAGGAATCACGAGGGTCCCGCCCACATTCAGAGGAGCCCCGTTTCCGCCTCGTAGCTCGAGATGAGGGATCCTTTCCCTGCTTCGTCGGGAAAGAGTTCCCGGCGTTCCCGTCGCATCTCAAGAGGAGGCCCTCTCAACAGGAACGGCGAGAGGAACTCCAGGGTCGTGCCACCATTCCAAGAGTCCCCCAGATGTCTCAGTCCATTCCAGAGGAACCTCTTTTCCCTTCACCGGCTCGTCTTTCACGCCGAGGATCGACTCACACCAAGGTGGCACGTGGCACAGCCCTGTGGGAAAGCCTCGTGGGAAAGCCTCGAGGGACAGCCTCGAGGGAAAGCCACAGATCCCTTGATCCACGTGACAGGAAGCGTGACACTACTGCTGCAGCTCGGGAGGAAAGGGCACGTGCATGCCCCCACTCGAGACGAGGCCTGACTCCCCTGGGGAGACTCAGAAGCACCCCAAGATCCATGGCAACACTGGAGAGGAATCCTCAGGTTCCGGCCCCGACTCCACACAAGGACTGAGGCCCCGGCATGGACGGGAGAGGAATCCCGAGAGGTCCCCTAGCAACTCGCATGGGGACTGGCCTTTCCTGAGGCCACCAGGGCGGGTCCCTGAGGTCCCCGTCGTAACTCGAGAAGACCTGCCGCAACTCGAGAAAATTCAGGAGGTTCTCCCCTTCAGGCGAGATGAGGCCCATTTCCGCTGAGGCGTCTCGAGGCTGATCACACCTCACCTCTGGAACTTCGAAAGGGTCCTTCACACCCTTGGTGCAAATCAAGAAGTTCCCCGACCTAGCCGTCTCCACTCGAGAGGAATCACGAGGGTCCCGCCCACATCCAGAGGAGCCCCGTTTCCGCCTCGTAGCTCGAGATGAGGGATCCTTTCCCTGCTTCATCGGGAAAGAGTTCCCGGCATTGCCGTCGCATCTCAAGAGGAGGCCCTCTCAACAGGAACGGCGAGAGGAACTCCAGGGTCGTGCCACCATTCCAAGAGTCCCCCAGATGTCTCAGTCCATTCCAGAGGAACCTCTTTTCCCTTCACCGGCTCGTCTTTCACGCCGAGGATCGACTCACACCAAGGTGGCACGTGGCACAGCCCTGTGGGAAAGCCTCGTGGGAAAGCCTCGAGGGACAGCCTCGAGGGAAAGCCACAGATCCCTTGATCCACGTGACAGGAAGCGTGACACTACTGCTGCAGCTCGGGAGGAAAGCGCACGTGCATGCCCCCACTCGAGACGAGGCCTGACTCCCCTGGGGAGACTCAGAAGCACACCAAGATCCATGGCAACACTGGAGAGGAAACCTCAGGTTCCGGCCCCGACTCCACACAAGGACTGAGGCCCCGGCATGGACGGGAGAGGAATCCCGAGAGGTCCCTTAGAAACTCGCATGGGGACTGGCCATTCCTGAGGCCACCAGAGCGGGTCCCTGAGGTCCCCGTCGTAACTCGAGAAGACCTGCCGCAACTCGAGAAAATCCAGGAGGTTCTCCCCTCCAGGCGAGATGAGGCCCATTTCCGCTGAGGCGTCTCGAGGCTGATCACACCTCACCTCTGGAACTTCGAAAGGGTCCTTCACACCCTTGGTGCAAATGAAGAAGTTCCCCGACCTAGCCGTCTCCACTCGAGAGGAATCACGAGGGTCCCGCCCACATCCAGAGGAGCCCCGTTTCCGCCTCGTAGCTCGAGATGAGGGATCCTTTCCCTGCTTCGTCGGGAAAGAGTTCCCGGCGTTCCCGTCGCATCTCAAGAGGAGGCCCTCTCTACAGGAACGGCGAGAGGAACTCCAGGGTCGTGCCACCATTCCAAGAGTCCCCCAGATGTCTCAGTCCATTCCAGAGGAACCTTTTTCCCTTCACCGGCTCGTCTTTCACGCCGAGGATCGACTCACACCAGGGTGGCACGTGGCACAGCCCTGTGGGAAAGCCTCGTGGGAAAGCCTCGAGGGACAGCCTCGAGGGAAAGCCACAGATCCCTTGATCCACGTGACAGGAAGCGTGACACTACTGCTGCAGCTCGGGAGGAAAGCGCACGTGCATGCCCCCACTCGAGACGAGGCCTGACTCCCCTGGGGAGACTCAGAATCACCCCAAGATCCATGGCAACACTGGAGAGGAATCCTCAGGTTCCGGCCCCGACTCCACACAAGGACTGAGGCCCCGGCATGGACGGGAGAGGAATCCCGAGAGGTCCCCTAGCAACTCGCATGGGGACTGGCCTTTCCTGAGGCCACCAGAGCGGGTCCCTGAGGTCCCCGTCGTAACTCGAGAAGACCTGCCGCAACTCGAGAAAATCCAGGAGGTTCTCCCCTCCAGGCGAGATGAGGCCCATTTCCGCTGAGGCGTCTCGAGGCTGATCACACCTCACCTCTGGAACTTCGAAAGGGTCCTTCACGCCCTTGGTGCAAATCAAGAAGTTCCCCGACCTAGCCGTCTCCACTCGAGAGGAATCACGAGGGTCCCGCCCACATCCAGAGGAGCCCCGTTTCCGCCTCGTAGCTCGAGATGAGGGATCCTTTCCCTGCTTCGTCGGGAAAGAGTTCCCGGCGTTCCCGTCGCATCTCAAGAGGAGGCCATCTCAACAGGAACGGCGAGAGGAACTCCAGGGTCGTGCCACCATTCCAAGAGTCCCCCAGATGTCTCAGTCCATTCCAGAGGAACCTCTTTTCCCTTCACCGGCTCGTCTTTCACGCCGAGGATCGACTCACACCAAGGTGGCACGTGGCACAGCCCTGTGGGAAAGCCTCGTGGGAAAGCCTCGAGGGACAGCCTCGAGGGAAAGCCACAGATCCCTTGATCCACGTGACAGGAAGCGTGACACTACTGCTGCAGCTCGGGAGGAAAGCGCACGTGCATGCCCCTACTCGAGACGAGGCCTGACTCCCCTGGGGAGACTCAGAAGCACCCCAAGATCCATGGCAACACTGGAGAGGAAACCTCAGGTTCCGGCCCCGACTCCACACAAGGACTGAGGCCCCGGCATGGACAGGAGAGGAATCCCGAGAGGTCCCTTAGCAACTCGCATGGGGACTGGCCTTTCCTGAGGCCACCAGAGCGGGTCCCTGAGGTCCCCGTCGTAACTCGAGAAGACCTGCCGCAACTCGAGAAAATCCAGGAGGTTCTCCCCTCCAGGCGAGATGAGGCCCATTTCCGCTGAGGCGTCTCGAGGCTGATCACACCTCACCTCTGGAACTTCAAAAGGGTCCTTCACACCCTTGGTGCAAATCAAGAAGTTCCCCGACCTAGCCGTCTCCACTCGAGAGGAATCACGAGGGTCCCGCCCACATCCAGAGGAGCCCCGTTTCCGCCTCGTAGCTCGAGATGAGGGATCCTTTCCCTGCTTCGTCGGGAAAGAGTTCCCGGCGTTCCCGTCGCATCTCAAGAGGAGGCCCTCTCTACAGGAACGGCGAGAGGAACTCCAGGGTCGTGCCACCATTCCAAGAGTCCCCCAGATGTCTCAGTCCATTCCAGAGGAACCTCTTTTCCCTTCACCGGCTCGTTATTCACGCCGAGCATCGACTCACACCAAGGTGGCACGTGGCACAGCCCTGTGGGAAAGCCTCGTGGGAAAGCCTCGAGGGACAGCCTCGAGGGAAAGCCACAGATCCCTTGATCCACGTGACAGGAAGGGTGACACTACTGCTGCAGCTCGGGAGGAAAGCGCACGTGCATGCCCCCACTTGAGACGAGGCCTGACTCCCCTGGGGAGACTCAGAAGCACCCAAAGATCCATGGCAACACTGGAGAGGAATCCTCAGGTTCCGGCCCCAACTCCACACAAGGACTGAGGCCCCGGCATGGACGGGAGAGGAATCCCGAGAGGTCCTCTAGCAACTCGCATGGGGACTGGCCTTTCCTGAGGCCACAAGAGCGGGTCCCTGAGGTCCCCGTCGTAACTCGAGAAGACCTGCCGCAACTCCAGAAAATCCAGGAGGTACTCCCCTCCAGGCGAGATGAGGCCCATTTCCGCTGAGGCGTCTCGAGGCTGATCACACCTCCCCTCTGGAACTTCGTAAGGGTCCTTCACACCCTTGCTGCAAATCAAGAAGTTCCCCGACATACCCGTCTCCACTCGAGAGGAATCACGAGGGTCCCGCCCACATCCAGAGGAGCCCCGTTTCCGCCTCGTAGCTCGAGATGAGGGATCCTTTCCCTGCTTCGTCGGGAAAGAGTTCCCGGCGTTCCCGTCGCATCTCAAGAGGAGGCCCTCTCAACAGGAACGGCGAGAGGAACTCCAGGGTCGTGCCACCATTCCAAGAGTCCCCCAGATGTCTCAGTCCATTCCAGAGGAACCTCTTTTCCCTTCACCGGCTCGTCTTTCACGCCGAGGATCGACTCACACCAAGGTGGCACGTGGCACAGCCCTGTGGGAAAGACTCGTGGGAAAGCCTCGAGGGACAGCCTCGAGGGAAAGCCACAGATCCCTTGATCCACGTGACAGGAAGCGTGACACTACTGCTGCAGCTCGGGAGGAAAGCGCACGTGCATGCCCCCACTCGAGACGAGGCCTGACTCCCCTGGGGAGACTCAGAAGCACCCCAAGATCCATGGCAACAATGGAGAGGAATCCTCAGGTTCCGGCCCCGACTCCACACAAGGACTGAGGCCCCGGCATGGACGGGAGAGGAATCCCGAGAGGTCCTCTAGCAACTCGCATGGGGACTGGCCTTTCCTGAGGCCGCAAGAGCGGGTCCCTGAGGTCCCCGTCGTAACTCGAGAAGACCTGCCGCAACTCGAGAGAATCCAGGAGGTTCTCCCCTCCAGGCGAGATGAGGCCCATTTCCGCTGAGGCGTCTCGAGGCTGATCACACCTCCCCTCTCGAACTTCGGAAGGGTCCTTCACACCCTTGCTGCAAATCAAGAAGTTCCCCGACATCTCCGTCTCCACTCGAGAGGAATCA
Source organism: Budorcas taxicolor (assembly GCF_023091745.1). NCBI lineage: Eukaryota > Metazoa > Chordata > Mammalia > Artiodactyla > Bovidae > Budorcas > Budorcas taxicolor. The sequence goes on from NW_026291768.1 coordinate 813,779, forward strand.
CGAGGGTACCGCCCACATCCAGAGGAGCCCCGTTTCCGCCTCGTAGCTCGAGATGAGGGATCCTTTCCCTGCTTCGTCGGGAAAGAGTTCCCGGCGTTCCCGTCGCATCTCAAGAGGAGGCCCTCTCAACAGGAACGGCGAGAGGAACTCCAGGGTCGTGCCACCATTCCAAGAGTCCCCCAGATGTCTCAGTCCATTCCAGAGGAACCTCTTTTCCCTTCACCGGCTCGTCTTTCACGCCGAGGATCGACTCACACCAAGGTGGCACGTGGCACAGCCCTGTGGGAAAGCCTCGTGGGAAAGCCTCGAGGGACAGCCTCGAGGGAAAGCCACAGATCCCTTGATCCACGTGACAGGAAGCGTGACACTACTGCTGCAGCTCGGGAGGAAAGCGCACGTGCATGCCCCCACTCGAGACGAGGCCTGACTCCCCTGGGGAGACTCAGAAGCACCCCAAGATCCATGGCAACACTGGAGAGGAATCCTCAGGTTCCGGCCCCGACTCCACACAAGGACTGAGGCCCCGGCATGGACGGGAGAGAAATCCCGAGAGGTCCCCTAGCAACTCGCATGGGAACTAGCCTTTCCTGAGGCCATCAGAGCGGGTCCCTGTGGTCCCCGTCATAACTCGAGAAGACCTGCCGCAACTCGAGAAAATCCAGGAGGTTCTCCCCTCCAGGCGAGATGAGGCCCATTTCCGCTGAGGCGTCTCGAGGCTGATCACACCTCACCTCTGGAACTTCGAAAGGCTCCCTCACACCATTGGTACAAATCAAGAAGTTCCCCGACATAGCCGTCTCCACTCGAGGGGAATCACGAGGGTCCCGCCCACATCCAGAGGAGCCCCGTTTCCGCCTCGTAGCTCGAGATGAGGGATCCTTTCCCTGCTTCGTCGGGAAAGAGTTCCCGGCGTTCCCGTCGCATCTCAAGAGGAGGCCCTCTCTACAGGAACGGCGAGAGGAACTCCAGGGTCGTGCCACCATTCCAAGAGTCCCCCAGATGTCTCAGTCCATTCCAGAGGAACCTCTTTTCCCTTCACCGGCTCGTCTTTCACGCCGAGGATCGACTCACACCAAGGTGGCACGTGGCACAGCCCTGTGGGAAAGCCTCGTGGGAAAGCCTCGAGGGACAGCCTCGAGGGAAAGCCACAGATCCCTTGATCCACATGACAGGAAGCGTGACACTACTGCTGCAGCTCGGGAGGAAAGCGCACGTGCATGCCCTCACTCGAGACGAGGCCTGACTCCCCTGGGGAGACTCAGAAGCACCCCAAGATCCATGGCAACACTGGAGAGGAATCCTCAGGTTCCGTCCCCGACTCCACACAAGGACTGAGGCCCCGGCATGGACGGGAGAGGAATCCCGAGAGGTCCCCTAGCAACTCGCATGGGGACTGGCCTTTCCTGAGGCCACCAGAGCGGGTCCCTGAGGTCCCCGTCGTAACTCGAGAAGACCTGCCGCAACTCGAGAAAATTCAGGAGGTTCTCCCCTCCAGGCGAGATGAGGCCCATTTCCGCTGAGGCGTCTCGAGGCTGATCACACCTCACCTCTGGAACTTCGAAAGGGTCCTTCACACCCTTGGTGCAAATCAAGAAGTTCCCCGACCTAGCCGTCTCCACTCGAGAGGAATCACGAGGGTCCCGCCCACATCCAGAGGAGCCCCGTTTCCGCCTCGTAGCTCGAGATGAGGGATCCTTTCCCTGCTTCATCGGGAAAGAGTTCCCGGCATTCCCGTCGCATCTCAAGAGGAGGCCCTCTCAACAGGAACGGCTAGAGGAACTCCAGGGTCGTGCCACCATTCCAAGAGTCCCCCAGATGTCTCAGTCCATTCCAGAGGAACCTCTTTTCCCTTCTCCGGCTCGTCTTTCACGCCGAGGATCGACTCACACCAAGGTGGCACGTGGCACAGCCCTGTGGGAAAGCCTCGTGGGAAAGCCTCGAGGGACAGCCTCGAGGGAAAGCCACAGATCCCTTGATCCACGTGACAGGAAGCGTGACACTACTGCTGCAGCTCGGGAGGAAAGCGCACGTGCATGCAATCACTCGAGACGAGGCCTGACTCCCCTGGGGAGACTCAGAAGCACCCCAAGATCCATGGCAACACTGGAGAGGAATCCTCAGGTTCCGTCCCCGACTCCACACAAGGACTGAGGCCCCGGCATGGACGGGAGTGGAATCCAGAGAGGTCCCCTAGCAACTCGCATGGGGACTGGCCTTTCCTGAGGCCACCAGAGCGGGTCCCTGAGGTCCCCGTCGTAACTCGAGAAGACCTGCCGCAACTCGAGAAAATCCAGGAGGTTCTACCCTCCAGGCGAGATGAGGCCCATTTCCGCTGAGGCGTCTCGAGGCTGATCACACCTCACCTCTGGAACTTCGAAAGGCTCCCTCACACCCTTGGTGCAAATCAAGAAGTTCCCCGACATAGCCGTCTCCACTCGAGGGGAATCACGAGGGTCCCGCCCACATCCAGAGGAGCCCCGTTTCCGCCTCGTAGCTCGAGATGAGGGATCCTTTCCCTGCTTCGTCGGGAAAGAGTTCCCGGCGTTCCCGTCGCATCTCAAGAGGAGGCCATCTCTACAGGAACGGCGAGAGGAACTCCAGCGTCGTGCCACCATTCCAAGAGTACCCCAGATGTCTCAGTCCATTCCAGAGGAACCTCTTTTCCCTTCACCGGCTCGTCTTTCACGCCGAGGATCGACTCACACCAAGGTGGCACGTGGCACAGCCCTGTGGGAAAGCCTCGTGGGAAAGCCTCGAGGGACAGCCTCGAGGGAAAGCCACAGATCCCTTGATCCACATGACAGGAAGCGTGACACTACTGCTGCAGCTCGGGAGGAAAGCGCACGTGCATGCCCCCACTCGAGACGAGGCCTGACTCCCCTGGGGAGACTCAGAAGCACCCCAAGATCCATGGCAACACTGGAGAGGAATCCTCAGGTTCCGGCCCCGACTCCACACAAGGACTGAGGCCCCGGCATGGACGGGAGAGGAATCCCGAGAGGTCCCCTAGCAACTCGCATGGGGACTGGCCTTTCCTGAGGCCACCAGGGCGGGTCCCTGAGGTCCCCGTCGTAACTCGAGAAGACCTGCCGCAACTCGAGAAAATTCAGGAGGTTCTCCCCTTCAGGCGAGATGAGGCCCATTTCCGCTGAGGCGTCTCGAGGCTGATCACACCTCACCTCTGGAACTTCGAAAGGGTCCTTCACACCCTTGGTGCAAATCAAGAAGTTCCCCGACATACCCGTCTCCACTCGAGAGGAATCACGAGGGTCCCGCCCACATCCAGAGGAGCCCCGTTTCCGCCTCGTAGCTCGAGATGAGGGATCCTTTCCCTGCTTCGTCGGGAAAGAGTTCCCGGCGTTCCCGTCGCATCTCAAGAGGAGGCCCTCTCAACAGGAACGGCGAGAGGAACTCCAGGGTCGTGCCACCATTCCAAGAGTCCCCCAGATGTCTCAGTCCATTCCAGAGGAACCTCTTTTCCCTTCACCGGCTCGTCTTTCACGCCGAGGATCGACTCACACCAAGGTGGCACGTGGCACAGCCCTGTGGGAAAGCCTCGTGGGAAAGCCTCGAGGGACAGCCTCGAGGGAAAGCCACAGATCCCTTGATCCACGTGACAGGAAGCGTGACACTACTGCTGCAGCTCGGGAGGAAAGCGCACGTGCATGCCCCCACTCGAGACGAGGCCTGACTCCCCTGGGGAGACTCAGAAGCACACCAAGATCCATGGCAACACTGGAGAGGAAACCTCAGGTTCCGGCCCCGACTCCACACAAGGACTGAGGCCCCGGCATGGACGGGAGAGGAATCCCGAGAGGTCCCTTAGAAACTCGCATGGGGACTGGCCATTCCTGAGGCCACCAGAGCGGGTCCCTGAGGTCCCCGTCGTAACTCGAGAAGACCTGCCGCAACTCGAGAAAATCCAGGAGGTTCTCCCCTCCAGGCGAGATGAGGCCCATTTCCGCTGAGGCGTCTCGAGGCTGATCACACCTCACCTCTGGAACTTCGAAAGGGTCCTTCACACCCTTGGTGCAAATCAAGAAGTTCCCCGACATAGCCGTCTCCACTCGAGAGGAATCACGAGGGTCCCGCCCACATCCAGAGGAGCCCCGTTTCCGCCTCGTAGCTCGAGATGAGGGATCCTTTCCCTGCTTCGTCGGGAAAGAGTTTCCGGCATTCCCGTCGCATCTCAAGAGGAGGCCCTCTCTACAGGAACGGCGAGAGGAACTCCAGGGTCGTGCCACTATTCCAAGAGTCCCCCAGATGTCTCAGTCCATTCCAGATGAACCTTTTTCCCTTCACCGGCTCGTCTTTCACGCCGAGGATCGACTCACACCAGGGTGGCACGTGGCACAGCCCTGTGGGAAAGCCTCGTGGGAAAGCCTCGAGGGACAGCCTCGAGGGAAAGCCACAGATCCCTTGATCCACGTGACAGGAAGCGTGACACTACTGCTGCAGCTCGGGAGGAAAGCGCACGTGCATGCCCCCACTCGAGACGAGGCCTGACTCCCCTGGGGAGACTCAGAATCACCCCAAGATCCATGGCAACACTGGAGAGGAATCCTCAGGTTCCGGCCCCGACTCCACACAAGGACTGAGGCCCCGGCATGGACGGGAGAGGAATCCCGAGAGGTCCCCTAGCAACTCGCATGGGGACTGGCCTTTCCTGAGGCCACCAGAGCGGGTCCCTGAGGTCCCCGTCGTAACTCGAGAAGACCTGCCGCAACTCGAGAAAATCCAGGAGGTTCTCCCCTCCAGGCGAGATGAGGCCCATTTCCGCTGAGGCGTCTCGAGGCTGATCACACCTCACCTCTGGAACTTCGAAAGGGTCCTTCACATCCTTGGTGCAAATCAAGAAGTTCCCCGACCTAGCCGTCTCCACTCGAGAGGAATCACGAGGGTCCCGCCCACATCCAGAGGAGCCCCGTTTCCGCCTCGTAGCTCGAGATGAGGGATCCTTTCCCTGCTTCATCGGGAAAGAGTTCCCGGCATTCCCGTCGCATCTCAAGAGGAGGCCCTCTCAACAGGAACGGCGAGAGGAACTCCAGGGTCGTGCCACCATTCCAAGAGTCCGCCAGATGTCTCAGTCCATTCCAGAGGAACCTCTTTTCCCTTCTCCGGCTCGTCTTTCACGCCGAGGATCGACTCACACCAAGGTGGCACGTGGCACAGCCCTGTGGGAAAGCCTCGTGGGAAAGCCTCGAGGGACAGCCTCGAGGGAAAGCCACAGATCCCTTGATCCACGTGACAGGAAGCGTGACACTACTGCTGCAGCTCGGGAGGAAAGCGCACGTGCATGCCCCCACTCGAGACGAGGCCTGACTCCCCTGGGGAGACTCAGAAGCACCCCAAGATCCATGGCAACACTGGAGAGGAATCCTCAGGTTCCGTCCCCGACTCCACACAAGGACTGAGGCCCCGGCATGGACGGGAGTGGAATCCAGAGAGGTCCCCTAGCAACTCGCATGGGGACTGGCCTTTCCTGAGGCCACCAGAGCGGGTCCCTGAGGTCCCCGTCGTAACTCGAGAAGACCTGCCGCAACTCGAGAAAATCCAGGAGGTTCTACCCTCCAGGCGAGATGAGGCCCATTTCCGCTGAGGCGTCTCGAGGCTGATCACACCTCACCTCTGGAACTTCGAAAGGCTCCCTCACACCCTTGGTGCAAATCAAGAAGTTCCCCGACATAGCCGTCTCCACTCGAGGGGAATCACGAGGGTCCCGCCCACATCCAGAGGAGCCCCGTTTCCGCCTCGTAGCTCGAGATGAGGGATCCTTTCCCTGCTTCGTCGGGAAAGAGTTCCCGGCGTTCCCGTCGCATCTCAAGAGGAGGCCATCTCTACAGGAACGGCGAGAGGAACTCCAGGGTCGTGCCACCATTCCAAGAGTCCCCCAGATGTCTCAGTCCATTCCAGAGGAACCTCTTTTCCCTTCACCGGCTCGTCTTTCACGCCGAGGATCGACTCACACCAAGGTGGCACGTGGCACAGCCCTGTGGGAAAGCCTCGTGGGAAAGCCTCGAGGGACAGCCTCGAGGGAAAGCCACAGATCCCTTGATCCACGTGACAGGAAGCGTGACACTACTGCTGCAGCTCGGGAGGAAAGCGCACGTGCATGCCCCCACTCGAGACGAGGCCTGACTCCCCTGGGGAGACTCAGAAGCACACCAAGATCCATGGCAACACTGGAGAGGAAACCTCAGGTTCCGGCCCCGACTCCACACAAGGACTGAGGCCCCGGCATGGACGGGAGAGGAATCCCGAGAGGTCCCTTAGAAACTCGCATGGGGACTGGCCATTCCTGAGGCCACCAGAGCGGGTCCCTGAGGTCCCCGTCGTAACTCGAGAAGACCTGCCGCAAGTCGAGAAAAATCCAGGAGGTTCTCCCCTCCAGGCGAGATGAGGCCCATTTCCGCTGAGGCGTCTCGAGGCTGATCACACCTCACCTCTGGAACTTCGAAAGGGTCCTTCACACCCTTGGTGCAAATGAAGAAGTTCCCCGACCTAGCCGTCTCCACTCGAGAGGAATCACGAGGGTCCCGCCCACATCCAGAGGAGCCCCGTTTCCGCCTCGTAGCTCGAGATGAGGGATCCTTTCCCTGCTTCGTCGGGAAAGAGTTCCCGGCGTTCCCGTCGCATCTCAAGAGGAGGCCCTCTCTACAGGAACGGCGAGAGGAACTCCAGGGTCGTGCCACCATTCCAAGAGTCCCCCAGATGTCTCAGTCCATTCCAGAGGAACCTTTTTCCCTTCACCGGCTCGTCTTTCTCGCCGAGGATCGACTCACACCAGGGTGGCACGTGGCACAGCCCTGTGGGAAAGCCTCGTGGGAAAGCCTCGAGGGACAGCCTCGAGGGAAAGCCACAGATCCCTTGATCCACGTGACAGGAAGCGTGACACTACTGCTGCAGCTCGGGAGGAAAGCGCACGTGCATGCCCCACTCGAGACGAGGCCTGACTCCCCTGGGGAGACTCAGAATCACCCCAAGATCCATGGCAACACTGGAGAGGAATCCTCAGGTTCCGGCCCCGACTCCACACAAGGACTGAGGCCCCGGCATGGACGGGAGAGGAATCCCGAGAGGTCCCCTAGCAACTCGCATGGGGACTGGCCTTTCCTGAGGCCACCAGAGCGGGTCCCTGAGGTCCCCGTCGTAACTCGAGAAGACCTGCCGCAACTCGAGAAAATCCAGGAGGTTCTCCCCTCCAGGCGAGATGAGGCCCATTTCCGCTGAGGCGTACTCGAGGCTGATCACACCTCACCTCTGGAACTTCGAAAGGGTCCTTCACACCCTTGGTGCAAATGAAGAAGTTCCCCGACCTAGCCGTCTCCACTCGAGAGGAATCACGAGGGTCCCGCCCACATCCAGAGGAGCCCCGTTTCCGCCTCGTAGCTCGAGATGAGGGATCCTTTCCCTGCTTCGTCGGGAAAGAGTTCCCGGCGTTCCCGTCGCATCTCAAGAGGAGGCCATCTCAACAGGAACGGCGAGAGGAACTCCAGGGTCGTGCCACCATTCCAAGAGTCCCCCAGATGTCTCAGTCCATTCCAGAGGAACCTCTTTTCCCTTCACCGGCTCGTCTTTCACGCCGAGGATCGACTCACACCAAGGTGGCACGTGGCACAGCCCTGTGGGAAAGCCTCGTGGGAAAGCCTCGAGGGACAGCCTCGAGGGAAAGCCACAGATCCCTTGATCCACGTGACAGGAAGCGTGACACTACTGCTGCAGCTCGGGAGGAAAGCGCACGTGCATGCCCCTACTCGAGACGAGGCCTGACTCCCCTGGGGAGACTCAGAAGCACCCCAAGATCCATGGCAACACTGGAGAGGAAACCTCAGGTTCCGGCCCCGACTCCACACAAGGACTGAGGCCCCGGCATGGACAGGAGAGGAATCCCGAGAGGTCCCTTAGCAACTTGCATGGGGACTGGCCTTTCCTGAGGCCACCAGAGCGGGTCCCTGAGGTCCCCGTCGTAACTCGAGAAGACCTGCCGCAACTCGAGAAAATCCAGGAGGTTCTCCCCTCCAGGCGAGATGAGGCCCATTTCCGCTGAGGCGTCTCGAGGCTGATCACACCTCACCTCTGGAACTTCAAAAGGGTCCTTCACACCCTTGGTGCAAATCAAGAAGTTCCCCGACCTAGCCGTCTCCACTCGAGAGGAATCACGAGGGTCCCGCCCACATCCAGAGGAGCCCCGTTTCCGCCTCGTAGCTCGAGATGAGGGATCCTTTCCCTGCTTCGTCGGGAAAGAGTTCCCGGCGTTCCCGTCGCATCTCAAGAGGAGGCCCTCTCTACAGGAACGGCGAGAGGAACTCCAGGGTCGTGCCACCATTCCAAGAGTCCCCCAGATGTCTCAGTCCATTCCAGAGGAACCTCTTTTCCCTTCACCGGCTCGTCTTTCACGCCGAGCATCGACTCACACCAAGGTGGCACGTGGCACAGCCCTGTGGGAAAGCCTCGTGGGAAAGCCTCGAGGGACAGCCTCGAGGGAAAGCCACAGATCCCTTGATCCACGTGACAGGAAGCGTGACACTACTGCTGCAGCTCGGGAGGAAAGCGCACGTGCATGCCCCCACTCGAGACGAGGCCTGACTCCCCTGGGGAGACTCAGAATCACCCCAAGATCCATGGCAACACTGGAGAGGAATCCTCAGGTTCCGGCCCCGACTCCACACAAGGACTGAGGCCCCGGCATGGACGGGAGAGGAATCCCGAGAGGTCCCCTAGCAACTCGCATGGGGACTGGCCTTTCCTGAGGCCACCAGAGCGGGTCCCTGAGGTCCCCGTCCTAACTCGAGAAGACCTGCCGCAACTCGAGAAAATCCAGGAGGTTCTCCCCTCCAGGCGAGATGAGGCCCATTTCCGCTGAGGCGTCTCGAGGCTGATCACACCTCACCTCTGGAACTTCGAAAGGGTCCTTCACACCCTTGGTGCAAATGAAGAAGTTCCCCGACCTAGCCGTCTCCACTCGAGAGGAATCACGAGGGTCCCGCCCACATCCAGAGGAGCCCCGTTTCCGCCTCGTAGCTCGAGATGAGGGATCCTTTCCCTGCTTCGTCGGGAAAGAGTTCCCGGCGTTCCCGTCGCATCTCAAGAGGAGGCCATCTCAACAGGAACGGCGAGAGGAACTCCAGGGTCGTGCCACCATTCCAAGAGTCCCCCAGATGTCTCAGTCCATTCCAGAGGAACCTCTTTTCCCTTCACCGGCTCGTCTTTCACGCCGAGGATCGACTCACACCAAGGTGGCACGTGGCACAGCCCTGTGGGAAAGCCTCGTGGGAAAGCCTCGAGGGACAGCCTCGAGGGAAAGCCACAGATCCCTTGATCCACGTGACAGGAAGCGTGACACTACTGCTGCAGCTCGGGAGGAAAGCGCACGTGCATGCCCCCACTCGAGACGAGGCCTGACTCCCCTGGGGAGACTCAGAAGCACCCCAAGATCCATGGCAACACTGGAGAGGAAACCTCAGGTTCCGGCCCCGACTCCACACAAGGACTGAGGCCCCGGCATGGACAGGAGAGGAATCCCGAGAGGTCCCTTAGCAACTTGCATGGGGACTGGCCTTTCCTGAGGCCACCAGAGCGGGTCCCTGAGGTCCCCGTCGTAACTCGAGAAGACCTGCCGCAACTCGAGAAAATCCAGGAGGTTCTCCCCTCCAGGCGAGATGAGGCCCATTTCCGCTGAGGCGTCTCGAGGCTGATCACACCTCACCTCTGGAACTTCAAAAGGGTCCTTCACACCCTTGGTGCAAATCAAGAAGTTCCCCGACCTAGCCGTCTCCACTCGAGAGGAATCACGAGGGTCCCGCCCACATCCAGAGGAGCCCCGTTTCCGCCTCGTAGCTCGAGATGAGGGATCCTTTCCCTGCTTCGTCGGGAAAGAGTTCCCGGCGTTCCCGTCGCATCTCAAGAGGAGGCCCTCTCTACAGGAACGGCGAGAGGAACTCCAGGGTCGTGCCACCATTCCAAGAGTCCCCCAGATGTCTCAGTCCATTCCAGAGGAACCTCTTTTCCCTTCACCGGCTCGTCTTTCACGCCGAGCATCGACTCACACCAAGGTGGCACGTGGCACAGCCCTGTGGGATAGCCTCGTGGGAAAGCCTCGAGGGACAGCCTCGAGGGAAAGCCACAGATCCCTTGATCCACGTGACAGGAAGCGTGACACTACTGCTGCAGCTCGGGAGGAAAGCGCACGTGCATGCCCCCACTTGAGACGAGGCCTGACTCCCCTGGGGAGACTCAGAAGCACCCCAAGATCCATGGCAACACTGGAGAGGAATCCTCAGGTTCCGGCCCCAACTCCACACAAGGACTGAGGCCCCGGCATGGACGGGAGAGGAATCCCGAGAGGTCCTCTAGCAACTCGCATGGGGACTGGCCTTTCCTGAGGCCACAAGAGCGGGTCCCTGAGGTCCCCGTCGTAACTCGAGAAGACCTGCCGCAACTCGAGAAAATCCAGGAGGTTCTCCCCTCCAGGCGAGATGAGGCCCATTTCCGCTGAGGCGTCTCGAGGCTGATCACACCTCACCTCTGGAACTTCGAAAGGGTCCTTCACACCCTTGGTGCAAATCAAGAAGTTCCCCGACATACCCGTCTCCACTCGAGAGAAAACACGAGGGTCCCGCCCACATCCAGAGGAGCCCCGTTTCCGCCTCGTAGCTCGAGATGAGGGATCCTTTCCCTGCTTCGTCGGGAAAGAGTTCCCGGCGTTCCGTCGCATCTCAAGAGGAGGCCCTCTCAACAGGAACGGCGAGAGGAACTCCAGGGTCGTGCCACCATTCCAAGAGTCCCCCAGATGTCTCAGTCCATTCCAGAGGAACCTTTTTCCCTTCACCGGCTCGTCTTTCACGCCGAGGATCGACTCACACCAAGGTGGCACGTGGCACAGCCCTGTGGGAAAGCCTCGTGGGAAAGCCTCGAGGGACAGCCTCGAGGGAAAGACACAGATCCCTTGATCCACGTGACAGGAAGCGTGACACTACTGCTGCAGCTCGGGAGGAAAGCGCACGTGCATGCCCCCACTCGAGACGAGGCCTGACTCCCCTGGGGAGACTCAGAAGCACCCCAAGATCCATGGCAACACTGGAGAGGAATCCTCAGGTTCCGGCCCCGACTCCACACAAGGACTGAGGCCCCGGCATGGACGGGAGAGGAATCCCGAGAGGTCCCCTATCAACTCGCATGGGGACTGGCCTTTCCTGAGGCCACCAGAGCGGGTCCCTGAGGTCCCCGTCGTAACTCGAGAAGACCTGCCGCAACTCGAGAAAATCCAGGAGGTTCTCCTCTCCAGGCGAGATGAGGCGCATTTCCGCTGAGGCGTCTCGAGGCTGATCACACCTCACCTCTGGAACTTCGAAAGGGTCCTTCACACCCTTGGTGCAAATCAAGAAGTTCCCCGACCTAGCCGTCTCCACTCGAGAGGAATCACGAGGGTCCCGCCCACATCTAGAGGAGCCCCGTTTCCGCCTCGTAGCTCGAGATGAGGGATCCTTTCCCTGCTTCGTCGGGAAAGAGTTCCCGGCGTTCCCGTCGCATCTCAAGAGGAGGCCCTCTCAACAGGAACGGCGAGAGGAACTCCAGGGTCGTGCCACCATTCCAAGAGTCCCCCAGATGTCTCAGTCCATTCCAGAGGAACCTCTTTTCCCTTCACCGGCTCGTCTTTCACGCCGAGGATCGACTCACACCAAGGTGGCACGTGGCACAGCCCTGTGGGAAAGCCTCGTGGGAAAGCCTCGAGGGACAGCCTCGAGGGAAAGCCACAGATCCCTTGATCCACGTGACAGGAAGCGTGACACTACTGCTGCAGCTCGGGAGGAAAGCGCACGTGCATGCCCCCACCCGAGACGAGGCCTGACTCCTCTAGGGAGACTCAGAAGCACCACAAGATCCATGGCAACACTGGAGAGGAATCCTCAGGTTCCGGCCCCGACTCCACACAAGGACTGAGGCCCCGGCATGGACGGGAGAGGAATCCCGAGAGGTCCTCTAGCAACTCGCATGGGGACTGGCCTTTCCTGAGGCCACCAGAGCGGGTCCCTGAGGTCCCCGTCGTAACTCGAGAAGACCTGCCGCAACTGGAGAAAATCCAGGAGGTTCTCCCTCCAGGCGAGATGAGGCCCATTTCCGCTGAGGCGTCTCGAGGCTGATCACACCTCCCCTCTGGAACTTCGTAAGGGTCCTTCACACCCTTGCTGCAAATCAAGAAGTTCCCCGACATACCCGTCTCCACTCGAGAGGAATCACGAGTGTCCCTCCCACATCCAGAGGAGCCCCGTTTCCGCCTCGTAGCTCGAGATGAGGGATCCTTTCCCTGCTTCGTCGGGAAAGAGTTCCCGGCGTTCCCGTCGCATCTCAAGAGGAGGCCCTCTCTACAGGAACGGCGAGAGGAACTCCAGGGTCGTGCCACCATTCCAAGAGTCCCCCAGATGTCTCAGTCCATTCCAGAGGAACCTCTTTTCCCTTCACCGGCTCGTCTTTCACGCCGAGGATCGACTCACACCAAGGTGGCACGTGGCACAGCCCTGTGGGAAAGCCTCGTGGGAAAGCCTCGAGGGACAGCCTCGAGGGAAAGCCACAGATCCCTTGATCCACGTGACAGGAAGCGTGACACTACTGCTGCAGCTCGGGAGGAAAGCGCACGTGCATGCCCCCACTCGAGACGAGGCCTGACTCCCCTGGGGAGACTCAGAAGCACCCCAAGAACCATGGCAACACTGGAGAGGAATCCTCAGGTTCCGGCCCCGACTCCACACAAGGACTGAGGCCCCGGCATGGACGGGAGAGGAATCCCGAATAGGTCCCCTAGCAACTCGCATGGGGACTGGCCTTTCCTGAGGCCAGCAGAGCGGGTCCCTGAGGTCCCCGACGTAACTCGAGAAGACCTGCCGCAACTCGAGAAAATCCAGGAGGTTCTCCCCACCAGGCGAGATGAGGCCCATTTCCGCTGAGGTGTCTCGAGGCTGATCACACCTCACCTCTGGAACTTAGAAAGGCTCCCTCACACCCTTGGTGCAAATCAAGAAGTTCCCCGACATACCCGTCTCCACTCGAGGGGAATCACGAGGGTCCCGCCCACATCCAGAGGAGCCCCGTTTCCGCCTCGTAGCTCGAGATGAGGGATCCTTTCCCTGCTTCGTCGGGAAAGAGTTCCCGGCGTTCCCGTCGCACCTCAGGAGGAGGCCCTCTCTACAGGAACGGCGAGAGGAACTCCAGGGTCGTGCCACCATTCCAAGAGTCCCCCAGATGTCTCAGTCCATTCCAGAGGAACCTCTTTTCCCTTCACCGGCTCGTCTTTCACGCCGAGGATCGACTGACACCAAGGTGGCACGTGGCACAGCCCTGTGGGAAAGCCTCGTGGGAAAGCCTCGAGGGACAGCCTCGAGGGAAAGCCACAGATCTCTTGATCCACATGACAGGAAGCGTGACACTACTGCTGCAGCTCGGGAGGAAAGCGCACGTGCATGCCCCCACTCGAGACGAGGCCTGACTCCCCTGGGGAGACTCAGAAGCACCCCAAGATCCATGGCAACACTGGAGAGGAATCCTCAGGTTCCGGCCCCGACTCCACACAAGGACTGAGGCCCCGGCATGGACGGGAGAGGAATCCCGAGAGGTCCCCTAGCAACTCGCATGGGGACAGGCCTTTCCTGAGGCCACCAGAGCGGGTCCCTGAGGTCCCCGTCGTAACTCGAGAAGACCTGCCGCAACTCGAGAAAATTAAGGAGGTTCTCCCCTCCAGGCGAGATGAGGCCCATTTCCGCTGAGGCATCTCGAGGCTGATCACACCTCACCTCTGGAACTTCGAAAGGGTCCTTCACACCCTTGGTGCAAATCAAGAAGTTCCCCGACCTAGCCGTCTCCACTCGAGAGGAATCACGAGGGTCCCGCCCACATCCAGAGGAGCCCCGTTTCCGCCTCGTAGCTCGAGATGAGGGATCCTTTCCCTGCTTCGTCGGGAAAGAGTTCCCGGCGTTCCCGTCGCATCTCAAGAGGAGGCCCTCTCTACAGGAACGGCGAGAGGAACTCCAGGGTCGTGCCACCATTCCAAGAGTCCCCCAGATGTCTCAGTCCATTCCAGAGGAACCTCTTTTCCCTTCACCGGCTCGTCTTTCACGCCGAGGATCGACTCACACCAAGGTGGCACGTGGCACAGCCCTGTGGGAAAGCCTCGTGGGAAAGCCTCGAGGGACAGCCTCGAGGGAAAGCCACAGATCCCTTGATCCACGTGACAGGAAGCGTGACACTACTGCTGCAGCTCGGGAGGAAAGCGCACGTGCATGCCCCCACTCGAGACGAGGCCTGACTCCCCTGGGGAGACTCAGAAGCACCCCAAGATCCATGGCAACACTGGAGAGGAAACCTCAGGTTCCGGCCCCGACTCCACACAAGGACTGAGGCCCCGGCATGGACGGGAGAGGAATCCCGAGAGGTCCCTTATTAACTCGCATGGGGACTGGCCTTTCCTGAGGCCACCAGAGCGGGTCCCTGAGGTCCCCGTCGTAACTCGAGAAGACCTGCCTCAACTCGAGAAAATCCAGGAGGTTCTCCCCTCCAGGCGAGATGAGGCCCATTTCCGCTGAGGCGTCTCGAGGCTGATCACACCTCACCTCTGGAACTTCAAAAGGGTCCTTCACACCCTTGGTGCAAATCAAGAAGTTCCCCGACCTAGCCGTCTCCACTCGAGAGGAATCACGAGGGTCCCGCCCACATCCAGAGGAGCCCCGTTTCCGCCTCGTAGCTCGAGATGAGGGATCCTTTCCCTGCTTCGTCGGGAAAGAGTTCCCGGCGTTCCCGTCGCATCTCAAGAGGAGGCCCTCTCTACAGGAACGGCGAGAGGAACTCCAGGGTCGTGCCACCATTCCAAGAGTCCCCCAGATGTCTCAGTCCATTCCAGAGGAACCTCTTTTCCCTTCACCGGCTCGTCTTTCACGCCGAGCATCGACTCACACCAAGGTGGCACGTGGCACAGCCCTGTGGGAAAGCCTCGTGGGAAAGCCTCGAGGGACAGCCTCGAGGGAAAGCCACAGATCCCTTGATCCACGTGACAGGAAGCGTGACACTACTGCTGCAGCTCGGGAGGAAAGCGCACGTGCATGCCCCCACTCGAGACGAGGCCTGACTCCCCTGGGGAGACTCAGAAGCACCCCAAGATCCATGGCAACACTGGAGCGGAATCCTCAGGTTCCGGCCCCAACTCCACACAAGGACTGAGGCCCCGGCATGGACGGGAGAGGAATCCCGAGAGGTCCTCTAGCAACTCGCATGGGGACTGGCCTTTCCTGAGGCCACAAGAGCGGGTCCCTGAGGTCCCCGTCGTAACTCGAGAAGACCTGCCGCAACTCGAGAAAATCCAGGAGATTCTCCCCTCCAGGCGAGATGAGGCCCATTTCCGCTGAGGCGTCTCGAGGCTGATCACACCTCCCCTCTGGAACTTCGTAAGGGTCCTTCACACCCTTGCTGCAAATCAAGAAGTTCCCCGACATACCCGTCTCCACTCGAGAGGAATCACGTGGGTCCCGCCCACATCCAGAGGAGCCCCGTTTCCGCCTCGTAGCTCGAGATGAGGGATCCTTTCTCTGCTTTGTCGGGAAAGAGTTCCCGGCGTTCCCGTCGCATCTCAAGAGGAGGCCCTCTCAACAGGAACGGCGAGAGGAACTCCAGGGTCGTGCCACCATTCCAAGAGTCCCCCAGATGTCTCAGTCCATTCCAGAGGAACCTCTTTTCCCTTCACCGGCTCGTCTTTCACGCCGAGGATCGACTCACACCAAGGTGGCACGTGGCACAGCCCTGTGGGAAAGCCTCGTGGGAAAGCCTCGAGGGACAGCCTCGAGGGAAAGCCACAGATCCCTTGATCCACGTGACAGGAAGCGTGACACTACTGCTGCAGCTCGGGAGGAAAGCGCACGTGCATGCCCCCACTCGAGACGAGGCCTGACTCCCCTGGGGAGACTCAGAAGCACCCCAAGATCCATGGCAACACTGGAGAGGAATCCTCAGGTTCCGGCCCCGACTCCACACAAGGACTGAGGCCCCGGCATGGACGGGAGATGAATCCCGAGAGGTCCCCTAGCAACTCGCATGGGGACTGGCCTTTCCTGAGGCCACCAGAGCGGGTCCCTGAGGTCCCCGTCGTAACTCGAGAAGACCTGCCGCAACTCGAGAAAATTCAGGAGGTTCTCCCCTCCAGGCGAGATGAGGCCCATTTCCGCTGAGGCGTCTCGAGGCTGATCACACCTCACCTCTGGAACTTCGAAAGGGTCCTTCACACCCTTGGTGCAAATCAAGAAGTTCCCCGACCTAGCCGTCTCCACTCGAGAGGAATCACGAGGGTCCCGCCCACATCCAGAGGAGCCCCGTTTCCGCCTCGTAGCTCGAGATGAGGGATCCTTTCCCTGCTTCGTCGGGAAAGAGTTCCCGGCGTTCCCGTCGAATCTCAAGAGGAGGCCCTCTCAACAGGAACGGCGAGAGGAACTCCAGGGTCGTGCCACCATTCCAAGAGTCCCCCAGATGTCTCAGTCCATTCCAGAGGAACCTCTTTTCCCTTCACCGGCTCGTCTTTCACGCCGAGGATCGACTCACACCAAGGTGGCACGTGGCACAGCCCTGTGGGAAAGCCTCGTGGGAAAGCCTCGAGGGACAGCCTCGAGGGAAAGCCACAGATCCCTTGATCCACGTGACAGGAAGCGTGACACTACTGCTGCAGCTCGGGAGGAAAGCGCACGTGCATGCCCCCACTCGAGACGAGGCCTGACTCCCCTGGGGAGACTCAGAAGCACCCCAAGATCCATGGCAACACTGGAGAGGAAACCTCAGGTTCCGGCCCCGACTCCACACAAGGACTGAGGCCCCGGCATGGAAGGGAGAGGAATCCCGAGAGGTCCCTTAGCAACTCGCACGGGGACTGGCCTTTCCTCAGGCCACCAGTGCGGGTCCCTGAGGTCCCCGTCGTAACTCGAGAAGACCTGCCACAACTCGAGAAAATCCAGGAGGTTCTCCCCTCCAGGCGAGATGAGGCCCATTTCCGCTGAGGCGTCTCGAGGCTGA
Source organism: Budorcas taxicolor (assembly GCF_023091745.1). Lineage (NCBI taxonomy): Eukaryota > Metazoa > Chordata > Mammalia > Artiodactyla > Bovidae > Budorcas > Budorcas taxicolor. Next base: position 830,816 of record NW_026291768.1, read on the forward strand.
TCACACCTCACCTCTGGAACTTCGAAAGGGTCCTTCACACCCTTGGTGCAAATCAAGAAGTTCCCCGACCTAGCCGTCTCCACTCGAGAGGAATCACGAGGGTCCCGCCCACATCCAGAGGAGCCCCGTTTCCGCCTCGTAGCTCGAGATGAGGGATCCTTTCCCTGCTTCGTCGGGAAAGAGTTCCCGGCGTTCCCGTCGCATCTCAAGAGGAGGCCCTCTCTACAGGAACGGCGAGAGGAACTCCAGGGTCGTGCCACCATTCCAAGAGTCCCCCAGATGTCTCAGTCCATTCCAGAGGAACCTCTTTTCCCTTCACCGGCTCGTCTTTCACGCCGAGCATCGACTCACACCAAGGTGGCACGTGGCACAGCCCTGTGGGAAAGCCTCGTGGGAAAGCCTCGAGGGACAGCCTCGAGGGAAAGCCACAGATCCCTTGATCCACGTGACAGGAAGCGTGACACTACTGCTGCAGCCCGGGAGGAAAGCGCACGTGCATGCCCCCACTCGAGACGAGGCCTGACTCCCCTGGGGAGACTCAGAAGCACCCCAAGATCCATGGCAACACTGGAGAGGAATCCTCAGGTTCCGGCCCCGACTCCACACAAGGACTGAGGCCCCGGCATGGACGGGAGAGGAATCCCGAGAGGTCCCCTAGCAACTCGCATGGGGACTGGCCTTTCCTGAGGCCACAAGAGCGGGTCCCTGAGGTCCCCGTCGTAACTCGAGAAGACCTGCCGCAACTCGAGAAAATCCAGGAGGTTCTCCCCTCCAGGCGAGATGAGGCCCATTTCCGCTGAGGCGTCTCGAGGCTGATCACACCTCCCCTCTGGAACTTCGAAAGGCTCCCTCACACCCTTGGTGCAAATCAAGAAGTTCCCCGACATACCCGTCTCCACTCGAGGGGAATCACGAGGGTCCCGCCCACATCCAGAGGAGCCCCGTTTCCGCCTCGTAGCTCGAGATGAGGGATCCTTTCCCTGCTTCGTCGGGAAAGAGTTCCCGGCGTTCCCGTCGCACCTCAGGAGGAGGCCCTCTCTACAGGAACGGCGAGAGGAACTCCAGGGTCGTGCCACCATTCCAAGAGTCCCCCAGATGTCTCAGTCCATTCCAGAGGAACCTCTTTTCCCTTCACCGGCTCGTCTTTCACGCCGAGGATCGACTCACACCAAGGTGGCACGTGGCACAGCCCTGTGGGAAAGCCTCGTGGGAAAGCCTCGAGGGACAGCCTCGAGGGAAAGCCACAGATCTCTTGATCCACAGGACAGGAAGCGTGACACTACTGCTGCAGCTCGGGAGGAAAGCGCACGTGCATGCCCCCACTCGAGACGAGGCCTGACTCCCCTGGGGAGACTCAGAAGCACCCCACGATCCATGGCAACACTGGAGAGGAATCCTCAGGTTCCGGCCCCGACTCCACACAAGGACTGAGGCCCCGGCATGGACGGGAGAGGAATCCCGAGAGGTCCCCTAGCAACTCGCATGGGGACTGGCCTTTCCTGAGGCCACCAGAGCGGGTCCCTGAGGTCCCCGACGTAACTCGAGAAGACCTGCCGCAACTCGAGAAAATCCAGGAGGTTCTCCTCTCCAGGCGAGATGAGGCGCATTTCCGCTGAGGCGTCTCGAGGCTGATCACACCTCTCCTCTGGAACTTCGAAAGGGTCCTTCACACCCTTGGTGCAAATCAAGAAGTTCCCCGACCTAGCCGTCTCCACTCGAGAGGAATCACGAGGGTCCCGCCCACATCCAGAGGAGCCCCGTTTCCGCCTCGTAGCTCGAGATGAGGGATCCTTTCCCTGCTTCGTCGGGAAAGAGTTCCCGGCGTTCCCGTCGCATCTCAAGAGGAGGCCCTCTCAACAGGAACGGCGAGAGGAACTCCAGGGTCGTGCCACCATTCCAAGAGTCCCCCAGATGTCTCAGTCCATTCCAGAGGAACCTCTTTTCCCTTCACCGGCTCGTCTTTCACGCCGAGCATCGACTCACACCAAGGTGGCACGTGGCACAGCCCTGTGGGAAAGCCTCGTGGGAAAGCCTCGAGGGACAGCCTCGAGGGAAAGCCACAGATCCCTTGATCCACGTGACAGGAAGCGTGACACTACTGCTGCAGCTCGGGAGGAAAGCGCACGTGCATGCCCCCACTCGAGACGAGGCCTGACTACCCTGGGGAGACTCAGAAGCACCCCAAGATCCATGGCAACACTGGAGAGGAATCCTCAGGTTCCGGCCCCGACTCCACACAAGGACTGAGGCCCCGGCATGGACGGGAGAGGAATCCCGAGAGGTCCTCTAGCAACTCGCATGGGGACTGGCCTTTCCTGAGGCCACAAGAGCGGGTCCCTGAGGTCCCCGTCGTAACTCGAGAAGACCTGCCGCAACTCGAGAAAATCCAGGAGGTTCTCCCCTCCTGGCGAGATGAGGCCCATTTCCGCTGAGGCGTCTCGAGGCTGATCACACCTCCCCTCTGGAACTTCGTAAGGGTCCTTCACACCCTTGCTGCAAATCAAGAAGTTCCCCGACATACCCGTCTCCACTCGAGAGGAATCACGAGGGTCCCGCCCACATCCAGAGGAGCCCCGTTTCCGCCTCGTAGCTCGAGATGAGGGATCCTTTCCCTGCTTCGTCGGGAAAGAGTTCCCGGCGTTCCCGTCGCATCTCAAGAGGAGGCCCTCTCAACAGGAACGGCGAGAGGAACTCCAGGGTGGTGCCACCATTCCAAGAGTCCCCCAGATGTCTCAGTCCATTCCAGAGGAACCTTTTTCCCTTCACCGGCTCGTCTTTCACGCCGAGGATCGACTCACACCAAGGTGGCACGTGGCACAGCCCTGTGGGAAAGCCTCGTGGGAAAGCCTCGAGGGACAGCCTCGAGGGAAAGCCACAGATCCCTTGATCCAAGTGACAGGAAGCGTGACACTACTGCTGCAGCTCGGGAGGAAAGCGCACGTTCATGCCCCCACTCGAGACGAGGCCTGACTCCCCTGGGGAGACTCAGAAGCACCCAAGATCCATGGCAACACTGGAGAGGAATCCTCAGGTTCCGGCCCCGACTCCACACAAGGACTGAGGCCCCGGCATGGACGGGAGAGGAATCCCGAGAGGTCCCCTAGCAACTCGCATGGGGACTGGCCTTTCCTGAGGCCACCAGAGCGGGTCCCTGAGGTCCCCGACGTAACTCGAGAAGACCTGCCGCAACTCGAGAAAATCCAGGAGGTTCTCCTCTCCAGGCGAGATGAGGCGCATTTCCGCTGAGGCGTCTCGAGGCTGATCACACCTCTCCTCTGGAACTTCGAAAGGGTCCTTCACACCCTTGGTGCAAATCAAGAAGTTCCCCGACCTAGCCGTCTCCACTCGAGAGGAATCACGAGGGTCCCGCCCACATCCAGAGGAGCCCCGTTTCCGCCTCGTAGCTCGAGATGAGGGATCCTTTCCCTGCTTCGTCGGGAAAGAGTTCCCGGCGTTCCCGTCGCATCTCAAGAGGAGGCCCTCTCAACAGGAACGGCGAGAGGAACTCCAGGGTCGTGCCACCATTCCAAGAGTCCCCCAGATGTCTCAGTCCATTCCAGAGGAACCTCTTTTCCCTTCACCGGCTCGTCTTTCACGCCGAGCATCGACTCACACCAAGGTGGCACGTGGCACAGCCCTGTGGGAAAGCCTCGTGGGAAAGCCTCGAGGGACAGCCTCGAGGGAAAGCCACAGATCCCTTGATCCACGTGACAGGAAGCGTGACACTACTGCTGCAGCTCGGGAGGAAAGCGCACGTGCATGCCCCCACTCGAGACGAGGCCTGACTCCCCTGGGGAGACTCAGAAGCACCCCAAGATCCATGGCAACACTGGAGAGGAATCCTCAGGTTCCGGCCCCGACTCCACACAAGGACTGAGGCCCCGACATGGACGGGAGAGGAATCCCGAGAGGTCCTCTAGCAACTCGCATGGGGATTGGCCTTTCCTGAGGCCACAAGAGCGGGTCCCTGAGGTCCCCGTCGTAACTCGAGAAGACCTGCCGCAACTCGAGAAAATCCAGGAGGTTCTCCCCTCCAGGCGAGATGAGGCCCATTTCCGCTGAGGCGTCTCGAGGCTGATCACACCTCCCCTCTGGAACTTCGTAAGGGTCCTTCACACCCTTGGTGCAAATCAAGAAGTTCCCCGACATACCCGTCTCCACTCGAGAGGAATCACGAGGGTCCCGCCCACATCCAGAGGAGCCCCGTTTCCGCCTCGTAGCTCGAGATGAGGGATCCTTTCCCTGCTTCGTCGGGAAAGAGTTCCCGGCGTTCCCGTCGCATCTCAAGAGGAGGCCCTCTCAACAGGAACGGCGAGAGGAACTCCAGGGTCGTGCCACCATTCCAAGAGTCCCCCAGATGTCTCAGTCCATTCCAGAGGAACCTCTTTTCCCTTCACCGGCTCGTCTTTCACGCCGAGGATCGAGGATCGACTCACACCAAGGTGGCACGTGGCACAGCCCTGTGGGAAAGCCTCGTGGGAAAGCCTCGAGGGACAGCCTCGAGGGAAAGCCACAGATCCCTTGATCCACGTGACAGGAAGCGTGACACTACTGCTGCAGCTCGGGAGGAAAGCGCACGTGCATGCCCCCACTCGAGACGAGGCCTGACTCCCCTGGGGAGACTCAGAAGCACCACAAGATCCATGGCAACACTGGAGAGGAATCCTCAGGTTCTGGCCCCGACTCCACACAAGGACTGAGGCCCCGGCATGGACGGGAGAGGAATCCCGAGATGTCCCCTAGCAACTCGCATGGGGACTGGCCTTTCCTGAGGCCCCAGAGCGGGTCCCTGAGAGGTCCCCGTCGTAACTCGAGAAGACCTGCCGCAACTCGAGAAAATCCAGGAGGTTCTCCCCTCCAGGCGAGATGAGGCCCATTTCCGCTGAGGCGTCTCGAGGCTGATCACACCTCACCTCTGGAACTTCGAAAGGGTCCTTAACACCCTTGGTGCAAATCAAGAAGTTCCCCGACATACCCGTCTCCACTCGAGAGGAAACACGAGGGTCCCGCCCACATCCAGAGGAGCCCCGTTTGCGCCTCGTAGCTCGAGATGAGGGATCCTTTCCCTGCTTCGTCGGGAAAGAGTTCCCGGCGTTCCCGTCGCATCTCAAGAGGAGGCCCTCTCAACAGGAACGGCGAGAGGAACTCCAGGGTCGTGCCACCATTCCAAGAGTCCCCCAGATGTCTCAGTCCATTCCAGAGGAACCTCTTTTCCCTTCACCGGCTCGTCTTTCACGCCGAGGATCGACTCACACCAAGGTGGCACGTGGCACAGCCCTGTGGGAAAGCCTCGTGGGAAAGCCTCGAGGGACAGCCTCGAGGGAAAGCCACAGATCCCTTGATCCACGTGACAGGAAGCGTGACACTACTGCTGCAGCTCGGGAGGAAAGCGCACGTGCATGCCCCCACTCGAGACGAGGCCTGACTCCCCTGGGGAGACTCAGAAGCACCCCAAGATCCATGGCAACACTGGAGAGGAATCCTCAGGTTCCGGCCCCGACTCCACACAAGGACTGAGGCCCCGGCATGGACGGGAGAGGAATCCCGAGAGGTCCCCTAGCAACTCGCATGGGGACTGGCCTTTCCTGAGGCCACCAGAGCGGGTCCCTGAGGTCCCCGTCGTAACTCGCGAAGACCTGCCGCAACTGGAGAAAATCCAGGAGGTTCTCCCCTCCAGGCGAGATGAGGCCCATTTCCGCTGAGGCGTCTCGAGGCTGATCACACCTCACCTCTGGAACTTCGAAAGGGTCCCTTCACACCCTTGGTGCAAATCAAGAAGTTTCCCGACTTAGCCGTCTCCACTCGAGAGGAATCACGAGGGTCCCGCCCACATCCAGAGGAGCCCCGTTTCCGCCTCGTAGCTCGAGATGAGGGATCCTTTTCCTGCTTCGTCGGGAAAGAGTTCCCGGCGTTCCCGTCGCATCTCAAGAGGAGGCCCTCTCAACAGGAACGGCAGAGAGGAACTCCAGGGTCGTGCCACCATTCCAAGAGTCCCCCAGATGTCTCAGTCCATTCCAGAGGAACCTCTTTTCCCTTCACCGGCTCGTCTTTCACGCCGAGGATCGACTCACACCAAGGTGGCACGTGGCACAGCCCTGTGGGAAAGCCTCGTGGGAAAGCCTCGAGGGACAGCCTCGAGGGAAAGCCACAGATCCCTTGATCCACGTGACAGGAAGCGTGACACTACTGCTGCAGCTCGGGAGGAAAGCGCACGTGCATGCCCCCACTCGAGACGAGGCCTGACTCCCCTGGGGAGACTCAGAAGCACCCCAAGATCCATGGCAACACTGGAGAGGAATCCTCAGGTTCCGGCCCTGACTCCACACAAGGACTGAGGCCCCGGCATGGACGGGAGAGGAATCCCGAATAGGTCCCCTAGCAACTCGTATGGGGACTGGCCTTTCCTGAGGCCACCAGAGCGGGTCCCTGAGGTCCCCGTCGTAACTCGAGAAGACCTGCCGCAACTCGAGAAAATCCAGGAGGTTCTCCCCACCAGGCGAGATGAGGCCCATTTCCGCTGAGGTGTCTCGAGGCTGATCACACCTCACCTCTGGAACTTCGAAAGGCTCCCTCACACCCTTGGTGCAAATCAAGAAGTTCCCCGACATACCCGTCTCCACTCGAGGGGAATCACGAGGGTCCCGCCCACATCCAGAGGAGCCCCGTTTCCGCCTCGTAGCTCGAGATGAGGGATCCTTTCCCTGCTTCGTCGGGAAAGAGTTCCCGGCGTTCCCGTCGCACCTCAGGAGGAGGCCCTCTCTACAGGAACGGCGAGAGGAACTCCAGGGTCGTGCCACCATTCCAAGAGTCCCCCAGATGTCTCAGTCCATTCCAGAGGAACCTCTTTTCCCTTCACCGGCTCGTCTTTCACGCCGAGGATCGACTCACACCAAGGTGGCACGTGGCACAGCCCTGTGGGAAAGCCTTGTGGGAAAGCCTCGAGGGACAGCCTCGAGGGAAAGCCACAGATCTCTTGATTCACATGACAGGAAGCGTGACACTACTGCTGCAGCTCGGGAGGAAAGCGCACGTGCATACCCCCACTCGAGACGAGGCCTGACTCCCCTGGGGAGACTCAGAAGCACCCCAAGATCCATGGCAACACTGGAGAGGAATCCTCAGGTTCCGGCCCCGACTCCACACAAGGACTGAGGCCCCGGCATGGACGGGAGAGGAATCGCGAGAGGTCCCCTAGCAACTCGCATGGGGACAGGGCCTTTCCTGAGGCCACCAGAGCGGGTCCTGAGGTCCCCGTCGTAACTCGAGAAGACCTGCCGCAACTCGAGAAAATTAAGGAGGTTCTCCCCTCCAGGAGAGATGAGGCCCATTTCCGCTGAGGCATCTCGAGGCTGATCACACCTCACCTCTGGAACTTCGAAAGGGTCCTTCACACCCTTGGTGCAAATCAAGAAGTTCCCCGACATACCCGTCTCCACTCGAGAGGAATCACGAGGGTCCCGCCCACATCCAGAGGAGCCCCGTTTCCGCCTTGTAGCTCGAGATGAGGGATCCTTTCCCTGCTTCGTCGGGAAAGAGTTCCCGGCGTTCCCGTCGCATCTCAAGAGGAGGCCCTCTCAACAGGAACGGCGAGAGGAACTCCAGGGTCGTGCCACCATTCCAAGAGTCCCCCAGATGTCTCAGTCCATTCCAGAGGAACCTCTTTTCCCTTCACCGGCTCGTCTTTCACGCCGAGGATCGACTCACACCAAGGTGGCACGTGGCACAGCCCTGTGGGAAAGCCTCGTGGGAAAGCCTCGAGGGACAGCCTCGAGGGAAAGCCACAGATCCCTTGATCCACGTGACAGGAAGCGTGACACTACTGCTGCAGCTCGGGAGGAAAGCGCACGTGCATGCCCCCACTCGAGACGAGGCCCTGACTCCCCTGGGGAGACTCAGAAGCACCCCAAGATCCATGGCAACACTGGAGAGGAATCCTCAGGTTCCGGCCCCGACTCCACACAAGGACTGAGGCCCCGGCATGGACGGGAGAGGAATCCCGAGAGGTCCCCTAGCAACTCGCATGGGGACTGGCCTTTCCTGAGGCCACCAGAGCGGGTCCCTGAGGTCCCCGTCGTAACTCGCGAAGACCTGCCGCAACTGGAGAAAATCCAGGAGGTTCTCCCCTCCAGGCGAGATGAGGCCCATTTCCGCTGAGGCGTCTCGAGGCTGATCACACCTCACCTCTGGAACTTCGAAAGGGTCCTTCACACCCTTGGTGCAAATCAAGAAGTTTCCCGACTTAGCCGTCTCCACTCGAGAGGAATCACGAGGGTCCCGCCCACATCCAGAGGAGCCCCGTTTCCGCCTCGTAGCTCGAGATGAGGGATCCTTTCCCTGCTTCGTCGGGAAAGAGTTCCCGGCGTTCCCGTCGCATCTCAAGAGGAGGCCCTCTCAACAGGAACGGCGAGAGGAACTCCAGGGTCGTGCCACCATTCCAAGAGTCCCCCAGATGTCTCAGTCCATTCCAGAGGAACCTCTTTTCCCTTCACCGGCTCGTCTTTCACGCCGAGGATCGACTCACACCAAGGTGGCACGTGGCACAGCCCTGTGGGAAAGCCTCGTGGGAAAGCCTCGAGGGACAGCCTCGAGGGAAAGCCACAGATCCCTTGATCCACGTGACAGGAAGCGTGACACTACTGCTGCAGCTCGGGAGGAAAGCGCACGTGCATGCCCCCACTCGAGACGAGGCCTGACTCCCCTGGGGAGACTCAGAAGCACCCCAAGATCCATGGCAACACTGGAGAGGAATCCTCAGGTTCCGGCCCCGACTCCACACAAGGACTGAGGCCCCGGCATGGACGGGAGAGGAATCCCGAATAGGTCCCCTAGCAACTCGTATGGGGACTGGCCTTTCCTGAGGCCACCAGAGCGGGTCCCTGAGGTCCCCGTCGTAACTCGAGAAGACCTGCCGCAACTCGAGAAAATCCAGGAGGTTCTCCCCACCAGGCGAGATGAGGCCCATTTCCGCTGAGGTGTCTCGAGGCTGATCACACCTCACCTCTGGAACTTCGAAAGGCTCCCTCACACCCTTGGTGCAAATCAAGAAGTTCCCCGACATACCCGTCTCCACTCGAGGGGAATCACGAGGGTCCCGCCCACATCCAGAGGAGCCCCGTTTCCGCCTCGTAGCTCGAGATGAGGGATCCTTTCCCTGCTTCGTCGGGAAAGAGTTCCCGGCGTTCCCGTCGCACCGCAGGAGGAGGCCCTCTCTACAGGAACGGCGAGAGGAACTCCAGGGTCGTGCCACCATTCCAAGAGTCCCCCCAGATGTCTCAGTCCATTCCAGAGGAACCTCTTTTCCCTTCACCGGCTCGTCTTTCACGCCGAGGATCGACTGACACCAAGGTGGCACGTGGCACAGCCCTGTGGGAAAGCCTCGTGGGAAAGCCTCGAGGGACAGCCTCGAGGGAAAGCCACAGATCTCTTGATTCACATGACAGGAAGCGTGACACTACTGCTGCAGCTCGGGAGGAAAGCGCACGTGCATGCCCCCACTCGAGACGAGGCCTGACTCCCCTGGGGAGACTCAGAAGCACCCCAAGATCCATGGCAACACTGGAGAGGAATCCTCAGGTTCCGGCCCCGACTCCACACAAGGACTGAGGCCCCGGCATGGACGGGAGAGGAATCCCGAGAGGTCCCCTAGCAACTCGCATGGGGACAGGCCTTTCCTGAGGCCACCAGAGCGGGTCCCTGAGGTCCCCGTCGTAACTCGAGAAGACCTGCCGCAACTCGAGAAAATTAAGGAGGTTCTCCCCTCCAGGCGAGATGAGGCCCATTTCCGCTGAGGCATCTCGAGGCTGATCACACCTCACCTCTGGAACTTCGAAAGGGTCCTTCACACCCTTGGTGCAATTCAAGAAGTTCCCCCGACATACCCGTCTCCACTCGAGAGGAATCACGAGGGTCCCGCCCACATCCAGAGGAGCCCCGTTTCCGCCCGTAGCTCGAGATGAGGGATCCTTTCCCTGCTTCGTCGGGAAAGAGTTCCCGGCGTTCCCGTCGCATCTCAAGAGGAGGCCCTCTCAACAGGAACGGCGAGAGGAACTCCAGGGTCGTGCCACCATTCCAAGAGTCCCCCAGATGTCTCAGTCCATTCCAGAGGAACCTCTTTTCCCTTCACCGGCTCGTCTTTCACGCCGAGGATCGACTCACACCAAGGTGGCACGTGGCACAGCCCTGTGGGGAAAGCCTCGTGGGAAAGCCTCGAGGGACAGCCTCGAGGGAAAGCCACAGATCCCTTGATCCACGTGACAGGAAGCGTGACACTACTGCTGCAGCTCGGGAGGAAAGCGCACGTGCATGCCCCCACTCGAGACGAGGCCTGACTACCCTGGGGAGACTCAGAAGCACCCCAAGATCCATGGCAACACTGGAGAGGAATCCTCAGGTTCCGGCCCCGACTCCACACAAGGACTGAGGCCCCGGCATGGACGGGAGAGGAATCCCGAGAGGTCCCCTAGCAACTCGCATGGGGACTGGCCTTTCCTGAGGCCAACAGAGCGGGTCCCTGAGGTCCCCGTCGTAACTCGAGAAGACCTGCCACAACTCGAGAAAATCCAGGAGGTTCACCCTCCAGGCGAGATGAGGCCCATTTCCGCTGAGGCGTCTCGAGGCTGATCACACCTCACCTCTGGAACTTCGAAAGGGTCCTTCACACCCTTGGTGCAAATCAAGAAGTTCCCCGACATACCCGTCTCTCACACTCGAGAGGAATCACGAGGGTCCCGCCCACATCCAGAGGAGCCCCGTTTCCGCCTCGTAGCTCGAGATGAGGGATCCTTTCCCTGCTTCGTCGGGAAAAGAGTTCCCGGCGTTCCCGTCGCATCTCAAGAGGAGGCCCTCTCTACAGGAACGGCGAGAGGAACTCCAGGGTCGTGCCACCATTCCAAGAGTCCCCCAGATGTCTCAGTCCATTCCAGAGGAACCTCTTTTCCCTTCACCGGCTCGTCTTTCACGCCGAGGATCGACTCACACCAAGGTGGCACGTGGCACAGCCCTGTGGGAAAGCCTCGTGGGAAAGCCTCGAGGGACAGCCTCGAGGGAAAGCCACAGATCCCTTGATCCACGTGACAGGAAGCGTGACACTGCTGCTGCAGCTCGGGAGGAAAGCGCACGTGCATGCCCCCACTCGAGACGAGGCCTGACTCCCCTGGGGAGACTCAGAAGCACCCCAAGATCCATGGCAACACTGGAGAGGAATCCTCAGGTTCCGGCCCCGACTCCACACAAGGACTGAGGCCCCGGCATGGACGGGAGAGGAATCCCGAGAGTTCCCTTAGCAACTCGCATGGGGACTGGCCTTTCCTGAGGCCACCAGAGCGGGTCCCTGAGGTCCCCGTCGTAACTCGAGAAGACCTGCCGCAACTCGAGAAAATCCAGGAGGTTCTCCCCTCCAGGCTAGATGAGGCCCATTTCCGCTGAGGCGTCTCGAGGCTGATCACACCTCACCTCTGGAACTTCGAAAGGGTCCTTCACACCCTTGGTGCAAATCAAGAAGTTCCCCGACCTAGCCGTCTCCACTCGAGAGGAATCACGAGGGTCCCGCCCACATCCAGAGGAGCCCCGTTTCCGCCTCGTAGCTCGAGATGAGGGATCCTTTCCCTGCTTCGTCGGGAAAGAGTTCCCGGCGTTCCCGTCGCATCTCAAGAGGAGGCCCTCTCAACAGGAACGGCGAGAGGAACTCCAGGGTCGTGCCACCATTCCAAGAGTCCCCCAGATGTCTCAGTCCATTCCAGAGGAACCTCTTTTCCCTTCACCGGCTCGTCTTTCACGCCGAGCATCGACTCACACCAAGGTGGCACGTGGCACAGCCCTGTGGGAAAGCCTCGTGGGAAAGCCTCGAGGGACAGCCTCGAGGGAAAGCCACAGATCCCTTGATCCACGTGACAGGAAGCGTGACACTACTGCTGCAGCTCGGGAGGAAAGCGCACGTGCATGCCCCCACTCGAGACGAGGCCTGACTCCCCTGGGGAGACTCAGAAGCACCCCAAGATCCATGGCAACACTGGAGAGGAATCCTCAGGTTCCGGCCCCGACTCCACACAAGGACTGAGGCCCCGGCATGGACGGGAGAGGAATCCCGAGAGGTCCTCTAGCAACTCGCATGGGGACTGGCCTTTCCTGAGGCCACAAGAGCGGGTCCCTGAGGTCCCCGTCGTAACTCGAGAAGACCTGCCGCAACTCGAGAAAATCCAGGAGGTTCTCCCCTCCAGGCGAGATGAGGCCCATTTCCGCTGAGGTGTCTCGAGGCTGATCACACCTCCCCTCTGGAACTTCGTAAGGGTCCTTCACACCCTTGCTGCAAATCAAGAAGTTCCCCGACATACCCGTCTCCACTCGAGAGGAATCACGAGGGTCCAGCCCACATCCAGAGGAGCCCCGTTTCCGCCTCGTAGCTCGAGATTTGGGATCCTTTCTCTGCTTCGTCGGGAAAGAGTTCCCGGCGTTCCCGTCGCATCTCAAGAGGAGGCCCTCTCAACAGGAACGGCGAGAGGAACTCCAGGGTCGTGCCACCATTCCAAGAGGCCCCCAGATGTCTCAGTCCATTCCAGAGGAACCTTTTTCCCTTCACCGGCTCGTCTTTCACGCCGAGGATCGACTCACACCAAGGTGGCACGTGGCACAGCCCTGTGGGAAAGCCTCGTGGGAAAGCCTCGAGGGACAGCCTCGAGGGAAAGCCACAGATCCCTTGATCCACGTGACAGGAAGCGTGACACTACTGCTGCAGCTTGGGAGGAAAGCGCACGTGCATGCCCCCACTCGAGACGAGGCCTGACTCCCCTGGGGAGACTCAGAAGCACCCCAAGATCCATGGCAACACTGGAGAGGAATCCTCAGGTTCCGGCCCCGACTCCACACAAGGACTGAGGCCCCGGCATGGACGGGAGAGGAATCCCGAGAGGTCCCCTAGCAACTCGCATGGGGACTGGCCTTTCCTGAGGCCACCAGAGCGGGTCCCTGAGGTCCCCGACGTAACTCGAGAAGACCTGCCGCAACTGGAGAAAATCCAGGAGGTTCTCCTCTCCAGGCGAGATGAGGCCCATTTCCGCTGAGGCGTCTCGAGGCTGATCACACCTCACCTCTGGAACTTCGAAAGGGTCCTTCACACCCTTGGTGCAAATCAAGAAGTTCCCCGACCTAGCCGTCTCCACTCGAGAGGAATCACGAGGGTCCCGCCCACATCCAGAGGAGCCCCGTTTCCGCCTCGTAGCTCGAGATGAGGGATCCTTTCCCTGCTTCGTCGGGAAAGATTTCCCGGCGTTCCCGTCGCATCTCAAGAGGAGGCCCTCTCAACAGGAACGGCGAGAGGAACTCCAGGGTCGTGCCACCATTCCAAGAGTCCCCCAGATGTCTCAGTCCATTCCAGAGGAACCTCTTTTCCCTTCACCGGCTCGTCTTTCACGCCGAGGATCGACTCACACCAAGGTGGCACGTGGCACAGCCCTGTGGGAAAGCCTCGTGGGAAAGCCTCGAGGGACAGCCTCGAGGGAAAGCCACAGATCCCTTGATCCACGTGACAGGAAGCGTGACACTACTGCTGCAGCTCGGGAGGAAAGCGCACGTGCATGCCCCCACTCGAGACGAGGCCTGACTCCCCTGGGGAGACTCAGAAGCACCCCAAGATCCATGGCAACACTGGAGAGGAATCCTCAGGTTCCAGCCCCGACTCCACACAAGGACTGAGGCCCCGGCATGGACGGGAGAGGAATCCCAAGATGTCCCCTAGCAACTCGCATGGGGACTGGCCTTTCCTGAGGCCACCAGAGCGGGTCCCTCTGATCCCCGTCGTAACTCGAGAAGACCTGCCGCAACTCGAGAAAATCCAGGAGGTTGTCCCCTCCAGGCGAGATGAGGCCCATTTCCGCTGAGGCGTCTCGAGGCTGATCACACCTCACCTCTGGAACTTCGAAAGGGTCCTTCACACCCTTGGTGCAAATCAAGAAGTTCCCCGACATAGCCGTCTCCACTCGAGAGGAATCACGAGGGTCCCGCCCACATCCAGAGGAGCCCCGGTTCCGCCTCGTAGCTCGAGATGTGGGATCCTTTCCCTGCTTCGTCGGGAAAGAGTTCCCGGCGTTCCCGTCGCATCTCAAGAGGAGGCCCTCTCAACAGGAACGGCGAGAGGAACTCCAGGGTCGTGCCACCATTCCAAGAGTCCCCCAGATGTCTCAGTCCATTCCAGAGGAACCTCTTTTCCGTTCACCGGCTCGTCTTTCACGCCGAGGATCGACTCACACCAAGGTGGCACGTGGCACAGCCCTGTGGGAAAGCCTCGTGGGAAAGCCTCGAGGGACAGCCTCGAGGGAAAGCCACAGATCCCTTGATCCACGTGACAGGAAGCGTGACACTACTGCTGCAGCTCGGGAGGAAAGCGCACGTGCATGCCCCCACTCGAGACGAGGCCTGACTCCCCTGGGGAGACTCAGAAGCACCCCAAGATCCATGGCAACACTGGAGAGGAATCCTCAGGTTCCTGCCCCGACTCCACACAAGGACTGAGGCCCCGGCATGGACGGGAGAGGAATCCCGAGAGGTCCCCTAGCAACTCGCATGGGGACTGGCCTTTCCTGAGGCCACCAGAGCGGGTCCCTGTGGTCCCCGTCGTAACTCGAGAAGACCTGCCGCAACTCGAGAAAATCCAGGAGGTTCTCCCCTCCAGTCGAGATCAGGCCCATTTCCGATGAGGCGTCTCGAGGCTGATCACACCTCACCTCTGGAACTTCGAAAGGGTCTTTCACACCCTTGGTGCAAATCAAGAAGTTCCCCGACATACCCGTCTCCACTCGAGAGGAATCACGAGGGTCCCGCCCACATCCAGAGGAGCCCCGTTTCCGCCTCGTAGCTCGAGATGAGGGATCCTTTCCCTGCTTCGTCGGGAAAGAGTTCCCGGCGTTCCCGTCGCATCTCAAGAGGAGGCCCTCTCAACAGGAACGGCGAGAGGAACTCCAGGGTCGTGCCACCATTCCAAGAGTCCCCCAGATGTCTCAGTCCATTCCAGAGGAACCTCTTTTCCCTTCACCGGCTCGTCTTTCACGCCGAGGATCGACTCACACCAAGGTGGCACGTGGCACAGCCCTGTGGGAAAGCCTCGTGGGAAAGCCTCGAGGGACAGCCTCGAGGGAAAGCCACAGATCCCTTGATCCACGTGACAGGAAGCGTGACACTACTGCTGCAGCTCGGCAGGAAAGCGCACGTGCATGCCCCCACTCGAGACGAGGCCTGACTCCCCTGGGGAGACTCAGAAGCACCCCAAGATCCATGGCAACACTGGAGAGGAATCCTCAGGTTCCGTCCCCGACTCCACACAAGGACTGAGGCCCCGGCATGGACGGGAGTGGAATCCAGAGAGGTCCCCTAGCAACTCGCATGGGGACTGGCCTTTCCTGAGGCCACCAGAGCGGGTCCCTGAGGTCCCCGTCGTAACTCGAGAAGACCTGCCGCAACTCGAGAAAATCCAGGAGGTTCTCCCCTCCAGGCGAGATGAGGCCCATTTCCGCTGAGGCGTCTCGAGGCTGATCACACCTCACCTCTGGAACTTCGAAAGGGTCCTTCACACCCTTGCTGCAAATCAAGAAGTTTCCCGACTTAGCCGTCTCCACTCGAGAGGAATCACGAGGGTCCCGCCCACATCCAGAGGAGCCCCGTTTCCGCCTCGTAGCTCGAGATGAGGGATCCTTTCCCTGCTTCGTCGGGAAAGAGTTCCCGGCGTTCCCGTCGCATCTCAAGAGGAGGCCCTCTCAACAGGAACGGCGAGAGGAACTCCAGGGTCGTGCCACCATTCCAAGAGTCCCCCAGATGTCTCAGTCCATTCCAGAGGAACCTCTTTTCCCCTCACCGGCTCGTCTTTCACGCCGAGCATCGACTCACACCAAGGTGGCACGTGGCACAGCCCTGTGGGAAAGCCTCGTGGGAAAGCCTCGAGGGACAGCCTCGAGGGAAAGCCACAGATCCCTTGATCCACGTGACAGGAAGCGTGACACTACTGCTGCAGCTCGGGAGGAAAGAGCTCGTGCATGCCCCCACTCGAGACGAGGCCTGACTCCCCTGGGGAGACTCAGAAGCACCCCAAGATCCATGGCAACACTGGAGAGGAATCCTCAGGTTCCGGCCCCGACTCCACACAAGGACTGAGTCCCCGGCATGGACGGGAGAGGAATCCCGAGAGGTCCCCTAGCAACTCGCATGGGGACAGGCCTTTCCTGAGGCCACCAGAGCGGGTCCCTGAGGTCCCCGTCGTAACTCGAGAAGACCTGCCGCAACTCGAGAAAATCCAGGAGGTTCTCCCCTCCAGTCGAGATCAGGCCCATTTCCGCTGAGGCGTCTCGAGGCTGATCACACCTCACCTCTGGAACTTCGAAAGGGTCTTTCACACCCTTGGTGCAAATCAAGAAGTTCCCCGACATACCCGTCTCCACTCGAGAGGAATCACGAGGGTCCCGCCCACATCCAGAGGAGCCCCGTTTCCGCCTCGTAGCTCGAGATGAGGGATCCTTTCCCTGCTTCGTCGGGAAAGAGTTCCCGGCGTTCCCGTCGCATCTCAAGAGGAGGCCCTCTCAACAGGAACGGCGAGAGGAACTCCAGGGTCGTGCCACCATTCGAAGAGTCCCCCAGATGTCTCAGTCCATTCCAGAGGAACCTCTTTTCCCTTCACCGGCTCGTCTTTCACGCCGAGGATCGACTCACACCAAGGTGGCACGTGGCACAGCCCTGTGGGAAAGCCTCGTGGGAAAGCCTCGAGGGACAGCCTCGAGGGAAAGCCACAGATCCCTTGATCCACGTGACAGGAAGCGTGACACTACTGCTGCAGCTCGGGAGGAAAGCGCACGTGCATGCCCCCACTCGAGACGAGGCCTGACTCCCCTGGGGAGACTCAGAAGCACCCCAAGATCCATGGCAACACTGGAGAGGAATCCTCAGGTTCCGGCCCCGACTCCACACAAGGACTGAGGTCCCGGCATGGACGGGAGTGGAATCCAGAGAGGTCCCCTAGCAACTCGCATGGGGACTGGCCTTTCCTGAGGCCACCAGAGCGGGTCCCTGAGGTCCCCGTCGTAACTCGAGAAGACCTGCCGCAACTGGAGAAAATCCAGGAGGTTCTCCCCTCCAGTCGAGATCAGGCCCATTTCCGCTGAGGCGTCTCGAGGCTGATCACACCTCACCTCTGGAACTTCGAAAGGGTCTTTCACACCCTTGGTGCAAATCAAGAAGTTCCCCGACATACCCGTCTCCACTCGAGAGGAATCACGAGGGTCCCGCCCACATCCAGAGGAGCCCCGTTTCCGCCTCGTAGATCGAGATGAGGGATCCTTTCCCTGCTTCGTCGGGAAAGAGTTCCCGGCGTTCCCGTCGCATCTCAAGAGGACGCCCTCTCAACAGGAACGGCGAGAGGAACTCCAGGGTCGTGCCAGCATTCCAAGAGTCCCCCAGATGTCTCAGTCCATTCCAGAGGAACCTCTTTTCCCTTCACCGGCTCGTCTTTCACGCCGAGGATCGACTCACACCAAGGTGGCACGTGGCACAGCCCTGTGGGAAAGCCTCGTGGGAAAGCCTCGAGGGACAGCCTCGAGGGAAAGCCACAGATCCCTTGATCCACGTGACAGGAAGCGTGACACTACTGCTGCAGATCGGGAGGAAAGCGCACGTGCATGCCCCCACTCGAGACGAGGCCTGACTCCCCTGGGGAGACTCAGAAGCACCCCAAGATCCATGGCAACACTGGAGAGGAATCCTCAGGTTCCGGCCCCGACTCCACACAAGGACTGAGGTCCCGGCATGGACGGGAGTGGAATCCAGAGAGGTCCCCTAGCAACTCGCATGGGGACTGGCCTTTCCTGAGGCCACCAGAGCGGGTCCCTGAGGTCCCCATCGTAACTCGAGAAGACCTGCCGCAACTGGAGAAAATCCAGGAGGTTCTCCCCTCCAGTCGAGATCAGGCCCATTTCCGCTGAGGCGTCTCGAGGCTGATCACACCTCACCTCTGGAACTTCGAAAGGGTCCTTCACACCCTTGGTGCAAATCAAGAAGTTTCCCGACTTAGCCGTCTCCACTCGAGAGGAATCACGAGGGTCCCGCCCACATCCAGAGGAGCCCCGTTTCCGCCTCGTAGCTCGAGATGAGGGATCCTTTCCCTGCTTCGTCGGGAAAGAGTTCCCGGCCTTCCCGTCGCATCTCAAGAGGAGGCCCTCTCAACAGGAACGGCGAGAGGAACTCCAGGGTCGTGCCACCATTCCAAGAGTCCCCCAGATGTCTCAGTCCATTCCAGAGGAACCTCTTTTCCCTTCACCGGCTCGTCTTTCACGCCGAGGATCGACTCACACCAAGGTGGCACGTGGCACAGCCCTGTGGGAAAGCCTCGTGGGAAAGCCACAGATCCCTTGATCCACGTGACAGGAAGCGTGACACTACTGCTGCAGCTCGGGAGGAAAGCGCACGTGCATGCCCCCACTCGAGACGAGGCCTGACTCCCCTGGGGAGACTCAGAAGCACCCCAAGATCCATGGCAACACTGGAGAGGAATCCTCAGGTTCCGGCCCCGACTCCACACAAGGACTGAGGCCCCGGCATGGACGGGAGAGGAATCCCGAGAGGTGCCCTAGCAACTCGCATGGGGACTGGCCTTTCCTGAGGCCACCAGAGCGGGTCCCTGTGGTCCCCGTCGTAACTCGAGAAGACCTGCCGCAACTGGAGAAAATCCAGGAGGTTCTCCCCTGCAGTCGAGATCAGGCCCATTTCCGCTGAGGCGTCTCGAGGCTGATCACACCTCACCTCTGGAACTTCGAAAGGGTCCTTCACACCCTTGGTGCAAATCAAGAAGTTCCCCGACCTAGCCGTCTCCACTCGAGAGGAATCACGAGGGTCCCGCCCACATCCAGAGGAGCCCCGTTTCCGCCTCGTAGCTCGAGATGAGGGATCCTTTCCCTGCTTCGTCGGGAAAGAGTTCCCGGCGTTCCCGTCGCATCTCAAGAGGAGGCCCTCTCAACAGGAACGGCGAGAGGAACTCCAGGGTCGTGCCACCATTCCAAGAGTCCCCCAGATGTCTCAGTCCATTCCAGAGGAACCTCTTTTCCCTTCACCGGCTCGTCTTTCACGCCGAGGATCGACTCACACCAAGGTGGCACATGGCACAGCCCTGTGGGAAAGCCTCGTGGGAAAGCCTCGAGGGACAGCCTCGAGGGAAAGCCACAGATCCCTTGATCCACGTGACAGGAAGCGTGACACTACTGCTGCAGCTCGGGAGGAAAGCGCACGTGCATGCCCCCACTCGAGACGAGGCCTGACTCCCCTGGGGAGACTCAGAAGCACCCCAAGATCCATGGCAACACTGGAGAGGAATCCTCAGGTTCCGGCCCCGACTCCACACAAGGACTGAGGCCCCGGCATGGACGGGAGAGGTATCCCGAGAGGTCCTCTAGCAACTCGCATGGGGACTGGCCCTTCCTGAGGCCACCAGAGCGGGTCCCTGAGGTCCCCGTCGTAACTCGAGAAGACCTGACACAACTCGAGAAAATCCAGGAGGTTCACCCTCCAGGCGAGATGAGGCCCATTTCCGCTGAGGCGTCTCGAGGCTGATCACACCTCACCTCTGGAACTTCGAAAGGGTCCTTCACACCCTTGGTGCAAATCAAGAAGTTCCCCGACCTAGCCGTCTCCACTCGAGAGGAATCACGAGGGTCCCGCCCACATCCAGAGGAGCCCCGTTTCCGCCTCGTAGCTCGAGATGAGGGATCCTTTCCCTGCTTCGTCGGGAAAGAGTTCCCGGCGTTCCCGTCGCATCTCAAGAGGAGGCCCTCTCTACAGGAACAGCGAGAGGAACTCCAGGGTCGTGCCACCATTCCAAGAGTCCCCCAGATGTCTCAGTCCATTCCAGAGGAACCTCTTTTCCCTTCACCGGCTCGTCTTTCACGCCGAGGATCGACTCACACCAAGGTGGCACGTGGCACAGCCCTGTGGGAAAGCCTCGTGGGAAAGCCTCGAGGGATAGCCTCGAGGGAAAGCCACAGATCCCTTGATCCACGTGACAGGAAGCGTGACACTACTGCTGCAGCTTGGGAGGAAAGCGCACGTGCATGCCCCCACTCGAGACGAGGCCTGACTCCCCTGGGGAGACTCAGAAGCACCCCAAGATCCATGGCAACACTGGAGAGGAATCCTGAGTTTCCGGCCCCGACTCCACACAAGGACTGAGGCCCCGGCATGGACGGGAGAGGAATCCCGAGAGGTCCTCTAGCAACTCGCATGGGGACTGGCCTTTCCTGAGGCCACAAGAGCGGGTCCCTGAGGTCCCCGTCGTAACTCGAGAAGACCTGCCGCAACTCGAGAAAATCCAGGAGGTTCTCCCCTCCAGGCGAGATGAGGCCCATTTCCGCTGAGGCGTCTCGAGGCTGATCACACCTCCCCTCTGGAACTTCGTAAGGGTCCTTCACACCCTTGCTGCAAATCAAGAAGTTCCCCGACATACCCGTCTCCACTCGAGAGGAATCACGAGGGTCCCACCCACATCCAGAGGAGCCCCATTTCCGCCTCGTAGCTCGAGATGAGGGATCCTTTCCCTGCTTCGTCGGGAAAGAGTTCCCGGCGTTCCCGTCGCATCTCAAGAGGAGGCCCTCTCAACAGGAACGGCGAGAGGAACTCCAGGGTCGTGCCACCATTCCAAGAGTCCCCCAGATGTCTCAGTCCATTCCAGAGGAACCTCTTTTCCCTTCACCGGCTCGTCTTTCACGCCGAGGATCGACTCACACCAAGGTGGCACGTGGCACAGCCCTGTGGGAAAGCCTCGTGGGAAAGCCTCGAGGGACAGCCTCGAGGGAAAGCCACAGATCCCTTGATCCACGTGACAGGAAGCGTGACACTACTGCTGCAGCTCGGGAGGAAAGCGCACGTGCATGCCCCCACTCGAGACGAGGCCTGACTCCCCTGGGGAGACTCAGAAGCACCCCAAGATCCATGGCAACACTGGAGAGGAATCCTCAGGTTCCGGCCCCGACTCCACACAAGGACTGAGGCCCCGGCATGGACGGGAGAGGAATCCCGAGAGGTCCCCTAGCAACTCGCATGGGGACTGGCCTTTCCTGAGGCCGCAAGAGCGGGTCCCTGAGGTCCCCGTCGTAACTCGAGAAGACCTGCCGCAACTCGAGAAAATCCAGGAGGTTCTCCCCTCCAGGCGAGATGAGGCCCATTTCCGCTGAGGCGTCTCGAGGCTGATCACACCTCCCCTCTGGAACTTCGAAAGGGTCCTTCACACCCTTGGTGCAAATCAAGAAGTTACCCGACATACCCGTCTCCACTCGAGAGGAATCACGAGGGTCCCGCCCACATCCAGAGGAGCCCCGTTTCGGCCTCGTAGGTCGAGATGAGGGATCCTTTCCCTGCTTCTTCGGGAAAGAGTTCCCGGCATTCCCGTCGCATCTCAAGAGGAGGCCCTCTCAACAGGAACGGCGAGAGGAACTCCAGGGTCGTGCCACCATTCCAAGAGTCCCCCAGATGTCTCAGTCCATTCCAGAGGAACCTCTTTTCCCTTCACCGGCTCGTCTTTCACGCCGAGGATCGACTCACACCAAGGTGGCACGTGGCACAGCCCTGTGGGAAAGGCTCGTGGGAAAGCCTGGAGGGACAGCCTCGAGGGAAAGCCTCGAGGGAAAGCCACAGATCCCTTGATCCACGTGACAGGAAGCGTGACACTACTGCTGCAGCTCGGGAGGAAAGCGCACGTGCATGCCCCCACTCGAGACGAGGCCTGACTCCCCTGGGGAGACTCAGAAGCACCCCAAGATCCATGGCAACACTGGAGAGGAATCCTCAGGTTCCGGCCCCGACTCCACACAAGGACTGAGGCCCCGGCATGGACGGGAGAGGAATCCCGAGAGGTCCCCTAGCAACTCGCATGGGGACTGGCCTTTCCTGAGGCCACCAGAGCGGGTCCCTGAGGTCCCAGTCGTAACTCGAGAAGACCTGCCGCAACTCGAGAAAATCCAGGAGGTTCTCCCCTCCAGGCGAGATGAGGCCCATTTCTGCTGAGGCGTCTCGAGGCTGATCACACCTCACCTCTGGAACTTCGAAAGGGTCCTTCACACCCTTGGCGCAAATCAAGAAGTTCCCCGACATAGCCGTCTCCACTCGAGAGGAATCACGAGGGTCCCGCCCACATCCAGAGGAGCCCCGTTTCCGCCTCGTAGCTCGAGATGAGGGATCCTTTCCCTGCTTCGTCGGGAAAGAATTCCCGGCGTTCCCGTCGCATCTCAAGAGGAGGCCCTCTCAACAGGAACGGCGAGAGGAACTCCAGGGTCGTGCCACCATTCCAAGAGTCCCCCAGATGTCTCAGTCCATTCCAGAGGAACCTCTTTTCCCTTCACCGGCTCGTCTTTCACGCCGAGGATCGACTCACACCAAGGTGGCACGTGGCACAGCCCTGTGGGAAAGCCTCGTGGGAAAGCCTCGAGGGACAGCCTCGAGGGACAGCCTCGAGGGAAAGCCACAGATCCCTTGATCCACGTGACAGGAAGCGTGACACTACTGCTGCAGCTCGGGAGGAAAGCGCACGTGCATGCCCCCACTCGAGACGAGGCCTGACTCCCCTGGGGAGACTCAGAAGCACCCCAAGATCCATGGCAGCACTGGAGAGGAATCCTCAGGTTCCGGCCCCGACTCCACACAAGGACTGAGGCCCCGGCATGGACGGGAGAGGAATCCCGAGAGGTCCCCTAGCAACTCGCATGGGGACTGGCCTTTCCTGAGGCCGCAAGAGCGGGTCCCTGAGGTCCCCGTCGTAACTCGAGAAGACCTGCCGCAACTCGAGAGAATCCAGGAGGTTCTCCCCTCCAGGCGAGATGAGGCCCATTTCCGCTGAGGCGTCTCGAGGCTGATCACACCTCCCCTCTGGAACTTCGTAAGGGTCCTTCACACCCTTGCTGCAAATCAAGAAGTTCCCCGACATATCCGTCTCCACTCGAGAGGAATCACGAGGGTCCCGCCCACATCCAGAGGAGCCCCGTTTCCGCCTCGTAGCTCGAGATGAGGGATCCTTTCCCTGCTTCGTCGGGAAAGAGTTCCCGGCGTTCCCGTCGCATGTCAAGAGGAGGCCCTCTCAACAGGAACGGCGAGAGGAACTCCAGGGTCGTGCCACCATTCCAAGAGTCCCCCAGATGTCTCAGTCCATTCCAGAGGAACCTCTTTTTCCTTCACCGGCTCGTCTTTCACGCCGAGGATCGACTCACACCAAGGTGGCACGTGGCACAGCCCTGTGGGAAAGCCTCGTGGGAAAGCCTCGAGGGACAGCCTCGAGGGAAAGCCACAGATCCCTTGATCCACGTGACAGGAAGCGTGACACTACTGCTGCAGCTCGGGAGGAAAGCGCACGTGCATGCCCCCACTCGAGACGAGGCCTGACTCCCCTGGGGAGACTCAGAAGCACCCCAAGATCCATGGCAACACTGGAGAGGAATCCTCAGGTTCCGGCCCCGACTCCACACAAGGACTGAGGCCCCGGCATGGACAGGAGAGAAATCCCGAGAGGTCTCCTAGCAACTCGCATGGGAACTAGCCTTTCCTGAGGCCACCAGAGCGGGCCCTGAGGTCCCCGTCGTAACTCGAGAAGACCTGCCGCAACTCGAGAAAATCCAGGAGGTTCTCCCCTCCAGGCGAGATGAGGCCCATTTCCGCTGAGGCATCTCGAGGCTGATCACACCTCACCTCTGGACCTTCGAAAGGGTCCTTCACACCCGTGGTGCAAATCAAGAAGTTCCCCGACCTAGCTGTCTCCACTCGAGAGGAATCACGTGGGTCCCGCCCACATCCAGAGGAGCCTCGTTTCCGCCTCGTAGCTCGAGATGAGGGATCCTTTCCCTGCTTCGTCGGGAAAGAGTTCCCGGCGTTCCCGTCGCATCTCAAGAGGAGGCCCTCTCAACAGGAACTGCGAGAGGAACTCCAGGGTCGTGCCACCATTCCAAGAGTCCCGCAGATGTCTCAGTCCATTCCAGAGGAACCTCTTTTCCCTTCACCGGCTCGTCTTTCACGCCGAGGATCGACTCACACCAAGGTGGCACGTGGCACAGCCCTGTGGGAAAGCCTCGTGGGAAAGCCTCGAGGGACAGCCTCGAGGGAAAGCCACAGATCCCTTGATCCACGTGACAGGAAGCGTGACACTACTGCTGCAGCTCGGGAGGAAAGCGCACGTGCATGCCCCCACTCGAGACGAGGCCTGACTCCCCTGGGGAGACTCAGAAGCACCCCAAGATCCATGGCAACACTGGAGAGGAATCCTCAGGTTCCGGCCCCGACTCCACACAAGGACTG
Source organism: Budorcas taxicolor (assembly GCF_023091745.1). Lineage (NCBI taxonomy): Eukaryota > Metazoa > Chordata > Mammalia > Artiodactyla > Bovidae > Budorcas > Budorcas taxicolor. The sequence goes on from NW_026291768.1 coordinate 855,107, forward strand.
AGGCCCCGGCATGGACGGGAGAGGAATCCCGAGAGGTCCCCTAGCAACTCGCATGGGGACTGGCCTTTCCTGAGGTCACCAGAGCGGGTCCCTGAGGTCCCCGTCGTAACTCGAGAAGACCTGCCGCAACTCGAGAAAATCCAGGAGGTTCTCCCCTCCAGGCGAGATGAGGCCCATTTCCGCTGAGGCGTCTCGAGGCTGATCACACCTCACCTCTGGAACTTCGAAAGGGTCCTTCACACCCTTGGCGCAAATCAAGAAGTTCCCCGACATAGCCGTCTCCACTCGAGAGGAATCACGAGGGTCCCGCCCACATCCAGAGGAGCCCCGTTTCCGCCTCGTAGCTCGAGATGAGGGATCCTTTCCCTGCTTCGTCGGGAAAGAGTTCCCGGCGTTCCCGTCGCGTCTCAAGAGGAGGCCCTCTCAACAGGAACGGCGAGAGGAACTCCAGGGTCATGCCACCATTCCAAGAGTCCCCCAGATGTCTCAGTCCATTCCAGAGGAACCTCTTTTCCCTTCACCGGCTCGTCTTTCACGCCGAGGATCGACTCACAGCAAGGTGGCACGTGGCACAGCCCTGTGGGAAAGCCTCGTGGGAAAGCCTCGAGGGACAGCCTCGAGGGAAAGCCACAGATCCCTTGATCCACGTGACAGGAAGCGTGACACTACTGCTGCAGCTCGGGAGGAAAGCGCACGTGCATGCCCCCACTCGAGACGAGGCCTGACTCCCCTGGGGAGACTCAGAAGCACCCCAAGATCCATGGCAACACTGGAGAGGAATCCTCAGGTTCCGTCCCCGACTCCACACAAGGACTGAGGCCCCGGCATGGACGGGAGAGGAATCCCGAGAGGTCTCCTAGCAACTCGCATGGGGACTGGCCTTTCCTGAGGCCACCAGAGTGGGTCCCTGAGGTCCCCGTCGTAACTCGAGAAGACCTGCCGCAACTCGAGAAAATCCAGGAGGTTCTCCCCTCCAGGCGAGATGAGGCCCATTTCCGCTGAGGCGTCTCGAGGCTGATCACACCTCCCCTCTGGAACTTCGAAAGGGTCCTTCACACCCTTGGTGCAAATCAAGAAGTTACCCGACATACCCGTCTCCACTCGAGAGGAATCACGAGGGTCCCGCCCACATCCAGAGGAGCCCCGTTTCGGCCTCGTAGCTCGAGATGAGGGATCCTTTCCCTGCTTCTTCGGGAAAGAGTTCCCGGCATTCCCGTCGCATCTCAAGAGGAGGCCCTCTCAACAGGAACGGCGAGAGGAACTCCAGGGTCGTGCCACCATTCCAAGAGTCCCCCAGATGTCTCAGTCCATTCCAGAGGAACCTCTTTTCCCTTCACCGGCTCGTCTTTCACGCCGAGGATCGACTCACACCAAGGTGGCACGTGGCACAGCCCTGTGGGAAAGGCTCGTGGGAAAGCCTGGAGGGACAGCCTCGAGGGAAAGCCTCGAGGGAAAGCCACAGATCCCTTGATCCACGTGACAGGAAGCGTGACACTACTGCTGCAGCTCGGGAGGAAAGCGCACGTGCATGCCCCCACTCGAGACGAGGCCTGACTCCCCTGGGGAGACTCAGAAGCACCCCAAGATCCATGGCAACACTGGAGAGGAATCCTCAGGTTCCGGCCCCGACTCCACACAAGGACTGAGGCCCCGGCATGGACGGGAGAGGAATCCCGAGAGGTCCCCTAGCAACTCGCATGGGGACTGGCCTTTCCTGAGGCCACCAGAGCGGGTCCCTGAGGTCCCAGTCGTAACTCGAGAAGACTTGCCGCAACTCGAGAAAATCCAGGAGGTTCTCCCCTCCAGGCGAGATGAGGCCCATTTCTGCTGAGGCGTCTCGAGGCTGATCACACCTCACCTCTGGAACTTCGAAAGGGTCCTTCACACCCTTGGCGCAAATCAAGAAGTTCCCCGACATAGCCGTCTCCACTCGAGAGGAATCACGAGGGTCCCGCCCACATCCAGAGGAGCCCCGTTTCCGCCTCGTAGCTCGAGATGAGGGATCCTTTCCCTGCTTCGTCGGGAAAGAATTCCCGGCGTTCCCGTCGCATCTCAAGAGGAGGCCCTCTCAACAGGAACGGCGAGAGGAACTCCAGGGTCGTGCCACCATTCCAAGAGTCCCCCAGATGTCTCAGTCCATTCCAGAGGAACCTCTTTTCCCTTCACCGGCTCGTCTTTCACGCCGAGGATCGACTCACACCAAGGTGGCACGTGGCACAGCCCTGTGGGAAAGCCTCGTGGGAAAGCCTCGAGGGACAGCCTCGAGGGACAGCCTCGAGGGAAAGCCACAGATCCCTTGATCCACGTGACAGGAAGCGTGACACTACTGCTGCAGCTCGGGAGGAAAGCGCACGTGCATGCCCCCACTCGAGACGAGGCCTGACTCCCCTGGGGAGACTCAGAAGCACCCCAAGATCCATGGCAGCACTGGAGAGGAATCCTCAGGTTCCGGCCCCGACTCCACACAAGGACTGAGGCCCCGGCATGGACGGGAGAGGAATCCCGAGAGGTCCCCTAGCAACTCGCATGGGGACTGGCCTTTCCTGAGGCCACCAGAGCGGGTCCCTGAGGTTCCCGTCGTAACTCGAGAAGACCTGCCGCAACTCGATAAAATCCAGGAGGTTCTCTTCTCCAGGCGAGATGAGGCCCATTTCCGCTGAGGCGTCTCGAGGCTGATCACACCTCACCTCTGGAACTTCGAAAGGCTCCTTCACACCCTTGGAGCAAATCAAGAAGTTCCCCGACCTAGCCGTCTCCACTCGAGAGGAATCACGAGGGTCCCGCCCACATCCAGAGGAGCCCGGTTTCCGCCTCGTAGCTCGAGATGAGGGATCCTTTCCCTGCTTCGTCGGGAAAGAGTTCCCGGCGTTCCCGTCGCATCTCAAGAGGAGGCCCTCTCAACAGGAACGGCGAGAGAAACTCCAGGGTCGTGCCACCATTCCAAGAGTCCCCCAGATGTCTCAGTCCATTCCAGAGGAACCTCTTTTCCCTTCACCGGCTCGTCTTTCACGCCGAGGATCGACTCACAGCAAGGTGGCACGTGGCACAGCCCTGTGGGAAAGCCTCGTGGGAAAGCCTCGAGGGACAGCCTCGAGGGAAAGCCACAGATCCCTTGATCCACGTGACAGGAAGCGTGACACTACTTCTGCAGCTCGGGAGGAAAGCGCACGTGCATACCCCCACTCGAGACGAGGCCTGACTCCCCTGGGGAGACTCAGAAGCACCCCAAGATCCATGGCAACACTGGAGAGGAAACCTAAGGTTCCGTCCCCGACTCCACACAAGGACTGAGGCCCCGGCATGGACGGGAGAGGAATCCAGAGAGGTCCCCTAGCAACTCGCATGGGGACTGGCCTTTCCTGAGGCCACCAGAGCGGATCCCTGAGGTCCCCGTCGTAACTCGAGAAGAACTGCCGCAACTCGAGAAAATCCAGGAGGTTCTCCCCTCCAGGCGAGATGAGGCTCATTTCCGCTGAGGCGTCTCGAGACTGATCACACCTCCCCTCTGGAACTTCGAAAGGGTCCTTCACACCCTTGGTGCAAATCAAGAAGTTCCCCGACCTAGCCGTCTCCACTCGAGAGGAATCACGAGGGTCCTGCCCACATCCAGAGGAGCCCCGTTTCCGCCTCGTAGCTCGAGATGAGGGATCCTTTCCCTGCTTCGTCGGGAAAGAGTTCCCGGCATTCCCGTCGCATCTCAAGAGGAGGCCCTCTCAACAGGAACGGCGAGAGAAACTCCAGGGTCGTGCCACCATTCCAAGAGTCCCCCAGATGTCTCAATCCATTCCAGAGGAACCTCTTTTCCCTTCACCGGCTCGTCTTTCACGCCGAGGATCAACTCACACCAAGGTGGCACGTGGCACAGCCCTGTGGGAAAGCCTCGTGGGAAAGCCTCGAGGGACAGCCTCGAGGGAAAGCCACAGATCCCTTGATCCACGTGACAGGAAGCGTGACACTACTGCTGCAGCTCGGGAGGTAAGCGCACGTGCATGCCCCCACTCGAGACGAGGCCTGACTCCCCTGGGGAGACTCAGAAGCACCCCAAGATCCATGGCAACACTGGAGAGGAATCCTCAGGTTCCGGTCCCGACTCCACACAAGGACTGAGGCCCCGGCATGGACGGGAGAGGAATCCCGAGAGGTCCCCTAGCAACTCGCATGGGGACTAGCCTTTCCTGAGGCCACCAGAGCGGGTCCCTGAGGTCCCCGTCGTAACTCGAGAAGACCTGCCGCAACTCGAGAAAATCCAAGAGGTTCTCCCCTCCAGGCGAGATGAGGCCCATTTCCGCTGAGGCGTCTCGAAGCTGATCACATCTCACCTCTGGAACTTCGAAAGGGTCCTTCACACCCTTGGTGCAAATCAAGAAGTTCCCCGACATACCCGTCTCCACTCGAGAGGAATCACGAGGGTCCCGCCCAAATCCAGAAGAGCCCCGTTTCCGCCTTGTAGCTCGAGATGAGGGATCCTTTCCCTGCTTCGTCGGGAAAGAGTTCCCGGCGTTCCCGTCGCATCTAAAGAGGAGGCCCTCTCAACAGGAACGGCGAGAGGAACTCCAGGGTCGTGCCACCATTCCAAGAGTCCCCCAGATGTCTCAGTCCATTCCAGAGGAACCTCTTTTCCCTTCACCGGCTCGTCTTTCACGCCGAGGATCGACTCACAGCAAGGTGGCACGTGGCACAGCCCTGTGGGAAAGCCTCGTGGGAAAGCCTCGAGGGACAGCCTCGAGGGAAAGCCACAGATCCCTTGATCCACGTGACAGGAAGCGTGACACTACTGCTGCAGCTCGGGAGGAAAGCGCACGTGCATGCCCCCACTCGAGACGAGGCCTGACTCACCTGGGGAGACTCAGAAGCACCCCAAGATCCATGGCAACACTGGAGAGGAATCCTCAGGTTCCGGCCCCGACTCCACACAAGGACAGAGGCCCCGGCATGGACGGGAGAGGAATCCCGAGAGGTCCCCTAGCAACTCGCATGGGGACTGGCCTTTCCTGAGGCCACCAGAGCGTGTCCCTGAGGTCCCCGTCGTAACTCGAGAAGACCTGCCGCAACTCGAGAAAATCCAGGAGGTTCTCCCCTCCAGGCGAGATGAGGCCCATTTCTGCTGAGGCGTCTCGAGGCTGATCACACCTCACCTCTGGAACTTCGAAAGGCTCCTTCACACCGTTGGTGCAAATCAAGAAGTTCCCCGACATAGCCGTCTCCACTCGAGAGGAATCACGAGGGTCCCGCCCACATCCAGAGGAGCCCCGTTTCCGCCTCGTAGCTCGAGATGAGGGATCCTTTCCCTGCTTCGTCGGGAAAGAGTTCCCGGCGTTCCCGTCGCATCTCAAGAGGAGGCCCTCTCAACAGGAACGGCGAGAGGAACTCCAGGGTCGTGCCACCATTCCAAGAGTCCCCCAGATGTCTCAGTCCATTCCAGAGGAACCTCTTTTCCCTTCACCGGCTCGTCTTTCACGCCGAGGATCGACTCACACCAAGGTGGCACGTGGCACAGCCCTGTGGGAAAGCCTCGTGGGAAAGCCTCGAGGGACAGCCTCGAGGGAAAGCCACAGATCCCTTGATCCACGTGACAGGAAGCGTGACACTACTGCTGCAGCTCGGGAGGTAAGCGCACGTGCATGCCCCCACTCGAGACGAGGCCTGACTCCCCTGGGGAGACTCAGAAGCACCCCAAGATCCATGGCAACACTGGAGAGGAATCCTCAGGTTCCGGTCCCGACTCCACACGAGGACTGAGGCCCCGGCATGGACGGGAGAGGAATCCCGAGAGGTCCCCTAGCAACTCGCATGGGGACTGGCCTTTCCTGAAACCACCAGAGCGGGTCCCTGAGGTCCCCGTCGTAACTCGAGAAGACCTGCCGCAACTCGAGAAAATCCAAGAGGTTCTCCCCTCCAGGCGAGATGAGGCCCATTTCCGCTGAGGCGTCTCGAGGCTGATCACACCTCACCTCTGGAACTTCGAAAGGGTCCTTCACACCCTTGGTGCAAATCAAGAAGTTCCCCGACATACCCGTCTCCACTCGAGAGGAATCACGAGGGTCCCGCCCACATCCAGAAGAGCCCCGTTTCCGCCTCGTAGCTCGAGATGAGGGATCCTTTCCCTGCTTCGTCGGGAAAGAGTTCCCGGCGTTCCCGTCGCATCTCAAGAGGAGGCCCTCTCAACAGGAACGGCGAGAGGAACTCCAGGGTCGTGCCACCATTCCAAGAGTCCCCCAGATGTCTCAGTCCATTCCAGAGGAACCTCTTTTCCCTTCACCGGCTCGTCTTTCACGCCGAGGATCGACTCACAGCAAGGTGGCACGTGGCACAGCCCTGTGGGAAAGCCTCGTGGGAAAGCCTCGAGGGACAGCCTCGAGGGAAAGCCACAGATCCCTTGATCCACGTGACAGGAAGCGTGACACTACTGCTGCAGCTCGGGAGGAAAGCGCACGTGCATGCCCCCACTCGAGACGAGGCCTGACTCCCCTGGGGAGACTCAGAAGCACCCCAAGATCCATGGCAACACTGGAGAGGAATCCTCAGGTTCCGGCCCCGACTCCACACAAGGACAGAGGCCCCGGCATGGACGGGAGAGGAATCCCGAGAGGTCCCCTAGCAACTCGCATGGGGACTGGCCTTTCCTGAGGCCACCAGAGCGTGTCCCTGAGGTCCCCGTCGTAACTCGAGAAGACCTGCCGCAACTCGAGAAAATCCAGGAGGTTCTCCCCTCCAGGCGAGATGAGGCCCATTTCCGCTGAGGCGTCTCGAGGCTGATCACACCTCACCTCTGGAACTTCGAAAGGCTCCTTCACACCGTTGGTGCAAATCAAGAAGTTCCCCGACATACCCGTCTCCACTCGAGAGGAATCACGAGGGTCCCGCCCACATCCAGAGGAGCCCCGTTTCCGCCTCGTAGCTCGAGATGAGGGATCCTTTCCCTGCTTCGTCGGGAAAGAGTTCCCGGCGTTCCCGTCGCATCTCAAGAGGAGGCCCTCTCAACAGGAACGGCGAGAGGAACTCCAGGGTCGTGCCACCATTCCAAGAGTCCCCCAGATGTCTCAGTCCATTCCAGAGGAACCTCTTTTCCCTTCACCGGCTCGTCTTTCACGCCGAGGATCGACTCACACCAAGGTGGCACGTGGCACAGCCCTGTGGGAAAGCCTCGTGGGAAAGCCTCGAGGGACAGCCTCGAGGGAAAGCCACAGATCCCTTGATCCACGTGACAGGAAGCGTGACACTACTGCTGCAGCTCGGGAGGTAAGCGCACGTGCATGCCCCCACTCGAGACGAGGCCTGACTCCCCTGGGGAGACTCAGAAGCACCCCAAGATCCATGACAACACTGGAGAGGAATCCTCAGGTTCCGGTCCCGACTCCACACGAGGACTGAGGCCCCGGCATGGACGGGAGAGGAATCCCGAGAGGTCCCCTAGCAACTCGCATGGGGACTGGCCTTTCCTGAGGCCACCAGAGCGGGTCCCTGAGGTCCCCGTCGTAACTCGAGAAGACCTGCCGCAACTCCAGAAAATCCAAGAGGTTCTCCCCTCCAGGCGAGATGAGGCCCATTTCCGCTGAGGCGTCTCGAGGCTGATCACACCTCACCTCTGGAACTTCGAAAGGGTCCTTCACACCCTTGGTGCAAATCAAGAAGTTCCCCGACATACCCGTCTCCACTCGAGAGGAATCACGAGGGTCCCGCCCACATCCAGAAGAGCCCCGTTTCCGCCTTGTAGCTCGAGATGAGGGATCCTTTCCCTGCTTCGTCGGGAAAGAGTTCCCGGCGTTCCCGTCGCATCTCAAGAGGAGGCCCTCTCAACAGGAACGGCGAGAGGAACTCCAGGGTCGTGCCACCATTCCAAGAGTCCCCCAGATGTCTCAGTCCATTCCAGAGGAACCTCTTTTCCCTTCACCGGCTCGTCTTTCACGCCGAGGATCGACTCACAGCAAGGTGGCACGTGGCACAGCCCTGTGGGAAAGCCTCGTGGGAAAGCCTCGCGGGACAGCCTCGAGGGAAAGCCACAGATCCCTTGATCCACGTGACAGGAAGCGTGACACTACTGCTGCAGCTCGGGAGGAAAGCGCACGTGCATGCCCCCACTCGAGACGAGGCCTGACTCCCCTGGGGAGACTCAGAATCACCCCAAGATCCATGGCAACACTGGAGAGGAATCCTCAGGTTCCGGCCCCGACTCCACACAAGGACAGAGGCCCCGGCATGGACGGGAGAGGAATCCCGAGAGGTCCCCTAGCAACTCGCATGGGGACTGGCCTTTCCTGAGGCCACCAGAGCGTGTCCCTGAGGTCCCCGTCGTAACTCGAGAAGACCTGCCGCAACTCGAGAAAATCCAGGAGGTTCTCCCCTCCAGGCGAGATGAGGCCCATTTCCGCTGAGGCGTCTCGAGGCTGATCACACCTCACCTCTGGAACTTCGAAAGGCTCCTTCACACCGTTGGTGCAAATCAAGAAGTTCCCCGACATAGCCGTCTCCACTCGAGAGGAATCACGAGGGTCCCGCCCACATCCAGAGGAGCCCCGTTTCCGCCTCGTAGCTCGAGATGAGGGATCCTTTCCCTGCTTCTTCGGGAAAGAGTTCCCGGCGTTCCCGTCGCATCTCAAGAGGAGGCCCTCTCAACAGGAACGGCGAGAGGAACTCCAGGGTCGTGCCACCATTCCAAGAGTCCCCCAGATGTCTCAGTCCATTCCAGAGGAACCTCTTTTCCCTTCACCGGCTCGTCTTTCACGCCGAGGATCGACTCACACCAAGGTGGCACGTGGCACAGCCCTGTGGGAAAGCCTCGTGGGAAAGCCTCGAGGGACAGCCTCGAGGGAAAGCCACAGATCCCTTGATCCACGTGACAGGAAGCGTGACACTACTGCTGCAGCTCGGGAGGTAAGCGCACGTGCATGCCCCCACTCGAGACGAGGCCTGACTCCCCTGGGGAGACTCAGAAGCACCCCAAGATCCATGGCAACACTGGAGAGGAATCCTCAGGTTCCGGTCCCGACTCCACACGAGGACTGAGGCCCCGGCATGGACGGGAGAGGAATCCCGAGAGGTCCCCTAGCAACTCGCATGGGGACTGGCCTTTCCTGAGGCCACCAGAGCGTGTCCCTGAGGTCCCCGTCGTAACTCGAGAAGACCTGCCGCAACTCGAGAAAATCCAGGAGGTTCTCCCCTCCAGGCGAGATGAGGCCCATTTCCGCTGAGGCGTCTCGAGGCTGATCACACCTCACCTCTGGAACTTCGAAAGGCTCCTTCACACCGTTGGTGCAAATCAAGAAGTTCCCCGACATAGCCGTCTCCACTCGAGAGGAATCACGAGGGTCCCGCCCACATCCAGAGGAGCCCCGTTTCCGCCTCGTAGCTCGAGATGAGGGATCCTTTCCCTGCTTCGTCGGGAAAGAGTTCCCGGCGTTCCCGTCGCATCTCAAGAGGAGGCCCTCTCAACAGGAACGGCGAGAGGAACTCCAGGGTCGTGCCACCATTCCAAGAGTCCCCCAGATGTCTCAGTCCATTCCAGAGGAACCTCTTTTCCCTTCACCGGCTCGTCTTTCACGCCGAGGATCGACTCACACCAAGGTGGCACGTGGCACAGCCCTGTGGGAAAGCCTCGTGGGAAAGCCTCGAGGGACAGCCTCGAGGGAAAGCCACAGATCCCTTGATCCACGTGACAGGAAGCGTGACACTACTGCTGCAGCTCGGGAGGTAAGCGCACGTGCATGCCCCCACTCGAGACGAGGCCTGACTCCCCTGGGGAGACTCAGAAGCACCCCAAGATCCATGGCAACACTGGAGAGGAATCCTCAGGTTCCGGTCCCGACTCCACACGAGGACTGAGGCCCCGGCATGGACGGGAGAGGAATCCCGAGAGGTCCCCTAGCAACTCGCATGGGGACTGGCCTTTCCTGAAACCACCAGAGCGGGTCCCTGAGGTCCCCGTCGTAACTCGAGAAGACCTGCCGCAACTCGAGAAAATCCAAGAGGTTCTCCCCTCCAGGCGAGATGAGGCCCATTTCCGCTGAGGCGTCTCGAGGCTGATCACACCTCACCTCTGGAACTTCGAAAGGGTCCTTCACACCCTTGGTGCAAATCAAGAAGTTCCCCGACATACCCGTCTCCACTCGAGAGGAATCACGAGGGTCCCGCCCACATCCAGAAGAGCCCCGTTTCCGCCTCGTAGCTCGAGATGAGGGATCCTTTCCCTGCTTCGTCGGGAAAGAGTTCCCGGCGTTCCCGTCGCATCTCAAGAGGAGGCCCTCTCAACAGGAACGGCGAGAGGAACTCCAGGGTCGTGCCACCATTCCAAGAGTCCCCCAGATGTCTCAGTCCATTCCAGAGGAACCTCTTTTCCCTTCACCGGCTCGTCTTTCACGCCGAGGATCGACTCACACCAAGGTGGCACGTGGCACAGCCCTGTGGGAAAGCCTCGTGGGAAAGCCTCGAGGGACAGCCTCGAGGGAAAGCCACAGATCCCTTGATCCACGTGACAGGAAGCGTGACACTACTGCTGCAGCTCGGGAGGAAAGCGCACGTGCATGCCCCCACTCGAGACGAGGCCTGACTCCCCTGGGGAGACTCAGAAGCACCCCAAGATCCATGGCAACACTGGAGAGGAATCCTCAGGTTCCGGCCCCGACTCCACACAAGGACAGAGGCCCCGGCATGGACGGGAGAGGAATCCCGAGAGGTCCCCTAGCAACTCGCATGGGGACTGGCCTTTCCTGAGGCCACCAGAGCGTGTCCCTGAGGTCCCCGTCGTAACTCGAGAAGACCTGCCGCAACTCGAGAAAATCCAGGAGGTTCTCCCCTCCAGGCGAGATGAGGCCCATTTCCGCTGAGGCGTCTCGAGGCTGATCACACCTCACCTCTGGAACTTCGAAAGGCTCCTTCACACCGTTGGTGCAAATCAAGAAGTTCCCCGACATAGCCGTCTCCACTCGAGAGGAATCACGAGGGTCCCGCCCACATCCAGAGGAGCCCCGTTTCCGCCTCGTAGCTCGAGATGAGGGATCCTTTCCCTGCTTCGTCGGGAAAGAGTTCCCGGCGTTCCCGTCGCATCTCAAGAGGAGGCCCTCTCAACAGGAACGGCGAGAGGAACTCCAGGGTCGTGCCACCATTCCAAGAGTCCCCCAGATGTCTCAGTCCATTCCAGAGGAACCTCTTTTCCCTTCACCGGCTCGTCTTTCACGCCGAGGATCGACTCACAGCAAGGTGGCACGTGGCACAGCCCTGTGGGAAAGCCTCGTGGGAAAGCCTCGAGGGACAGCCTCGAGGGAAAGCCACAGATCCCTTGATCCACGTGACAGGAAGCGTGACACTACTGCTGCAGCTCGGGAGGTAAGCGCACGTGCATGCCCCCACTCGAGACGAGGCCTGACTCCCCTGGGGAGACTCAGAAGCACCCCAAGATCCATGGCAACACTGGAGAGGAATCCTCAGGTTCCGGTCCCGACTCCACACGAGGACTGAGGCCCCGGCATGGACGGGAGAGGAATCCCGAGAGGTCCCCTAGCAACTCGCATGGGGACTGGCCTTTCCTGAAACCACCAGAGCGGGTCCCTGAGGTCCCCGTCGTAACTCGAGAAGACCTGCCGCAACTCGAGAAAATCCAAGAGGTTCTCCCCTCCAGGCGAGATGAGGCCCATTTCCGCTGAGGCGTCTCGAGGCTGATCACACCTCACCTCTGGAACTTCGAAAGGGTCCTTCACACCCTTGGTGCAAATCAAGAAGTTCCCCGACATACCCGTCTCCACTCGAGAGGAATCACGAGGGTCCCGCCCACATCCAGAAGAGCCCCGTTTCCGCCTCGTAGCTCGAGATGAGGGATCCTTTCCCTGCTTCGTCGGGAAAGAGTTCCCGGCGTTTCCGTCGCATCTCAAGAGGAGGCCCTCTCAACAGGAACGGCGAGAGGAACTCCAGGGTCGTGCCACCATTCCAAGAGTCCCCCAGATGTCTCAGTCCATTCCAGAGGAACCTCTTTTCCCTTCACCGGCTCGTCTTTCACGCCGAGGATCGACTCACAGCAAGGTGGCACGTGGCACAGCCCTGTGGGAAAGCCTCGTGGGAAAGCCTCGAGGGACAGCCTCGAGGGAAAGCCACAGATCCCTTGATCCACGTGACAGGAAGCGTGACACTACTGCTGCAGCTCGGGAGGAAAGCGCACGTGCATGCCCCCACTCGAGACGAGGCCTGACTCCCCTGGGGAGACTCAGAAGCACCCCAAGATCCATGGCAACACTGGAGAGGAATCCTCAGGTTCCGGCCCCGACTCCACACAAGGACAGAGGCCCCGGCATGGACGGGAGAGGAATCCCGAGAGGTCCCCTAGCAACTCGCATGGGGACTGGCCTTTCCTGAGGCCACCAGAGCGTGTCCCTGAGGTCCCCGTCGTAACTCGAGAAGACCTGCCGCAACTTGAGAAAATCCAGGAGGTTCTCCCCTCCAGGCGAGATGAGGCCCATTTCTGCTGAGGCGTCTCGAGGCTGATCACACCTCACCTCTGGAACTTCGAAAGGCTCCTTCACACCGTTGGTGCAAATCAAGAAGTTCCCCGACATAGCCGTCTCCACTCGAGAGGAATCACGAGGGTCCCGCCCACATCCAGAGGAGCCCCGTTTCCGCCTCGTAGCTCGAGATGAGGGATCCTTTCCCTGCTTCGTCGGGAAAGAGTTCCCGGCGTTCCCGTCGCATCTCAAGAGGAGGCCCTCTCAACAGGAACGGCGAGAGGAACTCCAGGGTCGTGCCACCATTCCAAGAGTCCCCCAGATGTCTCAGTCCATTCCAGAGGAACCTCTTTTCCCTTCACCGGCTCGTCTTTCACGCCGAGGATCGACTCACACCAAGGTGGCACGTGGCACAGCCCTGTGGGAAAGCCTCGTGGGAAAGCCTCGAGGGACAGCCTCGAGGGAAAGCCACAGATCCCTTGATCCACGTGACAGGAAGCGTGACACTACTGCTGCAGCTCGGGAGGTAAGCGCACGTGCATGCCCCCACTCGAGACGAGGCCTGACTCCCCTGGGGAGACTCAGAAGCACCCCAAGATCCATGGCAACACTGGAGAGGAATCCTCAGGTTCCGGTCCCGACTCCACACGAGGACTGAGGCCCCGGCATGGACGGGAGAGGAATCCCGAGAGGTCCCCTAGCAACTCGCATGGGGACTGGCCTTTCCTGAGGCCACCAGAGCGGGTCCCTGAGGTCCCCGTCGTAACTCGAGAAGACCTGCCGCAACTCGAGAAAATCCAAGAGGTTCTCCCCTCCAGGCGAGATGAGGCCCATTTCCGCTGAGGCGTCTAGAGGCTGATCACACCTCACCTCTGGAACTTCGAAAGGGTCCTTCACACCCTTGGTGCAAATCAAGAAGTTCCCCGACATACCCGTCTCCACTCGAGAGGAATCACGAGGGTCCCGCCCACATCCAGAAGAGCCCCGTTTCCGCCTTGTAGCTCGAGATGAGGGATCCTTTCCCTGCTTCGTCGGGAAAGAGTTCCCGGCGTTCCCGTCGCATCTCAAGAGGAGGCCCTCTCAACAGGAACGGCGAGAGGAACTCCAGGGTCGTGCCACCATTCCAAGAGTCCCCCAGATGTCTCAGTCCATTCCAGAGGAACCTCTTTTCCCTTCACCGGCTCGTCTTTCACGCCGAGGATCGACTCACAGCAAGGTGGCACGTGGCACAGCCCTGTGGGAAAGCCTCGTGGGAAAGCCTCGAGGGACAGCCTCGAGGGAAAGCCACAGATCCCTTGATCCACGTGACAGGAAGCGTGACACTACTGCTGCAGCTCGGGAGGAAAGCGCACGTGCATGCCCCCACTCGAGACGAGGCCTGACTCCCCTGGGGAGACTCAGAATCACCCCAAGATCCATGGCAACACTGGAGAGGAATCCTCAGGTTCCGGCCCCGACTCCACACAAGGACAGAGGCCCCGGCATGGACGGGAGAGGAATCCCGAGAGGTCCCCTAGCAACTCGCATGGGGACTGGCCTTTCCTGAGGCCACCAGAGCGTGTCCCTGAGGTCCCCGTCGTAACTCGAGAAGACCTGCCGCAACTCGAGAAAATCCAGGAGGTTCTCCCCTCCAGGCGAGATGAGGCCCATTTCCGCTGAGGCGTCTCGAGGCTGATCACACCTCACCTCTGGAACTTCGAAAGGCTCCTTCACACCGTTGGTGCAAATCAAGAAGTTCCCCGACATAGCCGTCTCCACTCGAGAGGAATCACGAGGGTCCCGCCCACATCCAGAGGAGCCCCGTTTCCGCCTCGTAGCTCGAGATGAGGGATCCTTTCCCTGCTTCGTCGGGAAAGAGTTCCCGGCGTTCCCGTCGCATCTCAAGAGGAGGCCCTCTCAACAGGAACGGCGAGAGGAACTCCAGGGTCGTGCCACCATTCCAAGAGTCCCCCAGATGTCTCAGTCCATTCCAGAGGAACCTCTTTTCCCTTCACCGGCTCGTCTTTCACGCCGAGGATCGACTCACACCAAGGTGGCACGTGGCACAGCCCTGTGGGAAAGCCTCGTGGGAAAGCCTCGAGGGACAGCCTCGAGGGAAAGCCACAGATCCCTTGATCCACGTGACAGGAAGCGTGACACTACTGCTGCAGCTCGGGAGGAAAGCGCACGTGCATGCCCCCACTCGAGACGAGGCCTGACTCCCCTGGGGAGACTCAGAAGCACCCCAAGATCCATGGCAACACTGGAGAGGAATCCTCAGGTTCCGGCCCCGACTCCACACAAGGACTGAGGCCCCGGCATGGACGGGAGAGGAATCCCGAGAGGTCCCCTAGCAACTCGCATGGGGACTGGCCTTTCCTGAGGCCACCAGAGCGGGTCCCTGAGGTCCCCGTCGTAATTCGAGAAGACCTGCCGCAACTGGAGAAAATCCAGGAGGTTCTCCCCTCCAGGCGAGATGAGGCCCATTTCCGCTGAGGCGTCTCGAGGCTGATCACACCTCACCTCTGGACCTTCGAAAGGGTCCTTCACACCCTTGGTGCAAATCAAGAAGTTCCCCGACATACCCGTCTCCACTCGAGAGGAATCACGAGGGTCCCGCCCACATCCAGAGGAGCCCCGTTTCCGCCTCGTAGCTCGAGATGAGGGATCCTTTCCCTGCTTCGTCGGGAAAGAGTTCCCGGCGTTCCCGTCGCATCTCAAGAGGAGGCCCTCTCAACAGGAACGGCGAGAGGAACTCCAGGGTCGTGCCACCATTCCAAGAGTCCCCCAGATGTCTCAGTCCATTCCAGAGGAACCTCTTTTCCCTTCACCGGCTCGTCTTTCACGCCGAGGATCGACTCACACCAAGGTGGCACGTGGCACAGCCCTGTGGGAAAGCCTCGTGGGAAAGCCTCGAGGGACAGCCTCGAGGGAAAGCCACAGATCCCTTGATCCACGTGACAGGAAGCGTGACACTACTGCTGCAGCTCGGGAGGTAAGCTCACGTGCATGCCCCAACTCGAGACGAGTCCTGACTCCCCTGGGGAGACTCAGAAGCACCCCAAGATCCATGGCAACACTGGAGAGGAATCCTCAGGTTCCGGCCCCGACTCCACACAAGGACTGAGGCCCCGGCATGGACGGGAGAGGAATCCCGAGAGGTCCCCTAGCAAGTCGCATGGGGACTGGCCTTTCCTGAGGCCACCAGAGCGGGTCCCTGTGGTCCCCGTCGTAACTCGAGAAGACCTGCCGCAACTCGAGAAAATCCAAGAGGTTCTCCCCTCCAGGCGAGATGAGGCCCATTTCCACTGAGGCGTCTCGAGGCTGATCACACCTCACCTCTGGAACTTCGAAAGGATCCTTCACACCCTTGGTGCAAATCAAGAAGATCCCCGACCTAGCCGTCTCCACTCGAGAGGAATCACGAGGGTCCCGCCCACATCCAGAGGAGCCCCGTTTCCGCCTCGTAGCTCGAGATGAGGGATCCTTTCCCTGCTTCGTCGGGAAAGAGTTCCCGGCGTTCCCGTCGCATCTCAAGAGGAGGCCCTCTCAACAGGAACGGCGAGAGGAACTCCAGGGTGGTGCCACCATTCCAAGAGTCCCCCAGATGTCTCAGTCCATTCCAGAGGAACCTCTTTTCCCCTCACCGGCTCGTCTTTTACGCCGAGGATCGACTCACACCAAGGTGGCACGTGGCACAGCCCTGTGGGAAAGCCTCGTGGGAAAGCCTCGAGGGACAGCCTCGAGGGAAAGCCACAGATCCCTTGATCCACGTGACAGGAAGCGTGACACTGCTGCTGCAGCTCGGGAGGAAAGTGCACGTGCATGGCCCCACTCGAGACGAGGCCTGACTCCCCTGGGGAGACTCAGAAGCACCCCAAGATCCATGGCAACACTGGAGAGGAATCCTCAGGTTCCGGCCCCGACTCCACACAAGGACTGAGGCCCCGGCATGGACGGGAGAGGAATCCCGAGAGGTCCCCTAGCAACTCGCATGGGGACTGGCCTTTCCTGAGGCCACCAGAGCGGGTCCCTTTGGTCCCCGCCGTAACTCGAGAAGACCTGCCACAACTCGAGAAAATGCAGGAGGTTCTCCCCTCCAGGCGAGATGAGGCCCATTTCCGCTGAGGCGTCTCGAGGCTGATCACACCTTACCTCTGGAACTTTGAAAGTGTCCTTCACACCCTTGGTGCAAATCAAGAAGTTCCCCGACATACCCGTCTCCACTCGAGAGGAATCACGAGGGTCCCGCCCACATCCAGAGGAGCCCCGTTTCCTCCTCGTAGCTCGAGATGAGGGATCCTTTCCCTGCTTCTTCGGGAAAGAGTTCCCGGCGTTCCAGTCGCATCTCAAGAGGAGGCCCTCTCAACAGGAACGGCGAGAGGAACTCCAGGGTCGTGCCACCATTCCAAGAGTCCCCCAGATGTCTCAGTCCATTCCAGAGGAACCTCTTTTCCCTTCACCGGCTCGTCTTTCACGCCGAGGATCGACTCACACCAAGGTGGCACGTGGCACAGCCCTGTGGGAAAGCCTCGTGGGAAAGCCTCGAGGGACAGCCTCGAGGGAAAGCCACAGATCCCTTGATCCACGTGACAGGAAGCGTGACACTACTGCTGCAGCTCGGGAGGAAAGCGCACGTGCATGCCCCCACTCGAGACGAGGCCTGACTCCCCTGGGGAGACTCAGAAGCACCCCAAGATCCATGGCAACACTGGAGAGGAATCCTCAGGTTCCGGCCCCGACTCCACACAAGGACTGAGGCCCCGGCATGGACGGGAGAGGAATCCCGAGAGGTCCCCTAGCAACTCGCATGGGGACTGGCCTTTCCTGAGGCCACCAGAGCGGGTCCCTGAGGTCCCCGTCATAACTCGAGAAGACCTGCCGCAACTCGAGAAAATCCAGGAGGTTCTCCCCTCCAGGGGAGATGAGCCCCATTTCCGCTGAGGCGTCTCGAGGCTGATCACACCTCACCTCTGGACCTTCGAAAGGGTCCTTCACACCCTTGGTGCAAATCAAGAAGTTCCCCGACATACCCGTCTCCACTCGAGAGGAATCACGAGGGTCCCGCCCACATCCAGAGGAGCCCCGTTTCCGCCTCGTAGCTCGAGATGAGGGATCCTTTCCCTGCTTCGTCGGGAAAGAGTTCCCGGCATTCCCGAAGCATCTCAAGAGGAGGCCCTCTCAACAGGAACGGCGAGAGGAACTCCAGGGTCGTGCCACCATTCCAAGAGTCCCCCAGATGTCTCAGTCCATTCCAGAGGAACCTCTTTTCCCTTCACCGGCTCGTCTTTCACGCCGAGGATCGACTCACACCAAGGTGGCACGTGGCACAGCCCTGTGGGAAAGCCTCGTGGGAAAGCCTCGAGGGACAGCCTCGAGGGAAAGCCACAGATCCCTTGATCCACGTGACAGGAAGCGTGACACTACTGCTGCAGCTCGGGAGGTAAGCTCACGTGCATGCCCCCACTCGAGACGAGTCCTGACTCCCCTGGGGAGACTCAGAAGCACCCCAAGATCCATGGCAACACTGGAGAGGAATCCTCAGGTTCCGGCCCCGACTCCACACAAGGACTGAGGCCCCGGCATGGACGGGAGAGGAATCCCGAGAGGTCCCCTAGCAAGTCGCATGGGGACTGGCCTTTCCTGAGGCCACCAGAGCGGGTCCCTGTGGTCCCCGTCGTAACTCGAGAAGACCTGCCGCAACTCGAGAAAATCCAAGAGGTTCTCCCCTCCAGGCGAGATGAGGCCCATTTCCACTGAGGCGTCTCGAGGCTGATCACACCTCACCTCTGGAACTTCGAAAGGATCCTTCACACCCTTGGTGCAAATCAAGAAGATCCCCGACCTAGCCGTCTCCACTCGAGAGGAATCACGAGGGTCCCGCCCACATCCAGAGGAGCCCCGTTTCCGCCTCGTAGCTCGAGATGAGGGATCCTTTCCCTGCTTCGTCGGGAAAGAGTTCCCGGCGTTCCCGTCGCATCTCAAGAGGAGGCCCTCTCAACAGGAACGGCGAGAGGAACTCCAGGGTGGTGCCACCATTCCAAGAGTCCCCCAGATGTCTCAGTCCATTCCAGAGGAACCTCTTTTCCCCTCACCGGCTCGTCTTTTACGCCGAGGATCGACTCACACCAAGGTGGCACGTGGCACAGCCCTGTGGGAAAGCCTCGTGGGAAAGCCTCGAGGGACAGCCTCGAGGGAAAGCCACAGATCCCTTGATCCACGTGACAGGAAGCGTGACACTGCTGCTGCAGCTCGGGAGGAAAGTGCACGTGCATGGCCCCACTCGAGACGAGGCCTGACTCCCCTGGGGAGACTCAGAAGCACCCCAAGATCCATGGCAACACTGGAGAGGAATCCTCAGGTTCCGGCCCCGACTCCACACAAGGACTGAGGCCCCGGCATGGACGGGAGAGGAATCCCGAGAGGTCCCCTAGCAACTCGCATGGGGACTGGCCTTTCCTGAGGCCACCAGAGCGGGTCCCTTTGGTCCCCGCCGTAACTCGAGAAGACCTGCCACAACTCGAGAAAATGCAGGAGGTTCTCCCCTCCAGGCGAGATGAGGCCCATTTCCGCTGAGGCGTCTCGAGGCTGATCACACCTTACCTCTGGAACTTTGAAAGTGTCCTTCACACCCTTGGTGCAAATCAAGAAGTTCCCCGACATACCCGTCTCCACTCGAGAGGAATCACGAGGGTCCCGCCCACATCCAGAGGAGCCCCGTTTCCTCCTCGTAGCTCGAGATGAGGGATCCTTTCCCTGCTTCTTCGGGAAAGAGTTCCCGGCGTTCCAGTCGCATCTCAAGAGGAGGCCCTCTCAACAGGAACGGCGAGAGGAACTCCAGGGTCGTGCCACCATTCCAAGAGTCCCCCAGATGTCTCAGTCCATTCCAGAGGAACCTCTTTTCCCTTCACCGGCTCGTCTTTCACGCCGAGGATCGACTCACACCAAGGTGGCACGTGGCACAGCCCTGTGGGAAAGCCTCGTGGGAAAGCCTCGAGGGACAGCCTCGAGGGAAAGCCACAGATCCCTTGATCCACGTGACAGGAAGCGTGACACTACTGCTGCAGCTCGGGAGGAAAGCGCACGTGCATGCCCCCACTCGAGACGAGGCCTGACTCCCCTGGGGAGACTCAGAAGCACCCCAAGATCCATGGCAACACTGGAGAGGAATCCTCAGGTTCCGGCCCCGACTCCACACAAGGACTGAGGCCCCGGCATGGACGGGAGAGGAATCCCGAGAGGTCCCCTAGCAACTCGCATGGGGACTGGCCTTTCCTGAGGCCACCAGAGCGGGTCCCTGAGGTCCCCGTCATAACTCGAGAAGACCTGCCGCAACTCGAGAAAATCCAGGAGGTTCTCCCCTCCAGGGGAGATGAGCCCCATTTCCGCTGAGGCGTCTCGAGGCTGATCACACCTCACCTCTGGACCTTCGAAAGGGTCCTTCACACCCTTGGTGCAAATCAAGAAGTTCCCCGACATACCCGTCTCCACTCGAGAGGAATCACGAGGGTCCCGCCCACATCCAGAGGAGCCCCGTTTCCGCCTCGTAGCTCGAGATGAGGGATCCTTTCCCTGCTTCGTCGGGAAAGAGTTCCCGGCATTCCCGAAGCATCTCAAGAGGAGGCCCTCTCAACAGGAACGGCGAGAGGAACTCCAGGGTCGTGCCACCATTCCAAGAGTCCCCCAGATGTCTCAGTCCATTCCAGAGGAACCTCTTTTCCCTTCACCAGCTCGTCTTTCACGCCGAGGATCGACTCACAGCAAGGTGGCACGTGGCACAGCCCTGTGGGAAAGCCTCGTGGGAAAGCCTCGAGGGACAGCCTCGAGGGAAAGCCACAGATCCCTTGATCCACGTGACAGGAAGCGTGACACTACTGCTGCAGCTCGGGAGGAAAGCGCACGTGCATGCCCCCACTCGAGACGAGGCCTGACTCCCCTGGGGAGACTCAGAAGCACCCCAAGATCCATGGCAACACTGGAGAGGAATCCTCAGGTTCCGGCCCCGACTCCACACAAGGACTGAGGCCCCGGCATGGACGGGAGAGGAATCCCGAGAGGTTCCCTAGCAACTCGCATGGGGACTGGCCTTTCCTGAGGCCACCAGAGCGGGTCCCTGAGGTCCCCGTCGTAACTCGAGAAGACCTGCCGCAACTCGAGAAAATCCAGGAGGTTCTCCCCTCCAGGCGAGATGAGGCCCATTTCCGCTGAGGCGTCTCGAGACTGATCACACCTCACCTCTGGAACTTCAAAAGGGTCCTTCACACCCTTGGTGCAAATCAAGAAGTTCCCCGACATACCCGTCCCCACTCGAGAGGAATCACGAGGGTCCCGCCCACATCCAGAGGAGCCCCGTTTCCGCCTCGTAGCTCGAGATGAGGGATCCTTTCCCTGCTTCGTCGGGAAAGAGTTCCCGGCGTTCCCGTCGCATCTCAAGAGGAGGCCCTCTCAACAGGAACGGCGAGAGGAACTCCAGGGTCGTGCCACCATTCCAAGAGTCCCCCAGATGTCTCAGTCCATTCCAGAGGAACCTCTTTTCCCTTCACCGGCTCGTCTTTCACGCCGAGGATCGACTCACACCAAGGTGGCACGTGGCACAGCCCTGTGGGAAAGCCTCGTGGGAAAGCCTCGAGGGACAGCCTCGAGGGAAAGCCACAGATCCCTTGATCCACGTGACAGGAAGCGTGACACTACTGCTGCAGCTCGGGAGGAAAGCGCACGTGCATGCCCCCACTCGAGACGAGGCCTGACTCCCCTGGGGAGACTCAGAAGCACCCCAAGATCCATGGCAACACTGGAGAGGAATCCTCAGGTTCCGTCCCCGACCTCACACAAGGACTGAGGCCCCGGCATGGACGGGAGAGGAATCCCGAGAGGTCCCCTAGCAACTCGCATGGGGACTGGCCTTTCCTGAGGCCACCAGAGCGGGTCCCTGAGGTCCCCGTCGTAACTCGAGAAGACCTGCCCCAACTCGAGAAAATCCAGGAGGTTCTCCCCTCCAGGCGAGATGAGGCCCATTTCCGCTGAGGCGTCTCGAGGCTGATCACACCTCACCTCTGGCACTTCGAAAGGGTCCTTCACACCCTTGGTGCAAATCAAGAAGTTCCCCGACCTAGCCGTCTCCACTCGAGAGGAATCACGTGGGTCCCGCCCACATCCAGAGGAGCCCCGTTTCCGCCTCGTAGCTCGAGATGAGGGATCCTTTCCCTGCTTCGTCGGGAAAGAGTTCCCGGCGTTCCCGTCGCATCTCAAGAGGAGGCCCTCTCAACAGGAACGGCGAGAGGAACTCCAGGGTCGTGCCACCATTCCAAGAGTCCCCCAGATGTCTCAGTCCATTCCAGAGGAACCTCTTTTCCCTTCACCGGCTCGTCTTTCACGCCGAGGATCGACTCACACCAAGGTGGCACGTGGCACAGCCCTGTGGGAAAGCCTCGTGGGAAAGCCTCGAGGGACAGCCTCGAGGGAAAGCCACAGATCCCTTGATCCACGTGACAGGAAGCGTGACACTACTGCTGCAGGTCGGGAGGAAAGCGCACCTGCATACCCCCACTCGAGACGAGGCCTGACTCCCCTGGGGAGACTCAGAAGCACCCCAAGATCCATGGCAACACTGGAGAGGAATCCTCAGGTTCCGGCCCCGACTCCACACAAGGACTTTGGCCCCGGCATGGACGGGAGAGGAATCCTGAGAGGTCCCCTAGCAACTCGCATGGGGACTGGCCTTTCCTGAGGCCACCAGAGTGGGTCCCTGTGGTCCCCGTCATAACTCGAGAAGACCTGCCGCAACTCGAGAAAATCCAGGAGGTTCTCCCCTCCAGGCGAGATGAGGCCCATTACCGCTGAGGCGTCTCGAGGCTGATCACACCTCACCTCTGGAACTTCGAAAGGTTCCTTCACACCCTTGGTGCAAATCAAGAAGTTCCCCGACATACCCGTCTCCACTCGAGAGGAATCACGAGGGTCCGCCCACATCCAGAGGAGCCCCGTTTCCGCCTCGTAGCTCGAGATGAGGGATCCTTTCCCTGCTTCGTCGGGAAAGAGTTCCCGGCATTCCCGTCGCATCTCAAGAGGAGGCCCTCTCAACAGGAACGGCGAGAGGAACTCCAGGGTCGTGCCACCATTCCAAGAGTCCCCCAGATGTCTCAGTCCATTCCAGAGGAACCTCTTTTCCCTTCACCGGCTCGTCTTTCACGCCGAGGATCGACTCACACCAAGGTGGCACGTGGCACAGCCCTGTGGGAAAGCCTCGTGGGAAAGCCTCGAGGGACAGCCTCGAGGGAAAGCCACAGATCCCTTGATCCACGTGACAGGAACCGTGACACTACTGCTGCAGCTCGGAAGGAAAGCGCACGTGCATGCCCCCACTCGAGACGAGGCCTGACTCCCCTGGGGAGACTCAGAAGCACCCCAAGATCCATGGCAACACTGGAGAGGAATCATCAGGTTCCGGCCCCGACTCCACACAAGGACTGAGGCCCCGGCATGGACGGGAGAGGAATCCCAAGAGGTCCCCTAGCAACTCGCATGGGGACTGGCCTTTCCTGAGGCCACCAGAGCGGGTCCCTGAGGTCCCCGTCGTAACTCGAGAAGACCTGCCGCAACTCGAGAAAATCCAAGAGGTTCTCCCCTCCAGGCGAGATGAGGCCCATTTCCGCTGAGGCGTCTCGAGGCTGATCACACCTCACCTCTGGACCTTCGAAAGGGTCCTTCACACCCTTGGTGCAAATCAAGAAGTTCCCCGACATACCCGTCTCCACTCGAGAGGAATCACGAGGGTCCCGCCCACATCCAGAGGAGCCCCGTTTCCGCCTCGTAGCTCGAGATGAGGGATCCTTTCCCTGCTTCGTCGGGAAAGAGTTCCCGGCATTCCCGAAGCATCTCAAGAGGAGGCCCTCTCAACAGGAACGGCGAGAGGAACTCCAGGGTCGTGCCACCATTCCAAGAGTCCCCCAGATGTCTCAGTCCATTCCAGAGGAACCTCTTTTCCCTTCACCGGCTCGTCTTTCACGCCGAGGATCGACTCACACCAAGGTGGCACGTGGCACAGCCCTGTGGGAAAGCCTCGTGGGAAAGCCTCGAGGGACAGCCTCGAGGGAAAGCCACAGATCCCTTGATCCACGTGACAGGAAGCGTGACACTACTGCTGCAGCTCGGGAGGAAAGCTCACGTGCATGCCACCACTCGAGACGAGGCCTGACTCCCCTGGGGAGACTCAGAAGCACCCCAAGATCCATGGCAACACTGGAGAGGAATCCTCAGGTTCCGGCCCCGACTCCACACAAGGACTGAGGCCCCGGCATGGACGGGAGAGGAATCCCGAGAGGTCCCCTAGCAACTCGCATGGGGACTGGCCTTTCCTGAGGCCACCAGAGCGGGTCCCTGAGGTCCCCGTCGTAACTCGAGAAGACCTGCCGCAACTCGAGAAAATCCAGGAGGTTCTCCCCTCCAGGCGAGATGAGGCCCATTTCCGCTGAGGCGTCTCGAGGCTGATCACACCTCCCCTCTGGAACTTCGAAAGGGTCCTTCACACCCTTGGTGCAAATCAAGAAGTTCCCCGACATACCCGTCTCCACTCGAGAGGAATCACGAGGGTCCCGCCCACATCCAGAGGAGCCCCGTTTCCGCCTCGTAGCTCGAGATGAGGGATCCTTTCCCTGCTTCGTCGGGAAAGAGTTCCCGGCGTTCCCGTCGCATCTCAAGAGGAGGCCCTCTCAACAGGAACGGCGAGAGGAACTCCAGGGTCCTGCCACCATTCCAAGAGTCCCCCAGATGTCTCAGTCCATTCCAGAGGAACCTCTTTTCCCTTCACCGGCTCGTCTTTCACGCCGAGGATCGACTCACACCAAGGTGGCACGTGGCACAGCCCTGTGGGAAAGCCTCGTGGGAAAGCCTCGAGGGACAGCCTCGAGGGAAAGCCACAGATCCCTTGATCCACGTGACAGGAAGCGTGACACTACTGCTGCAGCTTGGGAGGAAAGCGCACGTGCATGCCCCCACTCGAGACGAGGCCTGACTCCCCTGGGGAGACTCAGAAGCACCCCAAGATCCATGGCAACACTGGAGAGGAATCCTCAGGTTCCAGCCCAGACTCCACACAAGGACTGAGGCCCCGGCATGGACGGGAGAGGAATCCCGAGGGGTCCCCTAGCAACTCGCATGGGGACTGGCCTTTCCTGAGGCCACCAGAGCGGGTCGCTGAGGTCCCCGTCGTAACTCGAGAAGACCTGCCGCAACTCGAGAAAATCCAGGAGGTTCTCCCCTCCAGGCGAGATGAGGCCCATTTCCGCTGAGGCGTCTCGAGGCTGATCACACCTCACCTCTGGACCTTCGAAAGGGTCCTTCACACCCTTGGTGCAAATCAAGAAGTTCCCCGACATACCCGTCTCCACTCGAGAGGAATCACGAGGGTCCCGCCCACATCCAGAGGAGCCCCGTTTCCTCCTCGTAGCTCGAGATGAGGGATCCTTTCCCTGCTTCTTCGGGAAAGAGTTCCCGGCGTTCCAGTCGCATCTCAAGAGGAGGCCCTCTCAACAGGAACGGCGAGAGGAACTCCAGGGTCGTGCCACCATTCCAAGAGTCCCCCAGATGTCTCAGTCCATTCCAGAGGAACCTCTTTTCCCTTCACCGGCTCGTCTTTCACGCCGAGGATCGACTCACAGCAAGGTGGCACGTGGCACAGCCCTGTGGGAAAGCCTCGTGGGAAAGCCTCGAGGGACAGCCTCGAGGGAAAGCCACAGATCCCTTGATCCACGTGACAGGAAGCGTGACACTACTGCTGCAGCTCGGGAGGAAAGCGCACGTGCATGCCCCCACTCGAGACGAGGCCTGACTCCCCTGGGGAGACTCAGAAGCACCCCAAGATCCATGGCAACACTGGAGAGGAATCCTCAGGTTCCGGCCCCGACTCCACACAAGGACTGAGGCCCCGGCATGGACGGGAGAGGAATCCCGAGAGGTCCCCTAGCAACTCGCATGGGGACTGGCCTTTCCTGAGGCCACCAGAGCGGGTCCCTGAGGTCCCCGTCGTAACTCGAGAAGACCTGCCGCAACTGGAGAAAATCCAGGAGGTTCTCCCCTCCAGGCGAGATGAGGCCCATTTCCGCTGAGGCGTCTCGAGGCTGATCACACCTCACCTCTGGAACTTCGAAAGGGTCCTTCACACCCTTGGTGCAAATCAAGAAGTTCCCCGACATACCCGTCTCCACTCGAGAGGAATCACGAGGGTCCCGCCCACATCCAGAGGAGCCCCGTTTCCGCCTCGTAGCTCGAGATGAGGGATCCTTTCCCTGCTTCGTCGGGAAAGAGTTCCCGGCGTTCCCGTCGCATCTCAAGAGGAGGCCCTCTCAACAGGAACGGCGAGAGGAACTCCAGGGTCGTGCCACCATTCCAAGAGTCCCCCAGATGTCTCAGTCCATTCCAGAGGAACCTCTTTTCCCTTCACCGGCTCGTCTTTCACGCCGAGGATCGACTCACACCAAGGTGGCACGTGGCACAGCCCTGTGGGAAAGCCTCGTGGGAAAGCCTCGAGGGACAGCCTCGAGGGAAAGACACAGATCCCTTGATCCACGTGACAGGAAGCGTGACACTACTGCTGCAGCTCGGGAGGAAAGCGCACGTGCATGCCCCCACTCGAGACGAGGCCTGACTCCCCTGGGGAGACTCAGAAGCACCCCAAGATCCATGGCAACACTGGAGAGGAATCCTCAGGTTCCGTCCCCGACCTCACACAAGGACTGAGGCCCCGGCATGGACGGGAGAGGAATCCCGAGAGGTCCCCTAGCAACTCGCATGGGGACTGGCCTTTCCTGAGGCCACCAGAGCGGGTCCCTGAGGTCCCCGTCGTAACTCGAGAAGACCTGCCGCAACTCGAGAAAATCCAGGAGGTTCTCCCCTCCAGGCGAGATGAGGCCCATTTCCGCTGAGGCGTCTCGAGGCTGATCACACCTCACCTCTGGCACTTCGAAAGGGTCCTTCACACCCTTGGTGCAAATCAAGAAGTTCCCCGACCTAGCCGTCTCCACTCGAGAGGAATCACGTGGGTCCCGCCCACATCCAGAGGAGCCCCGTTTCCGCCTCGTAGCTCGAGATGAGGGATCCTTTCCCTGCTTCGTCGGGAAAGAGTTCCCGGCGTTCCCGTCGCATCTCAAGAGGAGGCCCTCTCAACAGGAACGGCGGGAGGAACTCCAGGGTCGTGCCACCATTCCAAGAGTCCCCCAGATGTCTCAGTCCATTCCAGAGGAACCTCTTTTCCCTTCACCGGCTCGTCTTTCACGCCGAGGATCGACTCACACCAAGGTGGCACGTGGCACAGCCCTGTGGGAAAGCCTCGTGGGAAAGCCTCGAGGGACAGCCTCGAGGGAAAGCCACAGATCCCTTGATCCACGTGACAGGAAGCGTGACACTACTGCTGCAGCTCGGGAGGAAAGCGCACGTGCATGCCCCCACTCGAGACGAGGCCTGACTCCCCTGGGGAGACTCAGAAGCACCCCAAGATCCATGGCAACACTGGAGAGGAATCCTCAGGTTCCGTCCCCGACTCCACACAAGGACTGAGGCCCCGGCATGGACGGGAGAGGAATCACAAGAGGTCCCCTAGCAACTCGCATGGGGACTGGCCTTTCCTGAGGCCACCAGAGCGGGTCCCTGAGGTCCCCGTCGTAACTCGAGAAGACCTGCCTCAACTCGAGAAAATCCAGGAGGTTCTCCCCTCCAGGCGAGATGAGGCCCATTTCCGCTGAGGCGTCTCGAGGCTGATCACACCTCACCTCTGGAACTTCGAAAGGGTCCTTCACACCCTTGGTGCAAATCAAGAAGTTCCCCGACATACCCGTCTCCACTCGAGAGGAATCACGAGGGTCCCGCCCACATCCAGAGGAGCCCCGTTTCCGCCTCGTAGCTCGAGATGAGGGATCCTTTCCCTGCTTCGTCGGGAAAGAGTTCCCGGCATTCCCGAAGCATCTCAAGAGGAGGCCCTCTCAACAGGAACGGCGAGAGGAACTCCAGGGTCGTGCCACCATTCCAAGAGTCCCCCAGATGTCTCAGTCCATTCCAGAGGAACCTCTTTTCCCTTCACCGGCTCGTCTTTCACGCCGAGGATCGACTCACACCAAGGTGGCACGTGGCACAGCCCTGTGGGAAAGCCTCGTGGGAAAGCCTCGAGGGACAGCCTCGAGGGAAAGCCACAGATCCCTTGATCCACGTGACAGGAAGCGTGACACTACTGCTGCAGCTCGGGAGGAAAGCTCACGTGCATGCCACCACTCGAGACGAGGCCTGACTCCCCTGGGGAGACTCAGAAGCACCCCAAGATCCATGGCAACACTGGAGAGGAATCCTCAGGTTCCGGCCCCGACTCCACACAAGGACTGAGGCCCCGGCATGGACGGGAGAGGAATCCCGAGAGGTCCCCTAGCAACTCGCATGGGGACTGGCCTTTCCTGAGGCCACCAGAGCGGGTCCCTGAGGTCCCCGTCGTAACTCGAGAAGACCTGCCGCAACTCGAGAAAATCCAGGAGGTTCTCCCCTCCAGGCGAGATGAGGCCCATTTCCGCTGAGGCGTCTCGAGGCTGATCACACCTCCCCTCTGGAACTTCGAAAGGGTCCTTCACACCCTTGGTGCAAATCAAGAAGTTCCCCGACATACCCGTCTCCACTCGAGAGGAATCACGAGGGTCCCGCCCACATCCAGAGGAGCCCCGTTTCCGCCTCGTAGCTCGAGATGAGGGATCCTTTCCCTGCTTCGTCGGGAAAGAGTTCCCGGCGTTCCCGTCGCATCTCAAGAGGAGGCCCTCTCAACAGGAACGGCGAGAGGAACTCCAGGGTCCTGCCACCATTCCAAGAGTCCCCCAGATGTCTCAGTCCATTCCAGAGGAACCTCTTTTCCCTTCACCGGCTCGTCTTTCACGCCGAGGATCGACTCACACCAAGGTGGCACGTGGCACAGCCCTGTGGGAAAGCCTCGTGGGAAAGCCTCGAGGGACAGCCTCGAGGGAAAGCCACAGATCCCTTGATCCACGTGACAGGAAGCGTGACACTACTGCTGCAGCTTGGGAGGAAAGCGCACGTGCATGCCCCCACTCGAGACGAGGCCTGACTCCCCTGGGGAGACTCAGAAGCACCCCAAGATCCATGGCAACACTGGAGAGGAATCCTCAGGTTCCAGCCCAGACTCCACACAAGGACTGAGGCCCCGGCATGGACGGGAGAGGAATCCCGAGGGGTCCCCTAGCAACTCGCATGGGGACTGGCCTTTCCTGAGGCCACCAGAGCGGGTCGCTGAGGTCCCCGTCGTAACTCGAGAAGACCTGCCGCAACTCGAGAAAATCCAGGAGGTTCTCCCCTCCAGGCGAGATGAGGCCCATTTCCGCTGAGGCGTCTCGAGGCTGATCACACCTCACCTCTGGACCTTCGAAAGGGTCCTTCACACCCTTGGTGCAAATCAAGAAGTTCCCCGACATACCCGTCTCCACTCGAGAGGAATCACGAGGGTCCCGCCCACATCCAGAGGAGCCCCGTTTCCTCCTCGTAGCTCGAGATGAGGGATCCTTTCCCTGCTTCTTCGGGAAAGAGTTCCCGGCGTTCCAGTCGCATCTCAAGAGGAGGCCCTCTCAACAGGAACGGCGAGAGGAACTCCAGGGTCGTGCCACCATTCCAAGAGTCCCCCAGATGTCTCAGTCCATTCCAGAGGAACCTCTTTTCCCTTCACCGGCTCGTCTTTCACGCCGAGGATCGACTCACAGCAAGGTGGCACGTGGCACAGCCCTGTGGGAAAGCCTCGTGGGAAAGCCTCGAGGGACAGCCTCGAGGGAAAGCCACAGATCCCTTGATCCACGTGACAGGAAGCGTGACACTACTGCTGCAGCTCGGGAGGAAAGCGCACGTGCATGCCCCCACTCGAGACGAGGCCTGACTCCCCTGGGGAGACTCAGAAGCACCCCAAGATCCATGGCAACACTGGAGAGGAATCCTCAGGTTCCGGCCCCGACTCCACACAAGGACTGAGGCCCCGGCATGGACGGGAGAGGAATCCCGAGAGGTCCCCTAGCAACTCGCATGGGGACTGGCCTTTCCTGAGGCCACCAGAGCGGGTCCCTGAGGTCCCCGTCGTAACTCGAGAAGACCTGCCGCAACTGGAGAAAATCCAGGAGGTTCTCCCCTCCAGGCGAGATGAGGCCCATTTCCGCTGAGGCGTCTCGAGGCTGATCACACCTCACCTCTGGAACTTTGAAAGGGTCCTTCACACCCTTGGTGCAAATCAAGAAGTTCCCCGACATACCCGTCTCCACTCGAGAGGAATCACGAGGGTCCCGCCCACATCCAGAGGAGCCCCGTTTCCGCCTCGTAGCTCGAGATGAGGGATCCTTTCCCTGCTTCGTCGGGAAAGAGTTCCCGGCGTTCCCGTCGCATCTCAAGAGGAGGCCCTCTCAACAGGAACGGCGAGAGGAACTCCAGGGTCGTGCCACCATTCCAAGAGTCCCCCAGATGTCTCAGTCCATTCCAGAGGAACCTCTTTTCCCTTCACCGGCTCGTCTTTCACGCCGAGGATCGACTCACACCAAGGTGGCACGTGGCACAGCCCTGTGGGAAAGCCTCGTGGGAAAGCCTCGAGGGACAGCCTCGAGGGAAAGACACAGATCCCTTGATCCACGTGACAGGAAGCGTGACACTACTGCTGCAGCTCGGGAGGAAAGCGCACGTGCATGCCCCCACTCGAGACGAGGCCTGACTCCCCTGGGGAGACTCAGAAGCACCCCAAGATCCATGGCAACACTGGAGAGGAATCCTCAGGTTCCGTCCCCGACCTCACACAAGGACTGAGGCCCCGGCATGGACGGGAGAGGAATCCCGAGAGGTCCCCTAGCAACTCGCATGGGGACTGGCCTTTCCTGAGGCCACCAGAGCGGGTCCCTGAGGTCCCCGTCGTAACTCGAGAAGACCTGCCGCAACTCGAGAAAATCCAGGAGGTTCTCCCCTCCAGGCGAGATGAGGCCCATTTCCGCTGAGGCGTCTCGAGGCTGATCACACCTCACCTCTGGCACTTCGAAAGGGTCCTTCACACCCTTGGTGCAAATCAAGAAGTTCCCCGACCTAGCCGTCTCCACTCGAGAGGAATCACGTGGGTCCCGCCCACATCCAGAGGAGCCCCGTTTCCGCCTCGTAGCTCGAGATGAGGGATCCTTTCCCTGCTTCGTCGGGAAAGAGTTCCCGGCGTTCCCGTCGCATCTCAAGAGGAGGCCCTCTCAACAGGAACGGCGGGAGGAACTCCAGGGTCGTGCCACCATTCCAAGAGTCCCCCAGATGTCTCAGTCCATTCCAGAGGAACCTCTTTTCCCTTCACCGGCTCGTCTTTCACGCCGAGGATCGACTCACACCAAGGTGGCACGTGGCACAGCCCTGTGGGAAAGCCTCGTGGGAAAGCCTCGAGGGACAGCCTCGAGGGAAAGCCACAGATCCCTTGATCCACGTGACAGGAAGCGTGACACTACTGCTGCAGCTCGGGAGGAAAGCGCACGTGCATGCCCCCACTCGAGACGAGGCCTGACTCCCCTGGGGAGACTCAGAAGCACCCCAAGATCCATGGCAACACTGGAGAGGAATCCTCAGGTTCCGTCCCCGACTCCACACAAGGACTGAGGCCCCGGCATGGACGGGAGAGGAATCACAAGAGGTCCCCTAGCAACTCGCATGGGGACTGGCCTTTCCTGAGGCCACCAGAGCGGGTCCCTGAGGTCCCCGTCGTAACTCGAGAAGACCTGCCTCAACTCGAGAAAATCCAGGAGGTTCTCCCCTCCAGGCGAGATGAGGCCCATTTCCGCTGAGGCGTCTCGAGGCTGATCACACCTCACCTCTGGAACTTCGAAAGGGTCCTTCACACCCTTGGTGCAAATCAAGAAGTTCCCCGACATACCCGTCTCCACTCGAGAGGAATCACGAGGGTCCCGCCCACATCCAGAGGAGCCCCGTTTCCGCCTCGTAGCTCGAGATGAGGGATCCTTTCCCTGCTTCGTCGGGAAAGAGTTCCCGGCGTTCCCGTCGCATCTCAAGAGGAGGCCCTCTCAACAGGAACGGCGAGAGGAACTCCAGGGTCGTGCCACCATTCCAAGAGTCCCCCAGATGTCTCAGTCCATTCCAGAGGAACCTCTTTTCCCTTCACCGGCTCGTCTTTCACGCCGAGGATCGACTCACACCAAGGTGGCACGTGGCACAGCCCTGTGGGAAAGCCTCGTGGGAAAGCCTCGAGGGACAGCCTCGAGGGAAAGCCACAGATCCCTTGATCCACGTGACAGGAAGCGTGACACTACTGCTGCAGCTTGGGAGGAAAGCGCACGTGCATGCCCCCACTCGAGACGAGGCCTGACTCCCCTGGGGAGACTCAGAAGCACCCCAAGATCCATGGCAACACTGGAGAGGAATCCTCAGGTTCCTTCCCCGACTTCACACAAGGACTGAGGCCCCGGCATGGACGGGAGAGGAATCCCGAGAGGTCCCCTAGCAACTCGCATGGGGACTGGCCTTTCCTGAGGCCACCAGAGCGGGTCCCTGAGGTCCCCGTCGTAACTCGAGAAGACCTGCCGCAACTCGAGAAAATCCAGGAGGTTCTCCCCTCCAGGCGAGATGAGGCCCATTTCCGCTGAGGCGTCTCGAGGCTGATCACACCTCACCTCTGGCACTTCGAAAGGGTCCTTCACACCCTTGGTGCAAATCAAGAAGTTCCCCGACCTAGCCGTCTCCACTCGAGAGGAATCACGTGGGTCCCGCCCACATCCAGAGGAGCCCCGTTTCCGCCTCGTAGCTCGAGATGAGGGATCCTTTCCCTGCTTCGTCGGGAAATAGTTCCCGGCGTTCCCGTCGCATCTCAAGAGGAGGCCCTCTCAACAGGAACGGCGAGAGGAACTCCAGGGTCGTGCCACCATTCCAAGAGTTCCCCAGATGTCTCAGTCCATTCCAGAGGAACCTCTTTTCCCTTCACCGGCTCGTCTTTCAGGCCGAGGATCGACTCACACCAAGGTGGCACGTGGCACAGCCCTGTGGGAAAGCCTCGTGGGAAAGCCTCGAGGGACAGCCTCGAGGGAAAGCCACAGATCCCTTGATCCACGTGACAGGAAGCGTGACACTGCTGCTGCAGCTCGGGAGGAAAGTGCACGTGCATGCCCCCACTCGAGACGAGGCCTGACTCCCCTGGGGAGACTCAGAAGCACCCCAAGATCCATGGCAACACTGGAGAGGAATCCTCAGGTTCCGGCCCCGACTCCACACAAGTACTTTGGCCCCGGCATGGACGGGAGAGGAATCCTGAGAGGTCCCCTAGCAACTCGCATGGGGACTGGCCTTTCCTGAGGCCACCAGAGTGGGTCCCTGTGGTCCCCGTCATAACTCGAGAAGACCTGCCGCAACTCGAGAAAATCCAGGAAGTTCTCCCCTCCAGGCGAGATGAGGCCCATTACCGCTGAGGCGTCTCGAGGCTGATCACACCTCACCTCTGGAACTTCGAAAGGTTCCTTCACACCCTTGGTGCAAATCAAGAAGTTCCCCGACCTAGCCGTCTCCACTCGAGAGGAATCACGAGGGTCCGCCCACATCCAGAGGAGCCCCGTTTCCGCCTCGTAGCTCGAGATGAGGGATCCTTTCCCTGCTTCGTCGGGAAAGAGTTCCCGGCATTCCCGTCGGATCTCAAGAGGAGGCCCTCTCAACAGGAACGGCGAGAGGAACTCCAGGGTCGTGCCACCATTCCAAGAGTCCCCCAGATGTCTCAGTCCATTCCAGAGGAACCTCTTTTCCCTTCACCGGCTCGTCTTTCACGCCGAGGATCGACTCACACCAAGGTGGCACGTGGCACAGCCCTGTGGGAAAGCCTCGTGGGAAAGCCTCGAGGGACAGCCTCGAGGGAAAGCCACAGATCCCTTGATCCACGTGACAGGAAGCGTGACACTACTGCTGCAGCTCGGAAGGAAAGCGCACGTGCATGCCCCCACTCGAGACGAGGCCTGACTCCCCTGGGGAGACTCAGAAGCACCCCAAGATCCATGGCAACACTGGAGAGGAATCATCAGGTTCCGGCCCCGACTCCACACAAGGACTGAGGCCCCGGCATGGACGGGAGAGGAATCCCGAGAGGTCCCCTAGCAACTCGCATGGGGACTGGCCTTTCCTGAGGCCACCAGAGCGGGTCCCTGAGGTCCCCGTCGTAACTCGAGAAGACCTGCCGCAACTCGAGAAAATCCAAGAGGTTCTCCCCTCCAGGCGAGATGAGGCCCATTTCCGCTGAGGCGTCTCGAGGCTGATCACACCTCACCTCTGGACCTTCGAAAGGGTCCTTCACACCCTTGGTGCAAATCAAGAAGTTCCCCGACATACCCGTCTCCACTCGAGAGGAATCACGAGGGTCCCGCCCACATCCAGAGGAGCCCCGTTTCCGCCTCGTAGCTCGAGATGAGGGATCCTTTCCCTGCTTCGTCGGGAAAGAGTTCCCGGCGTTCCCGTCGCATCTCAAGAGGAGGCCCTCTCAACAGGAACGGCGAGAGGAACTCCAGGGTCGTGCCACCATTCCAAGAGTCCCCCAGATGTCTCAGTCCATTCCAGAGGAACCTCTTTTCCCTTCACCGGCTAGTCTTTCACGCCGAGGATCGAGTCACACCAAGGTGGCACGTGGCACAGCCCTGTGGGAAAGCCTCGTGGGAAAGCCTCGAGGGACAGCCTCGAGGGAAAGCCACAGATCCCTTGATCCACGTGAAAGGAAGCGTGACACTACTGCTGCAGCTCGGAAGGAAAGCGCACATGCATGCCCCCACTCGAGACGAGGCCTGACTCCCCTGGGGAGACTCAGAAGCACCCCAAGATCCATGGCAACACTGGAGAGGAATCATCAGGTTCCGGCCCCGACTCCACACAAGGACTGAGGCCCCGGCATGGACGGGAGAGGAATCCCGAGAGGTCCCCTAGCAACTCGCATGGGGACTGGCCTTTCCTGAGGCCACCAGAGCGGGTCCCTGAGGTCCCCGTCGTAACTCGAGAAGACCTGCCGCAACTCGAGAAAATCCAAGAGGTTCTCCCCTCCAGGCGAGATGAGGCCCATTTCCGCTGAGGCGTCTCGAGGCTGATCACACCTCACCTCTGGACCTTCGAAAGGGTCCTTCACACCCTTGGTGCAAATCAAGAAGTTCCCCGACATACCCGTCTCCACTCGAGAGGAATCACGAGGGTCCCGCCCACATCCAGAGGAGCCCCGTTTCCGCCTCGTAGCTCGAGATGAGGGATCCTTTCCCTGCTTCGTCGGGAAAGAGTTCCCGGCATTCCCGAAGCATCTCAAGAGGAGGCCCTCTCAACAGGAACGGCGAGAGGAACTCCAGGGTCGTGCCACCATTCCAAGAGTCCCCCAGATGTCTCAGTCCATTCCAGAGGAACCTCTTTTCCCTTCACCGGCTCGTCTTTCACGCCGAGGATCGACTCACACCAAGGTGGCACGTGGCACAGCCCTGTGGGAAAGCCTCGTGGGAAAGCCTCGAGGGACAGCCTCGAGGGAAAGCCACAGATCCCTTGATCCACGTGACAGGAAGCGTGACACTACTGCTGCAGCTCGGGAGGAAAGCGCACGTGCATGCCCCCACTCGAGACGAGGCCTGACTCCCCTGGGGAGACTCAGAAGCACCCCAAGATCCATGGCAACACTGGAGAGGAATCCTCAGGTTCCGGCCCCGACTCCACACAAGGACTGAGGCCCCGGCATGGACGGGAGAGGAATCCCGAGAGGTCCCCTAGCAACTCGCATGGGGACTGGCCTTTCCTGAGGCCACCAGAGCGGGTCCCTGAGGTCCCCGTCGTAACTCGAGAAGACCTGCCGCAACTCGAGAAAATCCAGGAGGTTCTCCCCTCCAGGCGAGATGAGGCCCATTTCCGCTGAGGCGTCTCGAGGCTGATCACACCTCCCCTCTGGAACTTCGAAAGGGTCCTTCACACCCTTGGTGCAAATCAAGAAGTTCCCCGACATACCCGTCTCCACTCGAGAGGAATCACGAGGGTCCCGCCCACATCCAGAGGAGCCCCGTTTCCGCCTCGTAGCTCGAGATGAGGGATCCTTTCCCTGCTTCGTCGGGAAAGAGTTCCCGGCGTTCCCGTCGCATCTCAAGAGGAGGCCCTCTCAACAGGAACGGCGAGAGGAACTCCAGGGTCGTGCCACCATTCCAAGAGTCCCCCAGATGTCTCAGTCCATTCCAGAGGAACCTCTTTTCCCTTCACCGGCTCGTCTTTCACGCCGAGGATCGACTCACACCAAGGTGGCACGTGGCACAGCCCTGTGGGAAAGCCTCGTGGGAAAGCCTCGAGGGACAGCCTCGAGGGAAAGCCACAGATCCCTTGATCCACGTGACAGGAAGCGTGACACTACTGCTGCAGCTCGGGAGGTAAGCGCACGTGCATGCCCCCACTCGAGACGAGGCCGACTCCCCTGGGGAGACTCAGAAGCACCCCAAGATCCATGGCAACACTGGAGAGGAATCCTCAGGTTCCGGTCCCGACTCCACACGAGGACTGAGGCCCCGGCATGGACGGGAGAGGAATCCCGAGAGGTCCCCTAGCAACTCGCATGGGGACTGGCCTTTCCTGAGGCCACCAGAGCGGGTCCCTGAGGTCCCCGTCGTAACTCGAGAAGACCTGCCGCAACTCGAGAAAATCCAAGAGGTTCTCCCCTCCAGGCGAGATGAGGCCCATTTCCTCTGAGGCGTCTCGAGGCTGATCACACCTCACCTCTGGAACTTCGAAAGGGTCCTTCACACCCTTGGTGCAAATCAAGAAGTTCCCCGACATACCCGTCTCCACTCGAGAGGAATCACGAGGGTCCCGCCCACATCCAGAAGAGCCCCGTTTCCGCCTTGTAGCTCGAGATGAGGGATCCTTTCCCTGCTTCGTCGGGAAAGAGTTCCCGGCGTTCCCGTCGCATCTCAAGAGGAGGCCCTCTCAACAGGAACGGCGAGAGGAACTCCAGGGTCGTGCCACCATTCCAAGAGTCCCCCAGATGTCTCAGTCCATTCCAGAGGAACCTCTTTTCCCTTCACCGGCTAGTCTTTCACGCCGAGGATCGACTCACACCAAGGTGGCACGTGGCACAGCCCTGTGGGAAAGCCTCGTGGGAAAGCCTCGAGGGACAGCCTCGAGGGAAAGCCACAGATCCCTTGATCCACGTGACAGGAAGCGTGACACTACTGCTGCAGCTCGGGAGGAAAGCGCACGTGCATGCCCCCACTCGAGACGAGGCCTGACTCCCCTGGGGAGACTCAGAAGCACCCCAAGATCCATGGCAACACTGGAGAGGAATCATCAGGTTCCGGCCCCGACTCCACACAAGGACTGAGGCCCCGGCATGGACGGGAGAGGAATCCCGAGAGGTCCCCTAGCAACTCGCATGGGGACTGGCCTTTCCTGAGGCCACCAGA
Organism: Budorcas taxicolor; assembly: GCF_023091745.1. Taxonomy (NCBI): domain Eukaryota; kingdom Metazoa; phylum Chordata; class Mammalia; order Artiodactyla; family Bovidae; genus Budorcas; species Budorcas taxicolor. Next base: position 891,933 of record NW_026291768.1, read on the forward strand.
GCGGGTCCCTGAGGTCCCCGTCGTAACTCGAGAAGACCTGCCGCAACTCGAGAAAATCCAAGAGGTTCTCCCCTCCAGGCGAGATGAGGCCCATTTCCGCTGAGGCGTCTCGAGGCTGATCACACCTCACCTCTGGACCTTCGAAAGGGTCCTTCACACCCTTGGTGCAAATCAAGAAGTTCCCCGACATACCCGTCTCCACTCGAGAGGAATCACGAGGGTCCCGCCCACATCCAGAGGAGCCCCGTTTCCGCCTCGTAGCTCGAGATGAGGGATCCTTTCCCTGCTTCGTCGGGAAAGAGTTCCCGGCATTCCCGAAGCATCTCAAGAGGAGGCCCTCTCAACAGGAACGGCGAGAGGAACTCCAGGGTCGTGCCACCATTCCAAGAGTCCCCCAGATGTCTCAGTCCATTCCAGAGGAACCTCTTTTCCCTTCACCGGCTCGTCTTTCACGCCGAGGATCGACTCACACCAAGGTGGCACGTGGCACAGCCCTGTGGGAAAGCCTCGTGGGAAAGCCTCGAGGGACAGCCTCGAGGGAAAGCCACAGATCCCTTGATCCACGTGACAGGAAGCGTGACACTACTGCTGCAGCTCGGGAGGAAAGCGCACGTGCATGCCCCCACTCGAGACGAGGCCTGACTCCCCTGGGGAGACTCAGAAGCACCCCAAGATCCATGGCAACACTGGAGAGGAATCCTCAGGTTCCGGCCCCGACTCCACACAAGGACTGAGGCCCCGGCATGGACGGGAGAGGAATCCCGAGAGGTCCCCTAGCAACTCGCATGGGGACTGGCCTTTCCTGAGGCCACCAGAGCGGGTCCCTGTGGTCCCCGTCGTAACTCGTGAAGACCTGCCGCAAATGGAGAAAATCCAGGAGGTTCTCCCCTCCAGGCGAGATGAGGCCCATTTCCGCTGAGGCGTCTCGAGGCTGATCACACCTCACCTCTGGAACTTTGAAAGGGTCCTTCACACCCTTGGTGCAAATCAAGAAGTTCCCCGACATACCCGTCTCCACTCGAGAGGAATCACGAGGGTCCCGCCCACATCCAGAGGAGCCCCGTTTCCGCCTCGTAGCTCGAGATGAGGGATCCTTTCCCTGCTTCGTCGGGAAAGAGTTCCCGGCGTTCCCGTCGCATCTCAAGAGGAGGCCCTCTCAACAGGAACGGCGAGAGGAACTCCAGGGTCGTGCCACCATTCCAAGAGTCCCCCAGATGTCTCAGTCCATTCCAGAGGAACCTCTTTTCCCTTCACCGGCTCGTCTTTCACGCCGAGGATCGACTCACACCAAGGTGGCACGTGGCACAGCCCTGTGGGAAAGCCTCGTGGGAAAGCCTCGAGGGACAGCCTCGAGGGAAAGCCACAGATGCCTTGATCCACGTGACAGGAAGCGTGACACTACTGCTGCAGCTCGGGAGGAAAGCGCACGTGCATGCCCCCACTCGAGACGAGGCCTGACTCCCCTGGGGAGACTCAGAAGCACCCCAAGATCCATGGCAACACTGGAGAGGAATCCTCAGGTTCCGGCCCCGACTCCACACAAGGACTGAGGCCCCGGCATGGACGGGAGAGGAATCCCGAGAGGTTTCCCAGCAAGTCGCATGGGGACTGGCCTTTCCTGAGGCCACCAGAGCGGGTCCCTGAGGTCCCCGTCGTAACTCGAGAAGACCTGCCGCAACTCGAGAAAATCCAGGAGGTTTTCCCCTCCAGGCGAGATGAGGCCCATTTCCGCTGAGGCGTCTCGAGGCTGATCACACCTAACCTCTGGAACTTCGAAAGGGTCCTTCACACCCTTGGTGCAAATCAAGAAGTTCCCCGACATACCCGTCTCCACTCGAGAGGAATCACGAGGGTCCCGCCCACATCCAGAGGAGCCCCGTTTCCGCCTCGTAGCTCGAGATGAGGGATCCTTTCCCTGCTTCGTCGGGAAAGAGTTCCCGGCCTTCCCGTCGCATCTCAAGAGGAGGCCCTCTCAACAGGAACGGCGAGAGGAACTCCAGGGTCGTGCCACCATTCCAAGAGTCCCCCAGATGTCTCAGTCCATTCCAGAAGAACCTCTTTTCCCTCCACCGGCTCGTCTTTCACGCCGAGGATCGACTCACAGCAAGGTGGCACGTGGCACAGCCCTGTGGGAAAGCCTCGTGGGAAAGCCTCGAGGGACAGCCTCGAGGGAAAGCCACAGATCCCTTGATCCACGTGACAGGAAGCGTGACACTACTGCTGCAGCTCGGGAGGAAAGCGCACGTGCATGCCCCCACTCGAGACGAGGCCTGACTCCCCTGGGGAGACTCAGAAGCACCCCAAGATCCATGGCAACACTGGAGAGGAATCCTCAGGTTCCGGCCCCGACTCCACACAAGGACTGAGGCCCCGGCATGGACGGGAGAGGAATCCCGAGCGGTCCCCTAGCAACTCGCATGGGGACTGGCCTTTCCTGAGGCCACCAGAGCGGGTCCCTGTGGTCCCCATCGTATCTCGAGAAGACCTGCCGCAACTCGAGAAAATCCAGGAGGTTCTCCCCTCCAGGCGAGATGAGGCCCATTTCCGCTGAGGCATCTCGAGGCTGATCACACCTCACCTCTGGAACTTCGAAAGGATCCTTCACACCCTTGGTGCAAATCAAGAAGTTCCCCGACCTAGCCGTCTCCACTCGAGAGGAATCACGAGGGTCCCGCCCACATCCAGAGGAGCCCCGTTTCCGCCTCGTAGCTCGAGATGAGGGATCCTTTCCCTGCTTCGTCGGGAAAGAGTTCCCGGCCTTCCCGTCGCATCTCAAGAGGAGGCCCTCTCAACAGGAACGGCGAGAGGAACTCCAGGGTCGTGCCACCATTCCAAGAGTCCCCCAGATGTCTCAGTCCATTCCAGAGGAACCTCTTTTCCCTTCACCGGCTCGTCTTTCACGCCGAGGATCGACTCACACCAAGGTGGCACGTGGCACAGCCCTGTGGGAAAGCCTCGTGGGAAAGCCTCGAGGGACAGCCTCGAGGGAAAGCCACAGATCCCTTGATCCACGTGACAGGAAGCGTGACACTACTGCTGCAGCTCGGGAGGAAAGCGCACGTGCATGCCCCCACTCGAGACGAGGCCTGACTCCCCTGGGGAGACTCAGAAGCACCCCAAGATCCATGGCAACACTGGAGAGGAATCCTCAGGTTCCGGCCCCGACTCCACACAAGGACTGAGGCCCCGGCATGGACGGGAGAGGAATCCCGAGAGGTCCCCCAGCAAATCGCATGGGGACTGGCCTTTCCTGAGGCCACCATAGCGGGTCCCTGAGGTCCCCGTCGTAACTCGAGAAGACCTGCCGCAACTCGAGAAAATCCAGGAGGTTCTCCCCTCCAGGCGAGATGAGGCCCATTTCCGCTGAGGCGTCTCGAGGCTGATCACACCTCACCTCTGGAACTTCAAAAGGGTCCTTCACACCCTTGGTGCAAATCAAGAAGTTCCCCGACATACCCGTCTCCACTCGAGAGGAATCACGAGGGTCCCGCCCACATCCAGAGGAGCCCCGTTTCCGCCTCGTAGCTCGAGATGAGGGATCCTTTCCCTGCTTCGTCGGGAAAGAGTTCCCGGCGTTCCCGTCGCATCTCAAGAGGAGGCCCTCTCAACAGGAACGGCGAGAGGAACTCCAGGGTCGTGCCACCATTCCAAGAGTCCCCCAGATGTCTCAGTCCATTCCAGAGGAACCTCTTTTCCCTTCACCGGCTCGTCTTTCACGCCGAGGATCGACTCACACCAAGGTGGCACGTGGCACAGCCTTGTGGGAAAGCCTCGTGGGAAAGCCTCGAGGGACAGCCTCGAGAGAAAGCCACAGATCCCTTGATCCACGTGACAGGAAGCGTGACACTACTGCTGCAGCTCGGGAGGAAAGCGCACGTGCATGCCCCCACTCGAGACGAGGCCTGACTCCCCTGGGGAGACTCAGAAGCACCCCAAGATCCATGGCAACACTGGAGAGGAATCCTCAGGTTCCGGCCCCGACTCCACACAAGGACTGAGGCCCCGGCATGAACGGGAGAGGAATCCCGAGAGGTCCCCTAGCAACTCGCATGGGGACTGGCCTTTACTTAGGCCACCATAGCGGGTCCCTGTGGTCCCCGTCGTAACTCGAGAAGACCTGCCGCAACTGGAGAAAATCCAAGAGGTTCTCCCCTCCAGGCGAGATGAGGCCCATTTCCACTGAGGCGTCTCGAGGCTGATCACACCTCACCTCTGTAACTTCGAAAGGATCCTTCACACCCTTGGTGCAAATCAAGAAGATCCCCGACCTAGCCGTCTCCACTCGAGAGGAATCACGAGGGTCCCGCCCACATCCAGAGGAGCCCCGTTTCCGCCTCGTAGCTCGAGATGAGGGATCCTTTCCCTGCTTCGTCGGGAAAGAGTTCCCGGCATTCCCGTCGCATCTCAAGAGGAGGCCCTCTCAACAGGAACGGCGAGAGGAACTCCAGGGTCGTGCGACCATTCCAAGAGTCCCCCAGATGTCTCAGTCCATTCCAGAGGAACCTCTTTTCCCCTCACCGGCTCGTCTTTCACGCCGAGGATCGACTCACACCAAGGTGGCACGTGGCACAGCCCTGTGGGAAAGCCTCGTGGTAAAGCCTCGAGGGACAGCCTCGAGGGAAAGCCACAGATCCCTTGATCCACGTGACAGGAAGCGTGACACTGCTGCTGCAGCTCGGGAGGAAAGTGCACGTGCATGCCCCCACTCGAGACGAGGCCTGACTCCCCAGGGGAGACTCAGAAACACCCCAAGATCCATGGCAACACTGGAGAGGAATCCTCAGGTTCCGGCCCCGACTCCACACAAGGACTGAGGCCCCGGCATGGACGGGAGAGGAATCCCGAGAGGTCCCCTAGCAACTCGCATGGGGACTGGCCTTTCCTGAGGCCACCAGAGCGGGTCCCTGTGGTCCCCGTCGTAACTCGAGAAGACCTGCCACAACTCGAGAAAATGCAGGAGGTTCTCCCCTCCAGGCGAGATGAGGCCCATTTCCGCTGAGGCGTCTCGAGGCTGATCACACCTCACCTCTGGAACTTCGAAAGTGTCCTTCACACCCTTGGTGCAAATCAAGAAGTTCCCCGACATACCCGTCTCCACTCGAGAGGAATCACGAGGGTCCCGCCCACATCCAGAGGAGCCCCGTTTCCGCCTCGTAGCTCGAGATGAGGGATCCTTTCCCTTCTTCGTCGGGAAAGATTTCCCGGCGTTCCCGTCGCATCTCAAGAGGAGGCCCTCTCAACAGGAACGGCGAGAGGAACTCCAGGGTCGTGCCACCATTCCAAGAGTCCCCCAGATGTCTCAGTCCATTCCAGAGGAACCTCTTTTCCCTTCACCGGCTCGTCTTTCACGCCGAGGATCGACTCACACCAAGGTGGCACGTGGCACAGCCCTGTGGGAAAGCCTCCTGGGAAAGCCTCGAGGGACAGCCTCGAGGGAAAGCCACAGATCCCTTGATCCACGTGACAGGAAGCGTGACACTACTGCTGCAGCTCGGGAGGAAAGGGCACGTGCATGCCCCCACTCGAGACGAGGCCTGACTCCCCTGGGGAGACTCAGAAGCACCCCAAGATCCATGGCAACACTGGAGAGGAATCCTCAGGTTCCGGCCCCGACTCCACACAAGGACTGAGGCCCCGGCATGGACGGGAGAGGAATCCTGAGAGGTCCCCTAGGAACTCGCATGGGGACTGGCCTTTCCTGAGGCCACCAGAGCGGGTCCCTGAGGTCCCCGTCGTAACTTGAGAAGACCTGAAGCAACTCGAGAAAATCCAAGAGGTTCTCCCCTCCAGGCGAGATGAGGCCCATTTCCGCTGAGGCGTCTCGAGGCTGATCACACCTCACCTCTGGACCTTCGAAAGGGTCCTTCACACCCTTGGTGCAAATCAAGAAGTTCCCCGACATACCCGTCTCCACTCGAGAGGAATCACGAGGGTCCCGCCCACATCCAGAGGAGCCCCGTTTCCGCCTCGTAGCTCGAGATGAGGGATCCTTTCCCTGCTTCGTCGGGAAAGAGTTCCCGGCATTCCCGAAGCATCTCAAGAGGAGGCCCTCTCAACAGGAACGGCGAGAGGAACTCCAGGGTCGTGCCACCATTCCAAGAGTCCCCCAGATGTCTCAGTCCATTCCAGAGGAACCTCTTTTCCCTTCACCGGCTCGTCTTTCACGCCGAGGATCGACTCACACCAAGGTGGCACGTGGCACAGCCCTGTGGGAAAGCCTCGTGGGAAAGCCTCGAGGGACAGCCTCGAGGGAAAGCCACAGATCCCTTGATCCACGTGACAGGAAGCGTGACACTACTGCTGCAGCTCGGGAGGAAAGCGCACGTGCATGCCCCCACTCGAGACGAGGCCTGACTCCCCTGGGGAGACTCAGAAGCACCCCAAGATCCATGGCAACACTGGAGAGGAATCCTCAGGTTCCGGCCCCGACTCCACACAAGGACTGAGGCCCCGGCATGGACGGGAGAGGAATCCCGAGAGGTCCCCCAGCAAGTCGCATGGGGACTGGCCTTTCCTGAGGCCACCATAGCGGGTCCCTGAGGTCCCCGTCGTAACTCGAGAAGACCTGCCGCAACTCGAGAAAATCCAGGAGGTTCTCCCCTCCAGGCGAGATGAGGCCCATTTCCGCTGAGGCGTCTCGAGGCTGATCACACCTCACCTCTGGAACTTCAAAAGGGTCCTTCACACCCTTGGTGCAAATCAAGAAGTTCCCCGACATACCCGTCTCCACTCGAGAGGAATCACGAGGGTCCCGCCCACATCCAGAGGAGCCCCGTTTCCGCCTCGTAGCTCGAGATGAGGGATCCTTTCCCTGCTTCGTCGGGAAAGAGTTCCCGGCATTCCCGTCGCATCTCAAGAGGAGGCCCTCTCAACAGGAACGGCGAGAGGAACTCCAGGGTCGTGCGACCATTCCAAGAGTCCCCCAGATGTCTCAGTCCATTCCAGAGGAACCTCTTTTCCCCTCACCGGCTCGTCTTTCACGCCGAGGATCGACTCACACCAAGGTGGCACGTGGCACAGCCCTGTGGGAAAGCCTCGTGGTAAAGCCTCGAGGGACAGCCTCGAGGGAAAGCCACAGATCCCTTGATCCACGTGACAGGAAGCGTGACACTGCTGCTGCAGCTCGGGAGGAAAGTGCACGTGCATGCCCCCACTCGAGACGAGGCCTGACTCCCCAGGGGAGACTCAGAAACACCCCAAGATCCATGGCAACACTGGAGAGGAATCCTCAGGTTCCGGCCCCGACTCCACACAAGGACTGAGGCCCCGGCATGGACGGGAGAGGAATCCCGAGAGGTCCCCTAGCAACTCGCATGGGGACTGGCCTTTCCTGAGGCCACCAGAGCGGGTCCCTGTGGTCCCCGTCGTAACTCGAGAAGACCTGCCACAACTCGAGAAAATGCAGGAGGTTCTCCCCTCCAGGCGAGATGAGGCCCATTTCCGCTGAGGCGTCTCGAGGCTGATCACACCTCACCTCTGGAACTTCGAAAGTGTCCTTCACACCCTTGGTGCAAATCAAGAAGTTCCCCGACATACCCGTCTCCACTCGAGAGGAATCACGAGGGTCCCGCCCACATCCAGAGGAGCCCCGTTTCCGCCTCGTAGCTCGAGATGAGGGATCCTTTCCCTTCTTCGTCGGGAAAGATTTCCCGGCGTTCCCGTCGCATCTCAAGAGGAGGCCCTCTCAACAGGAACGGCGAGAGGAACTCCAGGGTCGTGCCACCATTCCAAGAGTCCCCCAGATGTCTCAGTCCATTCCAGAGGAACCTCTTTTCCCTTCACCGGCTCGTCTTTCACGCCGAGGATCGACTCACACCAAGGTGGCACGTGGCACAGCCCTGTGGGAAAGCCTCCTGGGAAAGCCTCGAGGGACAGCCTCGAGGGAAAGCCACAGATCCCTTGATCCACGTGACAGGAAGCGTGACACTACTGCTGCAGCTCGGGAGGAAAGGGCACGTGCATGCCCCCACTCGAGACGAGGCCTGACTCCCCTGGGGAGACTCAGAAGCACCCCAAGATCCATGGCAACACTGGAGAGGAATCCTCAGGTTCCGGCCCCGACTCCACA